>NC_132992.1:93956400-94263700 GCF_048564905.1 Vicugna pacos | reverse complement strand
AAGACTCGCTCACACATGCAAGCACTGAAGGCTCTGAGGGGCGTGTAAGAAAGAACTGCTCTGTCCCCGAGCAGCCCCACGGGCTGGCAGGCGCCCTCCAGGGTGGCGAGGGCTGGGTGTGAATGCACAGCCCAGGGGACAAGCAGCGGAGGAATGGGAGAGAGGACGTTCCATCCAAAAGGACCCCGCTGGGCAGCGCCCCGCCCCGCGGCCACGGGACGGCAAGAGCCCACCCCACCGGCGTCCTGCAATCGCCTGGAACCCAACAAAGGGCAGCCACGGGCTTACCAGGAGACGTGATGCATTTTAACTGGGATTTTACTATGAATATAAGTAGAAACCATACCTAACAGACAATAGTGCCAGGACTAGTTTTGTTGTTATACTTTGAATTATACAGGCAAATACCATGAGGCCAATTAAGATTTTCACACCTATCTTGTCACTTAAACTGATTTTTTTTTAGCATTTTAAACATACTAACATTTTAAAGATTAAACTTTGATTCTAGAATACGTATTTGTCCTTCATTTTGTGTTACAGCCATATTTCCATTTAACAAATACAGTAATTCAAGCTCACCAGGTGTAAACAACCCGGGTCTGACCTGCCAGGGTGCCCTTACAGGGACGCTTTCCAACAGTGAGCACTACAGCGTAACAGTGAGCCCGGCCCGTGGGTGTTTGAATCTAAGGACACAGGGGGACCACAGAGCGGGCCAACTCTAAGTCATCCAGGAATTCATCCCCACGCTGTTCAAGGGTCAAGTGCAGACAGTGACGCACTCAGGTTGTATGTGTCCACAGTCCTGTTATGTCACGTGCACAACGTGCCAGGTCTGCATTAAGAAGACAGAGAAGCTCCAATGACTGGGTCCCACCATTCTCACCTCTGTGACATCGATTGTTAAAAGGAGATCTGTGACCATCTGGGATCCGTCCAGTGTGTTGAAGGAGACTTGCATGGGATCTACCGTCTGCTTCTGGAAGTCCACATTCACCCTATTAATATAGTTTTTTTAAAAAAGCATTCGAGTGTTACAAAGAAAACATGTTTACACATGCGAAATTACTGCCTGAACTATTCTACTGTTTCTACAAGAAAAGAACATTTTAATAAAATACCTAAAGCCAGAGATGTCAAATTTGATTTTGTCTCAAATGTGAGTTTCTGCAGCTTCCTGAGCCCCCCGGGGGTGGGCTGCACCCAGCAGCTGCCTACCACCCTTCAGGAATATATTCTAGAAGTCCAGACTCTGATGAAATATCTTTCATGGATGTAAATTCTGAATCTGGGACCTGCAGTGTCTCCTAGCTTGTGGTGTCAGAGGTGGATGACTCTGAACTTCAGAAAACCACAAGAGTCCACGCCTACGTAATGTTGTTAGAAGACACACACACGATTTTCTAATGAACCCAAGAAATACCATTTCTCCCTTAAAGTGATAACATAGTAGATGCTAAAATTTTGGGAGATGAAACATAAATTTGATAAAAATTTATTTCCTAGTAACTTTAGTCTTAAATGAAGAGGAGGAATTATAAGAAATGCTGGTCCACCTCTCCTCCCTATCTTCAGATCCACCTGTTAAATAAGAGTGGCTGAGGCAAAACCACTCAGCAGGGCAGGTCACTCTGTGTTACAGCCTGAACCCACTGAACTCTCCAGCTCTCCGAAGCAGAACATCCCACGCTGGATGAAACTGAATGAACCTCCTTCCCTTCCTCACCAATGCCTCAAGCTCCTGTCACATTCCTCATAGGGTTAAAAAGGCTGCAAACCAGAAAGGGTACTTGAGAATTCCTGCAGGCAGTACTGAGAGAACACACTACAACACAGAATGGTGACTTTAATTTGGTCCCAGAGGAGAAACCTGCGAGCAAGGTTCCAGGTCCCAGGTCCGTGGCAGCTGCCCAGCAGGGAGGCCACTGCTCTGGGCAGCTCGCCCTCCTGCACCAAGCAGGTGAAGGGAGAGACCCTGCCCAACAAGGAAGGGAGGCTCGTGCGGGAAGCATCTCCACTCTGCCCCACTGTCGGCTCTGCTAAGGACAAGAAATATTCCACTTTGCTTAAAAAGAGAAAACAGCGTATACAGCTACCAAACTCCATCAGAGCGCACATCTGAAATACGTGCAGCTTACTGTGCAGGAGCCACACCATGATAAAGGTGCTTAAAAAGAGAGAAAATTAACAAAGATAAGGAGGAAAAAGAAAACTACATTACGTTCAATCCCTGCGGTCTAAACTGAAAATTACATAAACGACTCCACTCAGTCCTCCAAAGAGCCTTGCACAGCAGGCATCACATCTATTAAAAACAGGTGAAACCACTGAGGCTCAGAGAGGTCAAGCAATGTGCCCCAGCACACACAGCCAGGAGATGACGACCCCAGGATCTGAAGCAGCGCTGCCCAGGTACAGTGCCAGTGCTTCCAGTGTGAGCTTGAGCAAGGGAGAACAGCTGTTTAAAAATAATATTTGAAAATGTGAGAGCAGGCAGACATGTCACGCCCACCTCCCGTCTGAAAATACCTTGTGTTCCTGAGCTTTGACACCGCCCCTCCGAGCACCTTCCCTTCAATGTCCTCTGCAGAGTGAATGCTGAGTTCAAGGGAGACTTTGAGCTGAGACATCTTAATTGCCATGTACACCGCGAGGAGAGTTTTAAACCTCTCTGTCGGATTCCGTGAAAACTCCACGAAGGCTCTGCTCCACAAATACAAACGAAAAAAACAAATTTATCAGGTGTCTGTAAAAAAAGAACTAAGCGCATGTTAGCTTCTCTCAAGACTAGACGGAGATTTTCAGTTACACGTCTCCTCAGAACACCAGCAACGCTTCACTCTGCAGTTAATCAAAAAGTATTCGCTCAAGGGGAAATTATTCACTTAAGAGAAACACAAATTACAACACCGTATCATTAAAGTAAAACCAAGGACCACCCGTATGTATTATGCAGCATCTAATGCAGAATAGAGACTGCGTTCAAATGGAATTTTCAGCTAAGAAACCTGAATTCTCATAATTAGAACACAGTGAGAGGCCTGGGAGTTTGTTTTGCTGTGAAGATGCAGACAGAGACACCCACACGACTGAGGAGTTCAGTCACCTGCCCGCCCTCCCTCCGAGAACATCCCGTCTACTACCCGGTGACGCTGATGAGCGCCCACCCTTGCCATCCCTCCCGCATCCCAGGGTCCCACCCCAGCCCCTCTCTGAGGGGAGAATCAAGGACGCACAAGGGTGCCTGCCAGGCATTTCCTGGTATCAGGGGAAAAAGCTTCAAGTTTGCATTCATTTACATGTGAAGGTCAAAACATCACACTGACAGACTCACGCCCCTCCCGCTGCTGTGGCGGGACTGTGCCAACCTGACAGACCTGGAAGGGCCCCGAGCTGTGAAGAGCATCGAGTGTGGCCCCAGCGCGAGGGCGGAGTGACGGTGCAGCCGGTGCCCGGCCCGGCCTGCCCTCTCGGCCCCTGGCCTCCCCTCCTCTGTCCACTGCACGGTCCCGGCCCACCTCCCTCTCGGCCTCCTGCCCCGTGCCGCAGGAGCCACCACACGTGCTCTCCTCCTGGCCTCCACTTCATTCACTCCCTTCCACTTCCATCCTCTTTCTCCAGAAGGCTTCCAAGTCTCTCTCAGAAGTTAATTCCTTTTAAACCCTAGACCTCATTTCCAAGACTCTCGTCTTTCCGGAGTATTCCCAACTCAACATGTGGCGGGAGCCAAGCCCGTGACAGCCCCCCACCCCGTGCAGCCCCCTCATCAGTGTGAGGCTGGGCCCTGACCCTCTGCTCCGCTCCCTCCATCCCCACCCCACCCCCGCAGCCAGATCACCCCCCCCACCCCCCCGCCACCTCTGGACACTGCAAACGCCCACCCAGCTCACAGCTGGCATCTCACTCCCTCTGGCCGGACAGCTGCTGAGTGGACTGACTCTGATTTCCTCTCTTCCACCTCATTCCCTAAGTTCCACAAGACACAGTTCAGACTGGAACCCTCAGGGGTCTCAACTGGCCGTCTAGTCATGTCCACACCAGTCAGCTGGCCACAGACACCATCCAGAAGACAGTGCCGGTGGGGTGCTCAGTGGAGGAGTGCGCTTAGTGTGCCGGAGGTCCTGGGTTCAGTCCCCAACACCCCCATTAAAATAAATCAACAAAAGCCTAACCACCTCAACCCCTGCCCCCCCAAAAAGGGACCACGTCTGACCTCCCCCTGTTCAGACTTGACCTGACACAAAACCAGCTCAAGGCAAAGCGGCTTCTGGCTCCTGCCCATGCCCTGCACTTCCCCAAACCACAGCTCTGCACACCTGGCTCCCGCCTGAGCCCAAGCCCGCCCTGCCCGCCCTGCCCGCCAGACCGCGGCCTCCTCCTCTCCAAAGTCCACCCAAACATCTCCCGAGAGGCACCAAGTGAGCACTTCTGCTCCTACTCTGAGCCTCAGATAGGTCTTCCGAACACCCGGGCCTCTCCCACGACCCTTCACAACAGGCACCCCCCGACCCTACTCACTGAACCGAAAACTTCCAGACGTCCGCACAGGAGCCCTTCACCTCACACGGGCGCCGCTCTCAGCAGGCCCTGCTTGGTGCCAAGAGGGGCAGGCTTTACTCTTTCAACCACTATTTTATGTCATTTTTGCCTTTAAAATTTGACACACAGGAACTGTTATACCCAGAGGAACACTGTTACACCCTCAAGTGATTGGCATATGACATTGGTATTGTGACCATACATCAGAAATCTATGAGGAATCATAGATTTAAAACATCTACAGAGAGAGCCCTGGCTCACACGGACTCCAAGCCTGCAGTGAAGACCAAGGCCAGGGGCTGCCAGGGGCTGCCAGGGGTGAGAGGCCAGATGCCGCCCACCCAGACCAGCCCGGGGAGCAGCCCCGTGCCTGCCGCTGGGGCCCCGCGCACTCCAGCAGGACCACAGCTGCGAGCCCAGTTTCAAATAGGCAACATCACACACGTGACCAAGAGTCTGACTGCTGTAACTTGTGGTAGATTATCTGAACAAACTCGGGACATTGTACGTACGTTTAGTTAAATCTGCAGCAGATGAAAGTACTGAGAAAGGTTCTACTAATTAGCGCTGTGAATTTGCCACATGAGGTATTCACACACTTACAGAGAAAACCAATACATTAGTCATAGGAACAGATCTTAAACTGTCTGAAGCAATTAGTCCAAATTTTAGGAGTGAATATGTTTAACCTGAGTTATTAGACATTAATCAAAGAAAAACTAAGTTTTCTATGTGCTAAATTTACAAAGCTTTGTATGTTAAATAAAATTTATAGAACACCAGAAAAATATTTCTAAAAACTTAAAAATCAATTTTAAAACTGTAAACAGCTTTTTCTGTGCACAAACATTCCTTCCCAGAGGTGAAAACTCAAAGCGATTCTCCAAAACACACCGCCCGTCCTCACCTGCCATTAAAATAAGGTCAGGTGTAACTGCATTTCTGCAGTTTTTGTCTTCCAAAAATATTCAGACCTCGGAAGTTCTAAGTAACTCTAGGCGGATAAGCTCTCCTATGGGCACCAGTGACCTGGGGGTAACTCGCCGTGAGACTGGGGACAGACGCACCGGGGACAGCGGCTCTCAGCACCTCGGCGCGCTGCTCAGCCTTCTGGGCATCAGGCCACTGGCCACACAGCTTAGAACGTGGAGAGGTCACTTGGTTGCAAGACAAGATAAACTGCTACTGACAACAAGAGAAAGCAGAGCTCCACTGCAAGCGCGCCTGCAGCGGCCCTCGGGAAGACCCATGTCCACATGCGCTCACTTTACACAACTGGTCCCATAAATGCGAGGCCCTCACGGCTCTTTCCCGACTGCAGCAGACTGCTAAAGCACGCTACTTACTTCGTGCCGTCAAATACGATGGATTTGACTTGGCCGCACTGTCTGAAGAGAGACTGCAGTTGTTTGTAGTAGAGAAACCCATAGGGAGGGATGTGCTTCAGCTGCAAGACACAACAGGGACTCGGTGAGAGCAGACGAAGGGCTGGCAGGACAGCTGCCGCGTCCACACAGAGCACACTGCCTCTCACCATCAGAGGCAGGCTCTAGGGCACCGTGTGTAATGACTGATAACGTCTAAATTATAACTGAGTTTAATGATAAACACATGTCAAATACTGGCTAATTCTTCCCTGTTAAAATAGTTCAAAAGTCCAACAGAAAAATGGAGACCTGTTTTTTCAACCTAAAAATCATCAAGCTGACCAAACACATATTTTTAAAATATAATGATTTCTACACAAACAGTAACGGGAACTTAAACTCTCAAGGAAAATACACCACTAGTCAGAGGAGGCAGAACTTCCTCACGCCCAGAGCCAGAGGTAAACTCACACCCCACCTGCCCAGCCGGGGCTGCCCATCCCTGCCGCCCGGTGTGCTTCCTCCCCTGGCAGGGAGGCTCGTGCTCCGAGCTCTGGCTCCAGCACGAAAGCTGGAGTGCCTGCCCCTAGGGCCAGGTCCTACTTATCCCAGGGCCCACACAGCTCCAGGAGAGGCAGGGGGTGGACGAAAAACAAGAGCTGTGGACTCAGGCCTGCATTCAAATCCTGCTTGTCAAGTTTCCTGAGGCAGGTGATGGACGCCCAGGACTCCCCAGCCGCATCACCAGCTAAGGATGAAGACGGATTCCCACTCAGAGTCAGCGTGACGCTCAGAGAACAACGAGTCAAGCCCTTAACAGAGGCCCTCTCAGACAGTAAGGCCAGCTCTGCCACACACACAGCAGGCATTCTTCCGGCCCCGGGGGCACGGAGAGCAGCAGGCAGGCACAGCTCCGCAGAGGGGGAGCGTCCCACGGGGCTCTTCCCCCGTGCACAGGCCAGGGAGACCAGCCCCAGTGGGCAGAAGAAGCCCACCAGGAGGGCTGGGGCCCCACCATACCTCCCCAATGGCAACCAAAGGCTAATGACCACCTTTTAAATGAAAATCCCCTCCCTTGGCATAAACTGCAAGTTAGCTGCGAGCGCCCAGCGTGAGCTCCAGCTCCCGCCCAGTGCTCCAGGAATCTGTGACCCCCGCCCTTTAAACTCCACCTCTTCAGTAACAGTAGCAATGGAAACACTAACAGGAATGAAAATGGAGCGTTTGCTGTACGCCAGGGACTTTGCTAAGTGCTCTGTGCCCTTTATTAGACGCAGGCCAAGAAGAGTCCAGGTCCCAAATGCTCCACTCCCGCTGTGTCCTGAGGCTGTTCTGTGCTCAGGTTTAAACAGAGGTCCACAGATGCCGGCCCAACAGTCAGCGCCTGTGACTGACCATCAGGTTCTCCCAGAGCATGTGCCAAAGAGCGCAGGCTACTGAACACTGCTGTCCAGGCCGTACTCTCTAGCTCAGCTGTGTGGCAGGGGCCCTTCAGTCTGAATTCTAAAACACACCCTCTCCAGGTGGTTCTGTTGGGCACGAATGGGGATTGGAGTGTAAACCACAGCAGTGCTGCCAACCAAACTGTCTCCACTTGTGAGAAATGAAGCTGCTGGTTAACTAAACGTCCTTAAATTCATGGAGAAGTCTCTCAAGTCCCTCAGAATGGCACACGACCAATCAACACCAGGCTAATGAACACATAACATCTTAGGACTTTCTTTCATGACCAGGTATGCAGAAAGGGAAGCAAGACTGGAAGCAGGAGGTGCATGTGAAAGGCCGTAACACTCACTTCAGGGGAAGATCCACTCAGTACTCAAACAGAGACAAATGAAGAGAGAAAATGCTCCGCATCAGCCACGCTGGAGTGAAGCCCCTCCTAGAAACCGACAGCTCAGCCCCCCGCCCCCCAGGGAGGGCCCACCTACCACGACGGTGGTCTTTGGGTCTTTGCCCGCCAGCTCCCGCACTGCCATCTCTTCGTCAGGCTGCCCAAAAGTGAAGTAATTTGGATAAAAAGCACCTGCCAGCACAACCTGGAAGAGAAACTTATTTTCATGAAGCAACAGAATTATTTTATCATGCTGTCTCACAGACATCCTGATCTCATCCTAGGGTGACTGACATCTATAATGTAAAACATGAGTTTACACGACAAGAAAACTGGACCTTTAACCAGCCAAGCAGAAAGTCACAATGCTGTGGGTCTGCGGATTGCTTTGGGTAGGACGTCCATTTTGATAAAGTTGATTCTTCCAATCCAAGAGCACAAGACATCTTTCCATTTCTTTGTATCATCTTCAGTTTCCTTCATCAATGTTTTACAGTTTTCAGAGTATAGGTAACCTCCTTGGTTAAGTTGATTTCTAGGTATTTTATTGTTTTTGATGCAATGGAAATGTTTATGCCAGTTACAAAACTCTGGGTTTTTGAAGGGGAAAAAAAAAGTGAATGAAGGGCCACAAATGGCAAAATATCCTTTTTTATGGCTGAGTTGTGTTCCATGACAAATACATGCTGCCTCTTCTTTATCCATTCATCTGTTGACATGCACTTAGGATGTGTTCATATCTTGGCAATTCTAAAGAATGCTGCTTTTAACAGTGGAGTGTGTGTACCTTTTTAAATTAATTTTTATTTTGTGGTTGGCTTTATTCCTTGATAACCATGTAAGTTTAAAAAGCTAAAGCTCTAAATGTTCTTAGAAACAATGAACAGTACATACATGTAAATTTTAAAAATACGTACAGTATATTGTGTGTATTTACATGCAATATATTGTGCATGTGCAGTCAAATTGTAGCAACTCTACCTAATAAAAATGAAAAATGAAAAAAAAAAGTCACAATGCTGGTTACTCCACCATATCAGAAACCCTTTCCACATGGTCTTTCTTCAAAGGAGCTTGAGCACTTCCCAGCATGAGGCTGAGGCAACAGCTCAGAGCCCAAGACTAGCCTGCTTTTTCTACCTTCTCCCCGACGTACTTACTTTTATGGGTCAGGCACTTTCCCAAATGTTCAGATAAAATTCCAACTGGGATACTCAGATCTAGTGCAGCAGGCTTGTACCCAATACTCACTTCTAAGAAGCACTTTGCCAAGATCCCTTCTTCAATAAAAATAGACCATTTGAAACACAGCCATGGAAGACTTCCCCAACCTTAACAACCTGACATCTAGGAAAACACTCCCTTTTCCAGCATTACCCAGTTTACAGTCTCTTCCTAGAACCGGCTCCACACGCCCCAGCCAGCGCACTGGCGCTTCCAGAGCATGCTTCTCTGAACCCCAAAATCAGCAGCACTGGCCCCTTGTCTACTCTTCCCTCCACACAATCCCTAGAAGGTCCGTCCAACAAGCTAACTGATTATGGCCCCCAAAGGTAAAACAATTTTTCAGTGTAAAAGAAGAATGACCTAATAATATTAAGAACATTTTTACTTAAAAGCTACAGCAGAAGACTCTCTCCTGGAGCAGTGATAAAGTCAGCACTCTTTTAGAAACACCCCTCCAGAGATTAGAGAAAGAAAACCTAAACTAAGCAAGACCAGAGTTTTTCCTGATTCCCAAACATAGCATGAATCTGTAACCTAAAATCTCCTTTGAGGCATGATCTGCATCAGAAAGGGGTAGTACGCACTTCCACCACCATGAGACCTAATGAGAAGAGCTGGGAGAAGACGCCAGGGGCCCCAGCGCACCTGCAGGATGAAGCGCTGCTTATAGACATACTCTTGGTCCATGACAGGCCGCCGAGAATCAACATACATGTTGAACTGGGAGATTCTAGTCTTCAGTTCTTCGTACAACTCAGCAACCTACGAAAAACACATGGGAAGTGACGTCTCCGAGGACTCACACTGCTCAGAGCAGCGGCACAGCACGGGGGAAGCAGCGGGCCATCGGCCAGAGGCGGCGCCGCAGCCATCAGCCGTCTCACTAAAGGCTGCTTAGTGAAGAACGGAGTGGACGCTCAGGACCCCAGCAGAAAACACCCGCACACAAACCTGTACACGCACGCACGCGCGCGCGCACACACACGAAACCACCGCACGCGCACAGCCATGTGCCCGCAGGCATCAGAAGAACAGGTGGCCACGACCCCAGCCTTGGCTTTCGGTCCTCTAAACACTTCCAGAACTTCTGCCATAAACGTACATCGCTTCTATGATTAAAAGCAAAGTGACCAATGGCCAGTCACTCAACCGAAAAGTCCCACCTCGTTTCAATAAAACTCATCTCACACAGAACATCAAACTTCAAATGCACACTCATAAGCGCACACAACTCCCAATACCTGTGAACTCACCATGAAATTATCTCAATAATTACAAAAAGGAAACCCCTAAAAGCCAGGACCTGCAAGGAGGGAGGAAGCCTAGGGACCGGGGAGGAAAGGCCAGGCCTGTCCACATGGCAGCCCGTGTGTGTCCATGCCACTGACATCCTCCGTGGGCCGTGGCACAGGAGACTTCTCTAATTAAAAACAACTTAAAATCATACCAGGCACCTTCTCTGACCCAGACGCAGTAACAATTTTAAAATTAACATCAAGACAAGACATCTGAAAATATTTCTACCTGCAAACTCAAATCCTCTTCTAAGAAACCTTGAGTCGAGGAGGAAGACGACACTACCACAGCCGTGTTCCGAGCAGGAATAACACTAAGACCCTACATGTCAAACACCAAAGGGGTGTGGCCCCAGCTGTGCTCACACGAAAACGCACACCTTTAAATGCTGCTAACCAGAAAGACTGAAAGTATTAATAAATTAAATTCTCATCTCAGTAAGACTAAAAAAGTAAACCAAGAGACACAGAAGAACTAAATTAATGGAAAAAAGCAAAAAGCAACCAGCTGAAACACCTCCCGTCTCTCCTCCACCCCCAGAGCACCTGCACCGCAAAGCTGGCACACCAAGCCCGAGTCAGCTCTCCGGACACGCACAGCACACACTAAGCATCCTGCCAACCAACTCAGCAGGCCTGCGGTGCCCACAGCCCGGCGTGCCAAAGAAAGGTCTGGCTCCCGGCAGGTCACCTCCAGGCCCTCGGAATATCCTGCCTCATAAGAGTGTCTCTGTGTACCTGAGGCCCTGGCCACAACCAGCGGCAGGGAGGAGCAGTCTGACTTCTGCATGGTGGGGGCCTCAGCCAGCAGTGACCTCTGGCGGGGCTAACACTAAGGAGGCAACATAAGCCACAGGGCACCCCATGCCTATATACCCAGACTCCAGAAAACCCTGGACACCGAGGTGGGGGGAGCCTCCCTACAGGCAGTACTTGGTGCCTGGTGTCGACTGGTGTCACCTGGTGCTGCCCTGGAGACCCCGCCTGGAGAGGACGCTGGCACGCGGTCTCCTCCGGCTCCTCCCCGCACACCCTTCACCCTGGCTGATTCTCCTCTGTCTCCTTAGCTATAATAAACCATAACCATGAATGGAACAGCTTTTCTGAATTCTGTGAGCTCTTCTAGTGAATCACTGGACCCGAGGGTGGTCTCGGGGACCCCCAAACACACAAATCTAATCAGAATCAGAGGACACAACTACATAACATGCAAAATGAGAAAGAAGATGGTAACAATTTTGAAATGGTAGGAGTGTTACCTAAAACTACATGTAATTACAGTATATAAAATATGTAATTATATGTAAGTATAAAAATGTTCATCAACTATTACATAAATATAGTAATTGTATTATTAATTATATACACATAAATTCTACTAAAGCTGGAAACAGAAAATGTATTTCTTAAAATACTCATTACTACCCTGTGTGTTACTGGTATCTGATAAACATTTGATAAGTCATCTTCATTTGCATTCACAGAATTCACAACTTACCTCTCTAATTCTCTTGATTTGAATGTAATTTAACCGTCCCCAGTCAAGTTCATCCTTTACATACACAAAAAGATAATACTCAGTATTAATGTAAAACATTAAAGCTAATTCAGCTACCATAATACGTATATCTCAGCTAAAAATATATACCAAAGAGAACATATACTACGAAGAAAAATAACATGACCGAGAGGCAGCGTTAGCGAGTGTAGCCGCGTTAAGGATACGTCCAGACGTCCAGACGTGGCAAACGTAAATACACTGCCATCAGCAGCCGAAGAGCAGAGCCTGACCGCTCTCCCCCGCCCCCAAACCTGCCACAACACGAAGGCTAACAGAATGAGCTCTTTAAGGCCATCATCTAAAGCCTGGCTGACAACAGCAGCAGCAAAGCTTCAGGTTCTCAGTTTTGAGCGAACACATCTGGGCGCGCGCCCACAGGCACCGGGGGCTGGCAGGAAAGGGGCCCGACGCCCCGGGCCGGCCTGCGGCAGAGGACAGGTCCCCAGGGGCCCCCGCCGCCCGGCCCCGCCCCACGACACAGACAGACACAGCCCACCGACCTTCGGGTGCCGCAGCTCCCCTCGCTGTCTGCAAGCCTGCCAAGCCTGAAAATAAATGGCCCACGGGTTCACACACTCCACTGGCTAACTGAACTTTTTAAAAGTCCAATTTCAACACATTCTGACCACAGAAGATTGATGAATTTAATTTTTTCAACTTTCATAGTTCTGGACTGTCACCCCATCTACTTCTTCCAACACAATTTATTTAATATTGGACATCAAAAGCCCTAACAAAGCTTCTGAGAGAAAGCTGCATAGTATGAACATGCAGTAACAATCTCTGGTGGCTGCTCTGCAGCACAGAGAAAACTTACTTTGAATGCTTCAACAAGTGCGATACAGTCACTCTTACTGTTGCCAGAGAAACTCACTTTGTTCCTATAAACAGATAACAAAGAACGTCATTTGATACCATTAAAACAAAAGCTGCTTTTAAAAACATGAATGTTAAATACCTATATCCATCCAGATGCTGCCTAAAAGGCATTGCAAAAAAATTCTTCAACGAAAGAGATGCCGCTAACAAGAGAAAAGACACAGAACGTCAGACGGCAGCGGGGCGCTGCACACCCCACCTCCAGCTCTCTGCCCCCACCTCACCTATGATAAGACACTCGTCCAGGCACCCAAACACGTGTCCGAGGACGATGAGTTTCCCGAGCTGCTGGCTGACAGGAAGCTGGGCTAACACTCTTCCTAAGAAGGTCAGTTCACCGTCATGGGGGTTCTCATCCTCTCTCTGCCCGCTCACTGCAAGCGCTCCGACCTTTATAAAATCAGTTAGTGCCATCAGCAAGCATCGGTCACTCTTTCTCCTTCAGGCAGGGAGTTTAAAACAGGAAATGAAGACCAAATTTTGGTGAATCAGTTTCTAAAAGACATCTAAGTCAATGTCAGAAAGACTGATACTACCAAAAAGGTTTTAAATTTCTTTTGGAAGTTAGGGCACATTGTTTTAAATAGTGGGAGGTAACACTCAAGGATATGCCCACAGACGTCTACTTAGCTCACAAATGACCATGGCATGCCCAACACAAAGCCGAAAGCCCGACCACCACACCACGGTGGGCACTCACAACAAAGTGGACCCACTGTGCACGGAAAAGCTTCCTCATCTTCCCTGAGTGCATTTCACAGACACCCAAGCAGGTGTCGGAGGTATCAGAGGTGCCCCCGAAGTCGAGGACCGGAGGCAGAACATCCACAGCCCTGACCAACAGCAGGGAGACCAGGACGCAGCTCGTGCCCGGGCACAGGTGCCAGTAGCAAGAGCAGGGCACGAGTCAGGCGTGTAGTCAGACTCCAAGGAGCAGAGCAGGGTGTCCTGCACCAGGAGGAGGAGAAGCCAGGATGAGGGTGAAGGGCAGAACTTGAGGGAAGTGAGGAGAAGACTGATGCAGCAACAGCAGAGAACAGGGCTCACTGGTGCCCACAGCCCGTTGCTTCTCAGCAAAGGGTACAGTGATGGGGAGAGAGGTAGGGGAGGAGGCGCCTCAGCAAGACAACGAGCAAACTGGTCCGGACGATGCGTGTGAAATCCAGAACCAACAATCAGTCACCACACGTGTTTCCCCCAGCAAACGCTGAGTATTCACAACTGTCAGGATACCTTCAAGAGGGCTGCAGTGCGAGACTTCTGAAATTCACCCTGGAATCTGAGCTTCCCCAGCACGGCCCGGCGGCAGGGTCCTACCTCCTTCAGCAGCAGGATGGTGCGCTCCAGGCCGCTCAGGCTGGGCGGGGAGAGGGCCGTGGCCAGCAAGGCTCTCGGTTCACCCATGTCAAGTAACTTCACTTTCAACACTGTGTTTCCCAAGGGACAGCGCTGAAAAGAACACAACTTAAATTCAGAAACAGTAAAATAAGTAAATCACAATGAACCTATTCCTGTGACCAGTACTTTACAGAGAGAAGCAGGAGAGAGGGAAAGAGAAGAAAGGGAAGGGGGGCGCGGGAGGGAGAAAGGGAAGGGAAAGGGTGAGAAGGAGCAGAGGACGCGGGGGAGAGGGACAGAGCCTGAATTACAAAAGGAAAGAGCCCCCTGGGAGCCGCAGATGCCTGAGGCTGGGTTCGTTAGGGAAGGAACACAGCTGTGAAGTCCACAGTCAAGGGCCTGGCGCTTAATAAATGGAAGCTGGCACTGCAACTCAAGACGCTTCTGGTCAGACTGATTTTTCCAGGATCAAAATTATACAACACCCAAAATTATATCACTTAGACTGCTCAGTAAAACACTGTCTATAAAAAACAAGGGGTGAAGATGCCCAAAGTTTATTACCAACATCTCAGGAATGACATGGTCAGGGATGGAGTTGTCCCAGAACTCCTTGTGTACAAGTCTGTAACAGTATCCTTTAGACACTCGTCCGGCACGGCCTTCAAAGGAAAAACATTGGAACTTTGACATTAATTACTTTAACACGAGCATAAAGATATATTTAAGAATAACCATTAAACATAAAGAAGATCTGTTCTCTTCTGCCAAGCCAGGTCAGTAAACACTTTAGGAGAAGTCATCATATACACACAGCCGAAGTGCTGACCCCCACTCAGCCGTGTACAGGATAAAACCTGGTGCTGCTTCTAAAGCAAACAACCTGCGCCCAGAATGCAGTGGAAATCCAAACATGCTGAATGCCACACACTTCCTGCAAATGCACGCTGGTTTATACTGGTAAAAATGCAGAGGTCACTGAACAAAAGCGATGAAGTTGGCAAGAGAAGCTGTGGGTTTGTCACGTATGGCCCTCCTGCTCTCTCTCATTTTACTGTGTTTTGGGATAAGGGAGTTTCTGTTCCACAAGCAATATAATCACGAGAGAACAGCCGTTCATAGGATGGTCTCCGTGGGCCAGGCCTGGCTTTTAGCTCTCTGTGTGTAATCACTCATCCAACACAAAGCAGCTGTCTTGAAGGACGCATCTACAGAATAGCCAAAACAGTCTTGAAAAAGAACAGAGCTGAGGGAGTCACGCTCCCTGACTTCAGGCTATGCTACAAAGCTACAGTAACCAAAACAGTATGGGACGAGCACAAAACAGACACATAGACCAATGGAAAAAGGAAGTCCAAAAGTAAACCCACGCACGTATGGTCAATCAATCTACAGCAAAGGAGGCAGGAACACACAGTGGAGGAAGGACAGTCTCTTCCATAAGCGGTGCTGGGAAACTGGACAGCTGCCTGTAAATGTCCACTGACAGAGGAGTGGATAAAGTAGCTGTGGCATATTTATACAATGGAATAGTACTCATCAATAAAAAGGATAAAATAATGCCATTTGCAGCAGCATGGATGGACCTGGACATGGTCATTCTAAGTGAAGCAAGCCATAAAGAGGAAGAAAAATACCATATAGTATCACTTATATGTGGGCTCTTAAAAAAAAAGGACACATACGAACTTATCTACAAATCAGAAACAGACTCACAGACATAGAGAACAAACTTATGGTTACCAGGGTATAAAGCGGGTGGGAAGGGATAAATTGGGAGTTCAAAACTTGCACCTACTGGAGAGTGATGGAAATGTTAGCTACCTTGATTGTGGCAGTAGTTTCATGAGTGTCTGCATCTATCCAAAGTCATCAAATTGTACACCTATGTGTGGTTTACTGTACAGGAATCATACCTTAATAAAGGTGTTTAAAAATTAAAAAATAAAACAAAATTTTAAAAATAGTAATAATAAATAAATCATTTTTTAAAAAATGAGAGCGAGTGGAAGGGCAGAGAAGGGCAACCCTCAATAAATACACAGCTTTTAAAAAACGGGGTAGCCCAGGGTGGTGCTTTCCTTCCCCATCTGTGGAAGTCTGGACCCCTGCCCTGCCTACCCCTGGGGGTTCCGCTCACCACCAGGAGACCCAGTGGAGAGTCCAGACTTCCATCTCCATCGCCATCTCCCCCACCTTATCTTCAAATGATAGGGTTGTTTAAACATAAAAATCCCAAGGTAATGACAAAACCAAAGTCATCTCCTAGAACTAATCAGTGAAATCAGCAAGTCACAGGATATAATGACAACACACAACACTCAATCGCATTCCTATATACTAGAAACGAACAACATGTGGACAGCTGAGTTACAGATGCAATGCCATTTAATCACTCTAAATTAAATTAAAAACTTAGGTGTAAATCTAGCAAAACATGCACAGGATCTGCATGCTGAAAACAACACGATGCTGATTAAAGAAACTGAAGATGACCTAAATAAATGGAGACACACTTTGTTCAAGGACTGAAGACTCAATGTAGCAAAAATATGAACTCTCCACAATCTGATCTACAGGACAACACAATTCCTAGTAAAATCACAGGAAGCTTTTCTTGTGCATATAGGCAAGCTACTTCTAAAATCCCCATGGAAAGGCCAAGTGGAATAGGTAAAACAGTTTTGAAAATGAAGACTAAAGTGGGAAGAATCCACCTGGCTCGTGCTGAGTCTTCGTATACAGTGATGAAGACAGGGCGGTGCTGGTGGAGAGACAGACACAGGCAGCAGGACGCAATAAACAATGAGAAACAGACCCACACGAGTGCACCCACGCAGAGCTTCTCAGAGGTGCGGAAGCCACCCACTGGCGGGACAACAGGGGTGCTGGAACACCTGGACACCCACAGGCAAGCCCCACACCGCCCACAAAAGCTAACCCACATGGACCACAGACAAACGCACCTACGGAACTTTTATAAGAACATACAGGAGAGCCACCTTTGCAGCCTCGGGCTGGGTGAAGGGTCATTACACATGAACCAGAAGCATGACCCACAGAAGGAGAAACTGATAAATGAGGCCTCACGAACATTTAAAACTTTTTCTCTATGAAATACCCTGTTAAGAGGATGAAAAGACCAAACACAGACTAGGGGAAAATATTTGCAAGCCACCCATCTAACAAAAGACTGTATCTAGGATACAGTTTTTTAAAAACTCCCAAACTTCTATGTAGCACAGGGAAATATATACAAGATCATATGGCAGCTCACAGAGAAAAAAATGTGACAATGCATATATGTATGTTCATGTGTAACTGAAAAATTGTGCTCTACACTGGAATTTGACACAACATTGTAAAATGATTATAAATCAATAAAAAATGTTAAAAAAGCAAAAACAAAAACTCCCAAACCTCAACAGTTTTTAAAAAGACAAACACCCAATTAGAAAGTAAACAGGTGAAAAACGTGGACATCTCACTGAAGAGACACAGAAGGCAAATCAGCACAAGAAAAAGCACCCCACCTCGCGAGCACTAAGGAGACGCACATCAACCTGCAGGGAGACGTCACGACGCACCTGCAGGGCGGCTGAGGGAACACCAGTGCCAACACCCAGCGCCTGCAAGCACGTGGGGGATGGGGGTCTCGCCCACGCCGGCAGAGCTGCGCAGTGGTGCAGCCTCCGCGGACATCTTACAAAGTTGCAGGTGGACCTCCCACGTCAGCCGGGGCCTGCACTTCTGGGCTTCTACCCCAGAGAAATGAGCATCTGCATTCACATGGAAGCCTCTCCATCAGTACCCACAGTGGCTTTACGTGCAATTGCCAAGAACGGGAAACAACTCCATGTCCTTCCACAGGTGAATGGTACTGCTGACCTTAAAAGTAAAAGCAGTTATTTTACCAGCAAAAATGGGTTTATTCAGAAACAGCAGAGAACTGCAACTTGGGACAAACTCTGGCAGAAACCACAGCCATGTCCCAGACAAAGAGGAAGAACAGTGTTGTACAGAGAAAAAGGAGAAAGCTGGGAGGGGCTGTTCTGAGCAGAGTCCACTGAGACGTGTATGGTTCAGGGTGGTGACAGCGCCTCACTGGCCGAGCTGCTGAGGCGGCGTTCTTGTGGGAGGGACCTGGGGCTGGCGCCTCTGCCCGCCCGCAGTGACAGTTCTTCCGTAGCTGACCTCAGTGGTGCTGGGAGTGGTGCTGCAGGGCCGCTCCCCGCGGGCCCCCTCTCCATTCCAGTGATGGGTCCCTTTATTAATTTCCAAAGGATGATGGAACACTGTTCAGCAACGAAAAGGAATGAACTATTGGACACACAGCAACTTGGATGGATCTTAAGAACACCACAGGGAATGAAGAAAGCCGGTCCCAGAAGGTTACGTGCAGTACGGTTCCACCTGCACAACATCCTGAAATGACGCAGCTGCGGTCGGCCGAGTGGCGGGGGCAGAATGGCTGTAAGGAGGCAGCACCAGGCCTGCGTTCCGATCGTGCTGGTCTAGAGAACGCGCTCCTACGACCAGCTGGAGAAAAGCCCACACGGCGGGGACTGGGAGGCGGACAAGGTGCTGGTGCTGCGCTGGGTGTTGGTTAGGAGGGTCACTGCCAAACAAGCTGAGACGCCAGGGCAAGGGTTTAAGAGACTCTAGGAATGATTTTTGCAACCTTCTGTACAGGAAAAAAGTCTAATTCTAGAAATTTTGAACATACAAAAAAACAAAAGATAAATTCCTAAAATCTCAAGACTGACTCAAAGATAATCACTTTAAACATTTCTGTATATCTACTTCTAGCCATTTTTTTCTAAGCATAGTTTTATGCCTTGGGGGAGGTGTCTGGATAACAATACATAACATAAGGATTGTCCAAGTTGGTAAGAAGCTCTTTATGATCGTATTTCAATGACTCCTTAACCTGTCTCTAGGCAAGTGGTTTCAAGAGAGGTCTAACAGCAGCAAAGGGGTCAGGACGGCAGACTGCAGCCGGGCTTTGGACCCGTCCCAACCCTGCCTCTTCCCCCGGGTGACCTGAGCAGGCTCCCTCCGCTCTGCAGCTGCATCCCTGAGAAGTGGGGATGTGACAGTGCCCTGCCTCCCAGGGTGGTATGAGGGTTAGACGAATGCACAGAAAAGGCTCCAAACCACGCTTGGCACGTGGCAAACAGTCAGTAAACGCTGCCTCTATGCTATTTTTTGATACAGTAGCTCTTTAACCCAACAGGTATTCTTGGAACGGTCCCTCACTCATCCTCCCTGAACGGACCTCTAAAAAGCACAAGCCATGTCTCGGTCCACACAGAGGACGCTGTGCCCAGGAGCCAGCTCCCGGCAGGCGACTTCACGTCTGACTGCACCTCCGCTGTGGCCAAACCCCCCAGGCCCTCGTCTCCCCAGTGATACAATGTGTGCTTGTCACAGCAAAGGCCGAACCCTCCATGCAGCCAGTGCAGGAAAGACCCCAGAAGGAGCAAGACTTGGAGAGAAGTCAGAAGAAGGATCAGCAGAATTCAGCGAAGGGATCCCCATGGCTTCTGTAACTATTCGCCAAACATTTTTAAAATTCACTGTGAAAAATGACAGTGTTGAGATGACAGAAGACAGCCATTACGGACAAAGGTTATCACCCAATTCAATGAACAAGAAGGTGATTGTGGATTTAAATCCAGAGTCTGACAATATGAGATGTTGCTTAAAAGTTAAAACTGGTTCCAATAAGGGAAATTTCTGAATAAGGCTCAAAACACAAAAAGCAAAACATATAAAGAGCCCCGAACGAGCGCCAGGCCCCACAACGGTGCGGGAGCGCGGACGCCTTACCTTTCCTCTGGCTGCAGCTGGTCTTGGAGGCCCAGCTCAGCCGCAGACTCTGGTAATTCGTGTCTTCATCGCAGACCAGAGTTCTAGTCAAACAAAAATCTATAACTGCCATTTAAAAAAGGGGATGTAAATACCATGCTAACAAGAAACAACTGTGTCGCAAGCACAACACGCAGTGATAGGACAGTTTATGACACACTGAGCCCTTGGATTAGTGCGCACACAGAGGCCTCTGCCGAGTGCTCGGCCGCCCCCTAAACTGTCCTCAGTGACATACTTGGGCTCCTTGCTCAACCCCCGCCTCCCTCGTCACAGAACTCCAGCTGGCTGCCCCGAAGCTCGCCTGCTCACAGACCCCTTGAAGCCCCCCGAACACCTCCTGACAGCAACCTCGCCCCAGGGGCTACCCCTGCGAAGCGACCTGAGGGCTGGGGAGGACCCGGGGGACAAAGAATATGGGAGAAACTTACAAACCTGCTTTCCTAAATTTTCTCCTCCAGAACTGGGGCAGGGGGAGGGTTGGGGAAGAGGAGGAAGAACAACTCCCCGGGGACAGATAGGTCCACAACCCCTAGAGCTTGTGGGTAAAGAGAGAGGCAACTCACCGTATTTGACATCTGGAACTGTGACAGAACTCTCCGCGATGTTCGTGGACAGAATGATCTATCAAACACCAAAAAGAAGAATCTGACATTCCTACCGCATGCTGGAAATTAGGCAAAGTTAAAAGACTCAAACTCAAAAATTACTTAAAAGCAAAAATACTAGACGCAAATTTTGAAGTGAGTCATCTTCCTATTTTATACAAAATCACAACTGAGCAAGAGTCCCGGGGGCAGTGCAAGGAGGGGGCGCCGGTGCCACGCGGGCTCCACAGTCAGGCTGGCCGTGACCCCAGCTCTGCTCCAGGCAACGGGCGCCCTGGCCCATAACCGCACTCCCCTCATGCACAATATGGAGACAGTAGAACTCCCACCCTCACAGGGCTGCTGTGAAGGCCGCTTGAGTCAATAAACGTAACATGCGCACACCTGCTCCAGCCAAGAGCCCAGGGCTCAGCGAGCACCAGCTCTCACCTGTCACACGTCATCCGCTACCCGGACGCCTACACCACGCCAGGCCTTGCAGAGCCACCGCAACCCACACACAGACACACGCCACCGCAGTCAGCCTTCCTAACCACTCCGCAAGGCAGACGCTACTGACCCTACTTTCAGTCAAATTAGGTCTTGGAGACCAACCTGCTCAACAACCACAGAGGCGCAGACCCAGGCCACCTGCCCAAGTCCACACGCAGGCTCTTCGTCCCTACACCTCATCAGTTACAGCCTCTTCCCGGAGGACTCCCTCGCAAG
This sequence comes from Vicugna pacos, assembly GCF_048564905.1. Classification (NCBI taxonomy): domain Eukaryota; kingdom Metazoa; phylum Chordata; class Mammalia; order Artiodactyla; family Camelidae; genus Vicugna; species Vicugna pacos. The sequence continues at coordinate 94,242,470 of NC_132992.1, read as the reverse complement.
GGCCCAGCAGACGCCCCCCCCCCCCCGCACACAGAAACCAGGCCCCTGCAGCACAGCGGGCGCCCAGAAGCAGCTGGCGAGAGCCAGGGCGAAGGCAGCCCTTCCCGAGCTCAGACATGGCGCCGCAGGTGCTGCCCGGGGCAGGACGCACAGCCTGGCACCCGCACGAGGGCTGCCCTGGAGATGCGGGGCCGCACCACCGGCTCGGGGCCTGCGGCTCTCAGGAAGCACCAGCAGGCGGCGCTCGGCCAGGCCCGCTGCTCACAGACACCCGCCCTGAGAGTAAAGCGAACCCATAAACCAGGACCACGAATGTGGGGTCCAAGCCAACTCTCCAGAGCAGAGCCAGGACCAGAGGACAGACCCACAGCCTGAGAAACGCCAGAGTCAAAAGCCCTGATATCCACTGGAAACAACGCCCCGGAGCTGAGGCAGTAAAAAACCTTAGCAAACTGCCTTACAAAATACAGACAAAACCCACGAACCCACCTGGCTCATCAGGCGAGTCTCTGCGCAGGTGCCTGACCACCAGCTACAGAACCCCGCGCACCACCCGCGGCAACACCGTTTCCCACCGGCAGAGCCTTGGAGGAAAAGGCTCGGCGCTGCTCCAAGCCGGGCTCCCGGGCCTCCTACCTTTCTGTACCCGGGCACTGGGCTCAAAAACACATTATTCTGTTCTTCCAAAGTCACACTCGAATGGAGCGGATAGACCTGTAACCTACAAAACAAATCAATGAAACAAAATACCCATAAAGGACAAATATAAGTGAGAACTTTCAAAAATGACTGACTACTCACTGAGGTAATTTAAATGATTTAAGGCAGAAACAATACAATGCTTTATAAGGAACAATATAACTATATCATTTTAAACACACCTTTTGTGAACCATGTTTGTGAGAAGTTCATGCATATAGTTTATTTCACCCAGACCTAGGGAAGAAAAAAAGTGGAGGGAAAAAAATTTGTACTTATTGCTAAAAACAACCTTTGAATTAAGATGACATATTTTTCAAAGATGGCCCCACCAATTCGTTTTGACTTTTTATCCACTTCACCTAAATGTATCAGAATTATACGTGACGATGACATTGATTACTAGTAATTCAAAAATACAAGAAACACCACACTCTTCCACTGTTTTCCTTCCCACAGCAGCTACCTGTGAGTGCTGGCCATATGAGTAATTCTACATTTCTTTTTTTCCCTCACTCACTTTCTAAATTTCCTACATTGATCATGCAGAATTTTACAACCAAAAAATAGTATTTAAAAAGTCTTGGTTACACAGATGTGCTAAATTTTTTTCGTTAGTTGCAAAATATTTTCATTGATATAAAGCTTGCACATGATTCTGCCACATCCTGAGTTACCAATATTTGAACCTATGATGGGTTCAACTATGTCCCCCTAAAAGCTGTGGAAGTCCTAACCCAAGCACCTCAGAATGTGACTTAATCTGCAGATAAAGCATCACTGCTTTATATAGTTAGTTAAGATGAGGTCACACTGGAGTAGAATGGGCCTTTATTCCACCAGGACTGGTGTTCTCTTAAAATGGGAAGAGACACAGAGACACACACAGAGAGAACACCGCGGAACGATGAAGGCGGAGACGGGAGTGACACAGCCACAGTCCAAGAAGGATGGAGGCTGACGGCCACCAGAAAAGCTGGAGGGGGCAAGGGAGGAGTCTACCCAGAGCCCCTGAGGGAGCAGGGCCCGCTGACACCTTGATTTTGGATTTCCATCCCCCAGAACAATGAGAGGGTACATTTCTGTTGCTCAAAGCCTCCCGGTCGATGGCACTTTGTCACAGCGGCCCTAGAAAGCTAATACAGAACTATTCTCAAAAGATCAATGAAACAAACACATCATCAGACTTGAACTCACAAAAACACGTAACAGAAAGACAACAAACTAAACTGTAAAATACCATGCATAGATCCTTTACTCAGGTAACGTGTAGCAGTTAGAAAGCATTTACCCCACGCCAGGCATTCTTAAGACATACTGCCATGGCTTGACTTGGGTCATTTTTCCCTTGACACGAAGTTATGCACACGGCAGTCTCTCTCTGATGGTTGCTTACTGGGGCAAATGCGACCCCACTCCACTGTCGGCTAACGGTTGTTCTCTGGATACAAAACTAATCTGTGTCAACCTAAGCAGCACAGGGTCAAAAGCCTTAAACTCACACGTTGCCATCCAAAGCAAAGCAGGTTATTTTATTCACCCTTTCGTTCTCCATCAGAGTTAGCACAAACACTCACGTGCTCTGTATGTTACCTTTCAACAGTAAAAGATAGGAGTCGTTGTTTCATGGTCTCATCACGCTAGACAACCTGATTTTTTAAGAATCATCATTTTGGAAAAGAAGTACAATTTAACATAAATTAACCTTTTCAAGTATTTTAAAAGATTATTTTCTCAAATACTAACGAAAAAGGAACTCAAGGACGATGCTGATGGCCGTCCTGGCGCAACGATGATGCTGTCATTAACTGAGCTTCAAGCACAGGCTGACAGCAGCGACCTCACACTTGCGATCAGACGCGTGAAACTGCAAATCTAACAAAGCCAAAGTTCTGAAGGGGTAAGACTGCCCTCGAAAAGTTAAACTCTTCATTATCAACATTTTTAGGAACACAAAGGTTATAGTAAGAAGTCAAACTGAAAATGACATTTATTCACATTCTAAGAGTCTAAAAAAGAATAAACGACTGTGAACGCCGCTTTTCACAATCTGTGCAAGAGGAAGGAGCCTCTACCCAGGTCGCAACTCCAGGCCACAAAAGCATGACACTCACCTGGCAGAAACACCAGCACGCTGCTCCGCACCGGCGCAGATGGGGCCCCCGACCAGGTCCTGCTCCTGCTAAAGTGCGAGGTGCACAGTTAGTCAAAGCTAAGCGGCCAGTGCTTTTCCAGAATCCGAACATCACAGGCTTCCGAGCTGGAAAGGCTCTCACATCTGAGCATCCAGTATGATGTCCTCTCTTTCACAAAGAAACCACAGAGGCCCCGGCCCCGCGATCATCCAGGGCCCAGCCTCTCGAGTCTGTTTTCCCCGAGAAACACACCAGCTGCAAAAGTCAGCAGTTACTACAATCCAGAACCTCAAAATACAAAACATTTCAAATAACTACTACAAACAACACTGAACACTAAGGAATCCAAACTCTTACGAGGAAGCGTTTTTACAGATCAAGCTCTCCAACCATCCACTCGCCCCCCGACTAGCAGCACCGTGTGAAGGCACCACTGTCACCCCCCACCCCACCCCCGGGTACCCCTGTTGTGTGCCAGGCCCTCCCTGTGCAGGCCAGTGCAGGGTGAACCAGATGAGCCCCTGCTCTCTGGAGCTTGCATTCCGGCAGGAGCGGCAGACAGGAAACAAGGAGGGAGCACCTTCAGTTTGGCGGTAAGACCAGGACAGACACAAGCCGAGAAGACGCAGCCACACGTGGGGTGGTTACCGCTCCTGGGCACAGCCTGCGTTATTTCTTGGCTTTCCCAAGAAAAAAAAAAGATTACAGTGGAAATTAATGAAATAAAGAAAGAAAAGCAACAAAGAAAAGTCAATGAAACAAAAACCTGGTTCTTGGAAAAGATCAACAAACTGACAAATCTAGCTAGTCTGATCCAGAGAAAAAGAGAAAGTCAAGTGGCTGCAATCAGAAATGAAGGAGAAGACATTACCACTGACGTTACAGAAGCAAAAAGGATTACAAAGGAATGCTATGAACTGGACACCAACAAACTAGACCGCTTACATGAAATGGACATATTCCTAAAAAGACAGGAACTACTGAAACTGGCCCAAGGAAAAAAAGACAATCGGAATGGACCAACAACAAATGAAGAGACTGAACTGGCAGTTTTAAGACTACCCATAAAGAAAAGCCCTTACCTCGACAGCTTCACAGCTGGACTCCACAAAACACTCAAAGGAGTAATACCAATTCTTCACAAACTCATCCCAAAACCAGAATACTTCCCAACTTACTTTATGAGACCAGAATTACCCTGATACCAAAACCAGGCAGGAAAATTACAGACCAACATTTCATGAATATGAACATAAAACCCTCAACAAGGTATCAGCAAACCAAATCCAGCAACATATAAAAAGGACACACCATGACCAAGTGGGCTTTATCCCAGGGGTACAAAGTTGACTTAACATCTAAAAATCAATTAAGGTAAAACATCATTCCAACAGAATAAAGACAAAAACCACACGATTATCTCAACAGACAAAGAAAAAGCATTTAACCAAATCTAACACTTTTTAATTAAAATATTCAACAAATTAGAAACAGAAGTGAACTTCCTCCACTGATGACAGTCGTCTCCAAAGAGCCCACAGCAAATACTCTAACCTAACCGTGAAAGACAGGACGGCCTTCCCTCACGTCAGGAACACGACAAGAACGTGCACTTCTTTTCTGCATGGCCCTGGAGTCCTAGCCAGGGCCACCAGGCAAGAGAAAGGAAAGCAAGGCGTCCAGATCAGAACGGAAGAAACAGAACCATCCCTGTTCAGTAGATGACACGACCTCGTGTGCAGAAAACCATAAGGGCTCGTCCCAGAACCAATAAACAAGCCCAGCAAGGCTGGGTGCAGCGTACACAACAGGGAGGGGGTCGGCTGCAGAATACACGATCGGGGGGAGTGGGTACAGCTCAGCGGTAGAGCGTGGGCTCAGCACGCACAAGGTCCTGGGTTCAGTCCCCAGTCCCTCCATTAGAAAAATAAATAATCCTAATTACCCCTCTCCCCCTGCCAAAACAAACAAGCAAACACAAAAGCACAAACAGAATACAAGCCTGATATACCAATATCCATTGGTATTTCTACACATTTGCAGTGAATAATCAGAAACCAAAATAAAGGTAATAATTTCATTCACAATAGCATAAAAAAGAATAAAACACAGGAATAAATTTAACAAGATAAGCACAAAACTTACACTTTGAAAACTACTGACACTGTTGAAAGAAAAGTAAAGAAACTGTCAAGAAACAGAAAAACACCCCGTACTGGAATCCTGAACCCTGTTAAGATGACAATACTCCTGAGACGGACCTACAGGCTCAGAACCTCTCTCAGAACCCCAGCCGGCTTCTCTGCGGACACTGACAAGCGGGTTCTACACTTAACATGAAATTATAGGGGACTCAGAATAATCAAAATAATCCCCCAAAACAAAAAAGTTAAGAAGACTCATGCTTCTAATTCTAAACATTACTTCAAAGCAATGTCAAGGCAGTGTGGTTCTGCACAAGGATACATAAAACAGCAGAACAAAGAGCCTGGATGTAGGCCCAAGGGATTTTCAGCAAGGTGCTAGCACCACACAGCGGGGAAGCACGGGCTCTCAGCCAGCAGCGCTGGGACGGCTGGACCAACACACACGCTGAAGAAGGACGCTGGGCCCGACCTCACACCGACACAGAAATGAGCTCAGAACGGATCAGACTGAACACCAAAGAGCCCAACTACCGAACTCTCAGAAGAACACGCAGGGGTGACTCTTCATGAGCCTGACTGGCTACAGAGTCTCAGCTACGACACCAAAGCATGAACAACGGAAGAAAACACAGACAGATGAGACTTCGTCAAAATGAAATGCGTGTGCTTCCAAGGACACCATCAAGAAAGTGAAAAAACCACCCTGCAGAAAGGAAGAAAACATTCGCAAATCCTGCACCTGGTAGGGGGCCTGTATCTAGACTGTACGAAGAGCTCTTATGACTCACAACAAAAAGACAATTGAAAGCCCAATTTAAACCCAACTTAAAATGGACAGGGGTTTATGTCTCTAAACATAAGTAAGTATAACATACATATCCACAGAGCACACACAGGCCAGTGAGCACGTGAAGAGGTGCTCAACATCATTATTCATCAGGGAAACAAAGTGACGCCACTTCACAACCACGAGGACAGTCAGCATCAAAACGTCAGGCGCCAACCAGACTAGCAAGGGCGGGGAGAAATGGGAACCCTCACAAGCTGCTGGTGGGGACGTAAAATGATGCAGACACACCAGGACACAGTACAATCGACCCAGGAACTCGCACAAAGACGTTCATGCAGCATGATTCATAAAGGCCAAAAGGAGGGGACCCCCCAAATCTCCACCAACATACAAATGGATAAACAAGTGTGGTATGTTCATACAACGGAGTATTACTTGGTCATAAGAAGAAATAAAGCACTGATATGCTATAAGACGGATGGAACTTGAAAGCTTATGTCCAGTGAAAGAAGCCACAAAAGACTACGTCATACGTGACTTTGTTCATATGGAAGTCAAGACTAGAGAAACCTAATAAAGACAGAGGGCTGACCAGTGGTCACTTAGGGGCAGGGGTGACGGGAAAGGTGAGGAGCCATAGCCAGAGGGCTTGGGGTTTCCTTCTGAGGTGATGAAAACACTCTAAAACCGACCGTGGTGATGGCTGCACATATACGTGGACGTACCAGAAACTACTGAACCCTTTAAGTGCATGAACTGTGTGGTGTGTGAATTACACCTCAAAAAATCCATTTTTTTTGCAGGGAGAGGTAATTAGGTTTTATTTACTTATTTCTGTGGAGGTGCTGGGGATTGAACCCGGGACCTTGTGCATGCTGACTAAGCATGTGCTCCACCACTCGAGCCATCCCCTGCCCCCCAGTTAATCCATTTTTAAAATGAGGGGGAGAAGGAGGATGGAGGGCTTAGAGAGGGGCAAGTACAGTAAGTCCTTGCCTGCCTCAGAGGTAATGCGTGGAAGTCAGGGAGAATTTTCTTAGGCTGACAAGTACCACAAGCCTCTGGAAGGGACAGGAAGACTGTGGGCCTTACACAGAGGTATTAAAGATAAACACAAAAACAAAACTACAAACCTTCCCACTACCAAGAAAAACTTTTGTTCGCTGACATATCTGAGACTAAACACATCAGTCATGCAGCAGTAAATACGGCTCAGTAACAAAAATACAAAATAAAAGCTAAGAAAAAACCCAGAGTTCAATTTGAGTTGAAATATTTCATACATATCATTTTTAAAATACATTTCCAGCTATCGACAATAAGCACACGACAAAAAACAAGCAACGACAGACACCCCACTTAGAAGAAATGAGCACACCTAGCATCCAAACCCTGCTTTGGAAAGCATTCCTCACTGCAAGAGTCAGGCTCCCTGGGAAAGTGACTCCTGGTCTCGGGCAGGGAAAGAGCAAGCCGGATGGCCTGGACACGCTGAGCCAGAAAGCAAGCGTCCCCCAGTCAAGGGGGCCGCGGCAGAGACCCAGGGGCCGGCCCACAGAGGCTCCCACTGGCCAAATTGTGGACAACCGACCATTAAAAAGGAAAACTGACTATAATCAACTCTGACGCTTAAGACCCATGAGTCTCAAGAAAAGGAGAAGACAAGCCACAGACCAAGAGAGAACACTTTCAGAAGACAAACATAATACAAAGAACTGTTAAATATATTTTAAAACCTCTTAAATACATATATATAACTCTATATATAATTTAACAATAGGAATATGAACAATGCAGTTTTAAAAATGGGCAAAAGCTCTGAAGAGACACATCAGCAGAGAAGACATACAGCTGTCAAATAAACACCTGAAAAGATGGTCCACAACACATGCCATGAGGGAAAGGCAAATTAAAGCAAGGTACCCTTACACACCTACTGGGCTGTCCGAACACTGACAGCAACTGCCGGCGAGAATGTGGAGCGACAGGAACTCTCCTTCACTGCTGGCAGGAAAGCAAAATGGTACAGCCGCTCTGGAAGGCCATTCGGCAGTTTCTCACAAAACTAAATATACTCTTAAACCATATGATCCAACAATTGCACTTGCTGGTATTTACTCAAACGAAATGAAAACACGTCCACACAGAACCTGCACTTGGATGTTTATAGTGGTTTCATTCACACTGCCAAAACCTGGAAACAACCAAGATACCCTTCAGTAAGTGAACGGATAAGCAGACTGTGGTACATCCAGACAATTAAATTTGATTCAGCACTAAAAGGAAATAAGCTATCAAGCTCCGAAAAGACATGAAGGAGCCTCAAATGTGAATTATCACTAAGTCAAAGAAGCCAACCTCAAAGACCGCAACTGTGAGATTCCAACTACATCACATTCTGGGAAAGGCAAAACCACGGAGACAAGACAAAGATCAGGGACTGCACAGAGGATTTCAAGGAGTCTTCAGGGTTAAGAGGGAATTCTAATGTAAAGCACAGGCTTTGACGACCATGTGCCAATTGTTGTAAGTGTTCCGCTGGGGGAGACTTGACAGCAGGGGAGGTTGTGCATCCGCAGAAGAGGGTGCACAGGAACTCTGTACTTTCTGCTCAATTCTGCCTTGAGCCTGAAACTGCTCTAAAAAATAAAATCTATTTTAAGGGAAAAAAACCCACGAGTCCATTGACGTTCGTAGAGAGAGACAGGAAGGTAAGAGGCAGGATAATAAAGGAAAAGTCCTCCTCATGGAATAATCTCAGAGAATAACGCAAACAAGTGTGCTCCATGACACGCGCACCGAAACGTGTGAGCGTGGTAAGTAACACGCCCACCGGTGCCATGGCAGCCCCCAGGCTGGCCACAACAGGTCAAAGTGCATGGTGGCCCAATTCCTGGGAATCCCAGCCCCTTCCCCAGGGCAGCTGGAATTATCCTCCCACTTTCAGGCGTGTGAAGCTACCAAGCCCATAAAGACAGGCAACGCCAAGCCTGGTGGCCCCCTCCTCGCTCCCTCCTCTTGGGAGACAGCCCGCACTCTGTCTATGGAGTGTGTACCTACTTTTACTTTAACCTGAGCACCCAACCCCGACACCTCGTGACCATTCTCTCACCTTCTGAAACAGCCTACACCCTATGCCGTATGTATCTCTCCAAATAGATCTACCTTTACTAAAAAAAAAAAAAAAAAAAGAAAGAGAGAGACAAAGACGTTTTTAGCTAGATAAAAACAGCATTAACCAGCAGACTCCTCAAACTTTTGTAGGATGTACCTCGGGAAGAATGGAAATGATCTAAGAAGGAAAGTCTAAGATGAAAGAATAACGAATAATATGTATTTGAGTGAATCTAAGCATACTGACGAAATAAAAAATAGAGAATCGTGGGAGCTTAAAAACAGAGCTAAAATAGTACCCAACTGCATGTAAACTAGACTTTCCGACTCATGTGCCAAGCACAACTCCCGACACCCGACACGCACGGTCCACACAGGCACACCCCCGGCCCCGTCACCGGAGCAAGCGTGGAGCCAGACGCCCACCATGCAGGAGGGAAATGTCTGGCAGAAAACCTGTTTTGAAGACACAGAACATAGCCACCTCACTCTAAGGTATTGCTCAGGGGGACTGCAAGACAATGAACAACCTGATACTTTATGTCTACAATTATGGTGTCTGTGTGAGTCTAGGGCCTGCAAGCGACCAGCCTTCCCCCGCAGCCAAGTGCTGGCTGCCGTGGGGAGGTGGAATCTGCGTTCTGTCTGTTGTGATGTATAAATGGCATTCATGAGCTGTCACAAGATGAGCATAGTAGAAGTTCTTCATACAGCATAATACTTTGAAAATTAAAGACTCTAACCACCACTTACAGCCTGAAGTTGTTCTCAAGGGAAAAACATGCTCCAGGTTTCAAAGAGACAGCTAAACGAACATCTGGATTACAACAGGAGACAGCGAGTATCGGGAATCCATCTTTACAATAAAGGGAAACAAAGGCAAAGAAAGGCTTTCTACAGTTTCTCCTAAGGTGGTCCTTAGCCTTCCCCTCAGGGCTGTGAGCGACGTGACTTCTGCATGTCTGGAAAAACTATTCTATCTTCAGGCTGTAGTTTCTAGATTTTAAATTGTCAGTCCTGAAACTGTACTTAGCATGGTTTTAACTACTTTAAAATAGAAATTTCCAGTAAAAAAATGTGCAAGATATTTATTTTAAAATACGCACAGTGACTGCTGAAAACCTACCCACAGTTATATCCTAGCCTTGTAAAGACACTAAAAGTTTCACGAGGAGTCACGATGTTTTAATTACACACATTCAAGCGCACTGCCACAGCCACCTGGCGCAGCTCTTACCCACTCTCCTTCAGATCCAGGTCGTCGAACATCTGAATCAGGGAGACAGCGACTTCGTACACATCCTTAGTTATCGCTGGCTCCTCCAGCTGGTGGGGAGACAGCTAAAAAGAAGAACAGAAAAAGCTGGAATGCCAGAATAGGGTTACAAAGGAAATTCTGGGGATGGGTGGGTGCCTCTCTAGTACATCACTGCAACAAATGCCCCAAATAAAAACAACAGCGTTTGTAGCCAAACAGCACTACCTGCGCACCTGCTGAACGCCAGGCGCTACGCCAGGCACCCGGCGCGCACGGTCCATCCTGGCACAGCCCCGGCCCCGTCCCCAGAGCAACGGAGGGGTCAGAGGCCCAACATGCAGGAGGGGAACGCAGACGAAGTTGCTCCAGATGCCTGTGGAGCCCAGGAGCCCACCTCTGTTAGCCCCAAGACTGCAACATGGTCACGCGTGGGAAGGAGCCCTGGAACCGCAAGCACCGTCACAAGGTAGTACCCATCTGCACCTGCCAATTTACAGTAGTGACATAACCACGTCAGACTTCACCTGCCAAGGCCTGGCGGAGGGGTCACTAGACTGCTTTTATTTGTGTATTAAAACAAAGCCAAAAGGAGCCCAGTCACTTCAGGACTGCTCTTCAAGTGGTTCTGGAGGACACTAGGGCTCAAACACATTGCCAAGCCCCCAGTGAGGGTAGAAGCCGTGGTCTAAGCTGGCAGCTCCCAGGGGACCGAGGCCGTCACTGTGTGAGGCTCTCTCTACAATACGCAGCACGACAGCTACGTCACAGCTTCCATAAAGTCCATTTAATAGCCATTCTAGGTTCTCTCCCACCAACAAGGCTTTTTTCTTTAATAATTTTACTCATCATGTACTAGATGCAAGACATAACATTTGATTTTGTGAAGTACACATCAGAAGTCTTCAGAAGTTAGCTATAAACACAAACTTTGTTCCCAATTTTTAGAGTAAATTAAGTCAGCTAGTAATAACCCATTTTCATTATTCTTAGAATTCTACATAGAATACGTATGACAAATTGACTTTTACTTAATAATTTTGAGTAAGCATTCTATTTTTAATCATTTTTACTGAAGTATAGTTAATTTACAATTTTGTGTTAGTTTCAAGTGTAAAACAAGGTGATTCAATCATACACATATATTGTCTTTCAGATTCTTTTCTATTATAGGTTATTACAAGATATTGAATATACTTCCCTGTGCTCTACAGTAGGTCATTACTGTTTATCTATTTTATATATAGTAGTTTGTTATCTGCTAATCCCAAATTCCTAATTTATCCCTAACCCCTACCTCCGCTTTCCCCTTTGGAAATCACAAGTTTGTTTTCTACGTCTGTGAGTCTATTTCTGTTTGCAAATAAGCTCATTTGTATCATTTTTTGAGATTCCCCATTTAAGTGATGTCATATTATTTGTCTTTCTCTGTCTGACTTATTTCACTTAGTATGATAATCTCTAGGTCCATTCATGTTGCTGCAAATGGCACTATTTCATTCTTTTTATGGCTGAATAGTATTCCATTGTGTGTGTATAGACACACACACACACACTACATCTTCTTTATCCAGTCATTCATCAATGGACTTTCAGTTGTTTCTATGTCTTGGCTGTTGTAAATAGTGCTGCTATGAACAATGGGGAGCACGTATCTTTCTGAATTAGAGTTTTTGTCTCTTCCAGATATATGCACAGGAGTAGGATTGCTGGATCATATGGTAGTTCTATTTTCAGTTTTTTAAGGAAACTTCATACTGTTTTCCAGAGTGGCTGCACCAATTTACATTCCCACCAACAGTTTAAGTGTTCCTTTCTCTCCACACCCTCTCAAACATTTGTTATTTGTAGACTTTTGGATGATGGCCATTCTGACTGGCATGAAATGATACCTCATTGCAGTTTTGATTTGTATTTCTCTAATATCAATGGCATCGAGCATCTTTTCACGTGCCTATTGGCCATCTGGATGTCTTCTTCAGAGATGTGTCTGTTTAGGTCTTCTGTCCATTTTTTAATTTTTTTTTATATTAAGCTATATGAGCTATTTGTATATGTTGGAAATTAACCCCTTGTCAGCAGCATCATTTGCAAATATGTTCCCCCAGTGGAGGTTGCATTTTTCCCCCACAGGTTGTCTTTGCATTTTGTTGATGGTTTCCTTCACTGTGCAAAAAGCTTTCAAGCTTGACTAGGTCCCATTTATTTACCTTTGTTTCCATTTGCATAACTTTAGGAGATGGAGCCAAAAAAATATTGTTGCAAATTATGTCAAAGAGTGTTTTGCCTATGTTTTCCTCTGGGAATTTTAAAGTATCTGGTCTTACATTTAGGTCTTTAATCCATTTTTTTTATACAGTGTTAGAGAATGTTGTAATTTCATTCTTTTACATGCAGCTGTCCCGTTTTTCCAGCACCAATTATTGAAAAGACTGTCTTTCTCCATTACATGTTTTCGCCTCCTTTGTCATAGATTAATTGGCCATAAGTGCGTGGGCTTATTTCCAGCCTCTCTATCCTGTCCCATGGATCTATGGGTCTGTGTGCCAGTACCATACTGTTATGATTACTGTAGCTTTGTAGTGTAGTCTGAAGTCAGGAAGCATTGATTCCCCCAGCTCAGTTCTTTCTCAAGATTGTTTTGGCTATTCAGGGTCTTTCATGTTTTCATGCAAATTTAAACCTGTTTTATTCTAGTTCTGTGGAAAATGTCATTGGTGATTTTGATAGCGACTGCACTGAATCTGTAGACTGCCTTGGGTAGTATGGTCATTTTAACAATATTGATTCTTCCAATCCAAAAACATGGTATATGTTTTCATCTGTTTGTGTTGTCTTCAATTTCTTTCATCAGCGTCTTCTAGTTTTCAGAGTACACGCCTTTTGCCTCCTTAGGTAGCTTTATTCCCAGGTATCTTACTCTTTTAGATGTAATACTAAAAGGAATTGTTTCTTTAATTTTTCCTTCTGATATTTCTTTTTTTTTAGAGATAATAATATCTATCTTTATTTTTTTAACATTTTTTATTGATTTATAATCATTTTACAATGTTGTGTCAAATTCCAGTGTTCAGCACAATTTTTCAGCATTCATGGACATATACACACTCATTGTCACATTTTTTTCTCTGTGATTTATCATAACATTTTGTGTATATTTCCCTGTGCTATACAGTGTAATCTTGTTTATCTATTCTACAATTTTGAAATCCCAGTCTATCCCTTCCCACCCTCCACCCCCCTGGTAACCACAAGTCTGTATTCTCTGTCCATGAGTCTTTAGATTCCACATATGAGCGATCTCATATGGCATTTTTCTTTCTCTTTCTGGCTTACTTCACTTAGAATGACATTCTCTAGCAGCATCCATGTTGCTGCAAATGGCGTTATGTTGTCGGTTTTTATGGCTGAGTAGTACTCCATTGTATAAATATACCACCTCTTCTTTATCCAGTCACCTGTTGATGGACATTTAGGCTGTTTCCATGTTTTGGCTATTGTAAATAGTGCTGCTATGAACATTGGAGTGCAGGTGTCATCCTGAAGTAGATTTCCTTCTGGGTACAAGCCCAGGAGTGGGATTCCTGGGTCATATGGTAAGTCTATTCCTAGTCTTTTGAGGAATCTCCACATTGTTTTCCACAGTGGCTGCACCAAACTGCATTCCCACCAGCAGTGTAGGAGGGTTCCCCTTTCTCCACAGCCTCTCCAGCATTTGTCATTTTTGGATTTTTGAATGACGGCCATTCTGACTGGTGTGAGGTGATATCTCATTGTAGTTTTGATTTGCATTTCTCTGATTAGTGATATTGAGCATTTTTTCATGTGCCTTTTGATCATTTGTATGTCTTCCTTGGAGAATTGCTTGTTTAGGTCTTCTGCCCATTTTTGGATTGGGTTGTTTATTTTTTTCTTATTGAGTCGTATGAGCTGCTTATATATTCTGGAGATCAAGCCTTTGTCGGTTTCACTTGCAAAAATTTTCTCCCATTCCGTAGGTTTTCTTCTTGTTTTACTTCTTGTTTCCTTTGCTGTGCAGAAGCTTGTAAGTTTCATTAGGTCTCATTTGTTTATTCTTGCTTTTATTTCTTCTAGGAGAAAACTTTTGAAATGTATGTCAGATAATGTTTTGCCTATGTTTTCCTCTAGGATGTTTATTGTATTCCTTCTGATATTTCATTGTTAGCACTTAGAAATGCAACAGATTTCTGCATATTAATTCTGTCCCCAGCAACTTTACTGAATTCATTGGTGACCTCCAGCAGTTTTTTCTCATAGTGTCTTTAGGATTTTACATGAATAAGCATTCTTGATGTTCAACAATCTTTACCTTTAATTCTACACTTTATCTCAACAATAACCACTATTTACCATAACTATGCAAAAAAGAAATAGAAAAAAAAAGGTGTACTCTTCACAAACTTCAACAAAGCCATCTAGAACTGTTTTCCTACAAACAAACAAGGCATGGAAGCATGTCACTGGTTCACAAGAGATTTTATTGATTTCTAGAAGCCAAGCCCAAAGAATATTTCTTAAAACACACTGCTAAGATATCAAACATGGCCCTGCTTCCTCTCAGCCAGCCTTGACACAGGGGACAAAAGAAACACACGGGTCACAGGCAACCGATTCACTTGCTGAACTCATCCCTTCTCGTGTGCAGAAGTAGGGAGGAGACAGCAGACAGGCCTCCACCTTCCTGGAGAGCACAGTGTGGTTGGAGAAAGTGGACAGGTGGACAAGTCAAGGTGCCATCAGATGGGCCGCTCTGACAGACCATCAGGCGAGGACAGGGAAGCGCTGTCAGTCACACAGCAGGCTCAGGATGACTCTGCCCCCTCCCACGAACGTGTTCAGCCACCATGACTGTCACCAGTGTTTCTGTCCCAAGCAGAGATCTCAGAGCCCTGCGTGTCTGCCATCATCTGAGATGGCCAGGCCCAGGCTGGCTTGTCCCCGGAGGAGAGGGGACATGCAGCAAGTGGGAGACGCGCAGGTGGTAGGGAAATGGAATTTCAACCCACCTCACTCACTCTGTCCTCCAACATGCCCTTCAAATGGATTAAAGCAAACAAAACAGAAATCACATAAAAGCCATGCTCTGGGGTGGTGAGGTGTGGTTCAAAAAAACAATACACGGGGAGCCCTGGGGAGTGGACCAGGCTCTGCTTCTGGACCATGCTGTAGATCTCGGGTGTCAACAATCTCATCAGAGCACAATTACATTTTATGTACTTTCCTAAGGGTGGCTTTGTTGGGGGGTTTCCAGCAATTAAAAAAAAAGTTGAAAATAAAGCATGAAAAGGACTCTTCAGAGGAGACTGAAAGGCACAGCCAGAGTTGGTAACGGAAAGACCAGGAGGGCCTCATGGGACTGAGGGCAGGCAGCAGTGTCAGATATTACAGCGAGGCCCCGTGAGTTTAACGTCCCGCACTCTCAATGTCACGAGGAGATTGCTCGCGATGCTGGCACAGCGGGCTTGGCTGAGGGGCAGGAATGAAGACCGCGGGGGAGCAAGGGACACTGGGAGTGAGACAGAGTCTGGCAAAACTTATGAGAAACAGGGCACCTAAAGAGGGTGTTGTTTTAAGATGAGAGACTCAGTTCTGTTCAAATGTGCACAAGAAAAAGTGAGCAGAGGAGGAGCTGGTAAAGATAAAGAGAGGAGAGCAGTGAATGGGACAAGGTCCAGGGAGGGTGGGAGGGCGGGAGGGCAGGAGGACTGTCTCCTCTGCAACATCAGACAGTGGGGGAGGTTCTGCGACAGCAGGAGTGACAACGATGATAAAATCCGAATTTTAACAAAAGTCCTCTGACTCCAAAGACTGTCACAGAACCTACATAAAACAAAGTTAACATAGAGTCAACTTGAGTATTCCTTCATGGACGTATTTACTGAGCACCGATCAGGACACGTGGTAAATGGTGCTGAAGCCAGGTGTGCCCAGGTGGGCCAAGCACAACCCACCCCAGCAAGGGCCACCCAGACTCAAGGACAGCTGCCCCAGCTGAGCCAAGCCCTTGGCACATCCACAAGGAAGCAAACAGACTGAACATCAACGGGAACCAGTTAGAACTTGGCCAGCTGAACAGGTGAAGAAAAGATCAGCACACAGTATTTACTGCTCATATTCCAAAACAGGTCAGACACCACAACCTTTCAAACGTTGTAAACAAGTGCCCCTACCCTCCGCCTTGAGTGCGGGGCGCTCAGTGACTCGCTTCCATCAGAGAGCCTGCAGGACAGGGAAGGCTGTGCCCCTACCCTTGCACACCTCAGTGGGCGTGACAGACAATAAGCAAGCAAACAAACCGTACATATTTTTCTTTAAGCATGCATAAAGAAAAGGAGAGAGAGCAACCTTGAGGGAGAAGCTTGGGAAATACCCCGGCCAGAAGCCACGCTGTAGCTGTGATGTGAAAATCAGCCCTTCACCCCACAGTCTTCTTTCCCAAAGCTCATGAGCCCAGTCTAATCACAAGACAGACAAACAAAAACTCCCAAGAGTGCGGCGCCCTAAACACTGCCTGAGAAGCACTCCTAGAAACTGTCGCGGTCATGAGAAACAGGACAAGTCTGAGCACCTGTCCCAGCCCAGAGCAGCCTAGGAAGACGTGACACTAAATGCCACGTGGGGTCTTGGAGCAGAAACTGAAGTTCAGCCAACGGTAACATACCAGTGTTAGTTTCTTAGTTCTCACAGGCTTTTTTTGAAGTGCTACAAACTAAATGTTGACTATAGATGGATAGTCAAACAAAATTCTTTGAAATCTTGTTTCGAAATACTGCCATTTAAGAAGGTGGGGGGAAAAAAGAGGTGCTACATTTTAATGGCCATCACTGGCCTCCCTCCGACATAATTAGATTTGACAAAATATGTCTCTAGCGTCAGACGAACCCTAGTCAGCCAGTGCACTTCAGCAGAGACTGTTTCCGTTAACACTACAGATGCTTTCAATGAAAGTCAAACTCCTGTACAGAGCAATAAGGTAGCGTCCACCAAAATGCCAAAAGCACACAGCCTTCGACCCAGTAATTCCATTGCCAGGAACTTACATTGTAGGAAGGCGTAACCTAAGCAGGGGACCTTGAGAGGGGCGTGTTACTCCCCAGGGATGTCTAGAAACATTTTTGGTTGTCACAAGGGGTGGGGGGGTAGGGGAGCCCAACTTGCATCTGGTGAGTCAAGGCCAGCAACACTATTAAATATTAAACATGCTGCAACATACAGGACAGCCCCCACCACAGAGGATTATCAGGCCCAAAATGCCAACTTGTGCTGAGGTAAGAACCCTGGCCCACAAGATACGCTCTCACATGTTCAAAGATGTTCTATTCACACTGCTTTTAGTAAGACCAGAAACACTAGACATTAAATAAAGAATACTCTTTGTATTTATATTCATACGGAAGAGCATTACGTGGCTCTAAAGAGGGAACGAAGAAACCATACACTGACATGTAAGAGACATGAAAAGGTAAGTGAAACACTCATGACACACGCAGAACCCTGCCACTCTGTGAAAGAGAGAAACAATATACTCACTTTACTGGTACAGGAAGGGCCCACAAGAAATTAACAACAGAGTTTTCCCACTGGTCGGGGAGCGGGGCGGGCAGAGGACAGGAGCAGGAAGCAGGTGTTTTACACCTGCACGTGCTGCCTGACTCCCAACCCTGCAAGGGCACGAGCCACACGAGAACAACTGTAAATCAACTGCACCTTTCACAACAGCAGACCACCCGGTTCTCCACTGTTCCCACACGCGATCCTCCCTCCGTTGAGAGCACTGCAACTTAGAAAATTCGAGTTTAACCAAAATAAAACTTGAAATAAAATTATCTCCCACTTCCAGGTGAATCTACAATTTTGCACCTGACCCAAATCTGACATTTTATTCTTCAACAATAACAAAGTACAAATCCAGTTCCAACACTTTTCACAGGGACATATGATGTGAGCGCCTGCTATGCCCACAGCCGACGCGCCGGGGCTGTCCTTCCCCTGTTCTTCCCCAGTCCCTCCACGCCGTCCCCCTGCCCCAACAGAGCCTTGCAACTGTAGCTAACGCGTGCAGGTTTGATCAAATACTAGGAAAGAAACAATGCATGCCCACACACCCTGTTGTGATGAATGTGCTCCAGATCATCAAGATAATACTCTTCGATGGAATAGGGCTTTCCTTCCACTTCAAAAATATATGCAGGGCTCATCTTGTTCTGAACAGGAATGGCAAAGTAGTCCGCAAATTCCTCGCAGTTGATGGTGGCTGACATCAGGATCACCTGCAGGGCAAGAGCAACCACTGAAACAAACAAAACAGTGGTAACAATAACAACTGAAATGAAACACTTTGAAAATTCCAGGCTTGTCTTCCATTTTAACAAGTTTCTAAACTTTAGCTGAAGACTTCGATTTGACCTCTCGTGTAACACACATTATTACAGCTTAAAGAATGCTCAGAGATGCCAAGTTTTACTATCTCCCTTCAAATACATTATCAAGTGAAAACTACATCTCCGCAATAAAGCTTCATTATAACCATTTACCTAGAAGGACACTTTGCATCAGAAAACCAAGTTAAGACAGAATAAGCTACTAGAGGATATTCTAGAAAAGTGCAGGAGTAAAAGCAGCAAAGAGGAAGAAGACAAGGGCTCCGGGAGACGGTGACCCCGTGCCAAGAAGGTGGAGCAGCCCAGAGGGCCCCCAGCCGACCATGGCGGGGGTCGGGCTCCAGGACTCACTGCAGGTGTCAGTTCTGCCAAAAAGCAGACACGGGGTGATGCCCTCAGGACACTCAGCCACGGACGCCAGCAGCCAGCACCCACAGCCCATCGGATGTGCCCTGGAGGAGGCGGCAGCATGACAAGGCCTCACCGCCCATCGTCTCCAGAATGCTAAGCGGGAGGCACATGCACCATCTTCTGCATGTCTGTGGCATCACTCTCAGCAGAAACAAAAACTTCATATGGCACAGCTACGGGGTAAATAAAACATCTGTATTTTTCCCTCTGTTGTTAGAGACAAATGTCCAAACCATGCTGACTAGAACTGGCTGGGATGAGGTGCCTGCAGTGAGAAGAAAGGCCCTGAGAAGCCACGAGGGGTAAGAACGGCCCCAGGGCACACCCCGCCCTGCAGGTGATCTCTGTCTCCTAAGGACCGCTGAGGCTAGGGAACCGCAGGGCTGCTGTTCTACTGAGGCAGCAAAAATGTGAGGCCCGATCTGGGCAGCCAGAGCAGCCAGCAGTACACGTGGCTACCAGCTTCCCCATGGGTCACCCTCCCCCAGGCGCCCCTCCTCTGCCTCCCCTCCAGACAGCTCAGCAGCCTGCCTGACACCGGCTTGTCCAGGGTGCGGCTGTGCTGAGTCTGACCAGCCGGCCCTGACAGCAGGCCCAGTCGGCTGAGTGATGGCACAAAGCCAGGGGGCTCTAAAGGTCTGGGTGTGGAGTGGATTGGGAGAGCCAAAGGCCCACCCGCCCAGGTTCCTGCATCCAGGACTCTGACAGCAGCTCTCTTCTTGAAAGCAATAAAAGAGGAATTTCTGAGAATTTCAGAAGACTTACTGACAGTTAAGTTATAAAGAACTTGACTTCTAATATTTTAGCCCTACATTTGTAAGACATTTATAAGACTCTCTATTTAGAAAATACTCTGCTTCATGTATTTTGAAAAATCATGAAAACACTGGAACTGACAGTTCCTACTACTCATACAATAGGTACCAAATTTCTGACCATCATTGTTAGCAGTTTGGTATATTTTTTAAAATTCACTAATATTCTCAACTCTCTTTACTACTGAAAATTGAAAAAACATGTAACCAAGTCATTATCTTAGAGTGAAAAAGTGAAGTCTTAAGATGACAAACAAGAAAGGTCTCGATCTATTGAACAATTTTTAATGTCATCTTTAAAAACTAATGAAATAGCCAAATTCTCTCATTCACCTTGCAGTCATCTCAAGCAATGAGACAACTGTCTATTGCAAATTTCAGCTTCCATTTACTTAGCGCCCACCAGGTGGGACCATGAGCACCCTAAGGCTGACAGCCCCACCATGAGAGTTGGGGGAGAGGGAAGAAATGTCTCCCTGAGTTAACAAAGAGATAAAAGCCTTCAAGACAAAACCCTTTGTGACTCAGAGGCAGCTGGTCTGCAGTGGCAGCGCACCCTTCCCGGCCCTTCATGAAGCTGTTTCCAAAAGACCCCTCCCTCCCTGCTCAGCATCGCTGTGTTGACCTATGTTTAAATCACGTAATTATTATAAACCCTTTGCTATTTTGGCTTAGTTTACATCCTCCTCCTTTTTGTTCAAATAAAGTGTAAAGAATATTTACCATTCCCACAGACTTTTAGTTAACCCACAACTTAAGTCTCCTATAACAACAGTGCACAGAACAGTTCTCAAACTTCAGTGATTTGGTGCTACTTTTAAAACAAAGATTGAAGGTAGAGGCACATATCTTCCAATTACGGTACTTGTTCAACCAAAATCAGTACTCTAATTCTCAGCATTTCGTTAGCGTCAACTACTATTAGATCCTTTTCTGAAGCCTGGAGAATATTTTACAATTTAATGCAACATAGTAACCAAGAAGTATTCCTCAGTCTTATTCTAAGAGAATGCCCATTAGCCAGCTTCCAAGCAAGATGTGTAGGACTACACAGGAAAATTAATAATTAATGTTAAGAGTCACTGCTTTCAACTATTTCTGTTAAAATAAAGAGAAACAAAACTACGTAATAACTCTTAACCCTAAATGTTTCAGTACTCATAAAATCAACTTTACCTTCACAAAACGTGAATTTGTTCTTAAAAGTTTACGAACTACCAACAACAGGAAATCCATTTCTTCAGTCCGCTCGTGTACCTACAAAACAAAAAGGGGGCCCCCACATGCCCTCAAGCAAGACCCACGCCACTGCTGAACGAGCAGAGGAAAAGGGGTTCCAACGTGCACAGGAGGCTGGGGACGAGGTCTCTCTGCTCAACGCAGCTCCTCGGGAAGCTCGGATTACCCCCAGGTAAGGAGGACCAAGAAAACAGCCCACAAACCGGAAGGCACCCCAGGGGCACGCAGCCACTGCCCCCCTCGGGGCTTCTCTCTAGGGCCCTGCTGGCACGGAGCAGAGTAATGTTTAGCAGTCTCGGCCCTGTCCACTGAGTGCCAACAGTGCCCCCAGATGATAACAAAACCCATCCCTACCACAGAGAACCACAGGACAACTCCCTACAGCACCCCGGCCTACTGCTCAGCTCTGTGCAGTCTCCTGTTACACGACTTCAGCAAGTAAGTGCTGTGCCCGGGCAGGAGCGTGTCCCCCAACAGGACACGCCTCGTGGTGTGCAGGACTGCAGTTCACAAGGGCGGCCCTGGAGAGCTGGCTTGGTCAGTAACAGGTGCCCCAAAACTGGGAGAGGCGCTGGGCCCCCCCAGGGAGCACTGCAGCAGCACCCGGGGCAGTGGGGTGGGGGCTCTCCTGGGGACTGTAACTCAAGAGCTCTATGCCTGGGGAAAGCAGCTGCTTCACAGCCCTCCTCAGACAGACACCTTCCAGGCCGCCCGACCAAGACCACACGGAGTCCCCAGCTCCCAAACCCCACCCACCCCGCCCCGGAAGAGCTGACACCAAGAGCCAAGTCACCCATGGCTGTATTCCTACCACCGAGTGAGGCTCCCCGACACACCAGGGGACAGGAGATTCTCTGCTGGATCATTTTCACAAAAACAGGTGCCAAATTTGACCTGCTTTCTAAACAAGGAATCTTTTCATAGTCCTCAACCTCCCCACCCACATTTTGGAAGAAAGAGCAAAAGATAAAAACAGAAAATCAACATTTTTAAGTAGAATAAGCAGATACAGACCCGAAATACTTTTTGACACTTTACGAGTAGGGGACGGTCACAGCAACCTTCACTGTGCTCTCTGGTGAAAGAAGAACAGGAACCTGGGGGGGGGCACTCACTTCATCGATGAAGACATGCGTGAACTCCATCAAGCTCTTGGCGCTGACGACTTTCTGAAGCAGGACCCCAGTGGTCATGTACACTAACTTGGTGTCTTCCGTTGCTACTTTCTCCAGCCCCACCTACAATTGGGGAAGGAAAAAAGAAAGTAGAAAGTTTTCAAATTTAATGGTTCACATTTAACTACCCTTCATAATGAAGGTAAGAAAGGGAATTAAAGAAATTATTATCTATCACAAAAAATATAGGATCCAAATTAAAGCTGAAATTCTAGAGTTGATTTTTGCTTGCTTGTTTGGTGATGGGGGAGAATCTGACTTCTCCTGTCATGCTGCCCACGTCATTCTGATGTTAAGACAATTGTGTATGAAGACACTTTCTACTTACAAAGATATAATCAAAAGAAAAAATCATAAAAGCCATGAGTCTGAGAATTTTCACCTCTCTATTCAACTGAGAAAGAAATTAAATTTATTTTCAGGACATTCAGAGTTTCACTGTTTTTAAAATTATTCCACATTTCTGCTCTATAAGCAACTGCTTTCAGCTTAATTTCCAGCAGAAAACATTCACATCCTATCATGGACTTACAGAAACAAAAAGTCAACAAGGAGAGAGCCGGTTCTCCCTGTCCCACCTGATAGCCCACTAGACCACCCAGAGTCCAGGCGCGCTCTCTACTGATCCAGCGGGCGATGCTGCTGGCCCCTATCTTGCGGGGCTGGGTGACCACGATGTTGCAGTAGGCGGAGCGCTCAACGTAGTGATCCAGGATGTACTGCGGGAGCTGAGTGCTCTTACCGCTGCCCGTGGCACCATGTATGATTACCACAGAGTTACTTTCTATCAAAGAAATGACCTACGATTAAAAAGAAAGTCTTTCAAAATTGCCACAAGTTTAAAAATGATGTAAAGTGTTACCTATGAACCAAAAGCTGTGTCTCGGGGGGTGGGGGGAGGGTACAGTTCAGAGCAGAGCACATGCTCAGCCGGCACACGGTCCTGGGTTCCAGCCACAGCAAAATTGCACCTCAAAAAGACCTTCAGGATTGATTTTCTTTTCCTCCTTAGAAGCTAAATTATTATTAACCACCTAAACATCACAAGAGAGCAAGAAGGTTACCAGTGGCTACCACACTTGAAACCAGTTTGACCACTGGGACCAGTAACCAGTAGCTCCGGAAACCCAGGCCAAGTTCATGGCCTCTAGGTCTCCATCTCTTCACTCATAAAAGTGAAAATACCGAAATGAATTCTATAGCTCTCACTGTCTAAATTTCTATTATTTTTAAATTGTGTAATGAACCTCCGTGTAATTCTACTGAGAAACATGAAAACACAGCTGTTATTACACTGACGTGGTTTTAAATTTTCATGTGAAATTCTTCACACACATTTTTAAACAATTAACCTCCACTGTTCCACGTACAGACTAGATGGAGCATTTTTAGACCTCCAATCCAATTCCTCCCCACCACTCCCCTACATTTATTTAAGCTCTTATCACTCGAGCAATTGCTACCATCAGGGAGTACAAATTATTTTGAATACTAGTCTCTTAAAAATTAATAAAAATCTACTCAAGTTGTGTGATTCAATCTAAAATAAAATAAAAATTAAATTTAGAACATTTACAGTTTAATCTACAGCCACTCCTTCCACCAGTATAGTTAATAAAGGTTTCAATACACTTACTTTTAACCACATTTAGTAACATGTAACTAATTAAAAACTTAACCATCTTGCTGTCATATCTGTCCCGACACTGTTCCTAAAATGATCTATCAATGACTGATCAATCACTAGGCAGAAAACCCAGCAAAAGCATAAGGAAACCCCAGCGGAATGCTAGAGAGGAGCACGGCCAGGGGGTGTTACTTGCTTTATAAAAAGACTGGGCAAGGGGTGTGGGTGTAGCTCGGCGGGAGTGTGTGTGCTTGGCGTGCATGAGGTCCTGGGTTCCATCCCCAGTGCCTCCATTAAGGGGAAAAAGAAAAAAGACTGGGCAGCGAGCTCTTTCAAGCAGCAGCTCTCCCGGGACAAGCAGGTGTTTACTCACACCTACTTCAGAGGAAGGAGGACTAGGTGAAGAGCTAACATCGGGAGATGCGCTCAGGGGATGCCTGAACAAATGAAGCATGGCCGAAGGAGGCCCATCAACACAGCTACTGCACAGAGCACCTCCCTGGTGCCCACCCAGCCCTGCAGGCTGGAAACCAAAGCGACGGCCCGGGGCATCTACTCAAACAACAAAACCACATTACGATGAAAACCACCTTACCTCTTCCTTACATCGATTTACAGGCAAATCGGGGTACTTATACGTTGTGTCTGGGATGCATATCACGTTGCTTGGTTTAGCTGAAGGCGGCCGTGGACCTGGATTCAGACAAAATAAACACACACAACGGTGCTTCTTATCTGAAAAAGTGTGATCAACCCAAAGCTGTACCTAATCTCACTGACCCCGCACCTACAGCAGCTACACTCGTACGCACACACCCACTGGCCCACACCCTGCTGGCCAGCACCGCAAGCAGGGCAGTGCCCACCGCACGCCACTGCCGCACACAAAGCGCGGTCAGCCCTCCACCGGCCATCAGCACGGCAGGCCCAGCACCACCTTCTAAGACAAAAGGCCTGCAGGGCACGGCGCTCGTCGCCTGAAAACGGCACTGAAGTGGCTAGCTCAAAGGATAAACGTTTATTTGAAATTTCACACCAGTTTGTTGAGTGTTCAGTCCCTGCTACTGACGCAGATCGGCAGCAGACGGTCAACCACCACTCCCGACCAGCCATCGGGAAAGGGTGCCTCCGCTCTGGTAAGGACACAGCGGGGCGCCCCACCAGGCCTCACTACACAATGTCCTCTTGTACGTGCAGGTGCCACTTTCCACCGATGCCATGAATTCTCGACAAACCGACAAATCATCAAAATTCACAGGATACAAACTTTCATTGGGAAATAATTTTTACTCCCCAAATAAACTTTGAAGCTTCCTTGTCTCTCCCAAACTCAGGCCTGTGCTCATTCCCCTCCAGGTCTGCCCGCTTTCACTTTTCTGCCCCAGCACCCCCTATGTGCTCTGCCGTCACCCCTCCCGCCTGATGGGCGTGCACCCACGCTCTGCTTGGCTCCCCCGCACCCTCCCCCACATATATCCTCAGTTCCATAATTGGTCTAACAACATATAATTGAAACATGGCCGTTTTCCTCTGGTTGAATCGAGATGTGCAGTACTTGTTCTGAGAAGGAAGAGCAGGAGCCAGTTCTGCTGCCTCTCAAAGCAATACAGCCTCTTTGTGGACAAGTGTTCCTCCTAGGGCATCACTGGCACTGGTCCCGGGAGAAAATTCTCAAAGTCCTTCCCCAACAGCCCTCTAGCCGTCTAGTCAACCTCGCTACTAATCACCAAACTCTAAACCTGCATTTTCTTTCCGCTTTCATGTCTTGTCTCCTTTCGTTACTCCTCTCAGCTTCCAAAAAACACAGTCCCTGACGCCATCCCATTTTCCCTACTGCTGTACTTAATCCCAGTCCCACCCCTGCCAGAAGCTCTCTCAGCTAAAAAGTTCTTAAAATTAACCATGCTACCTTCAAAACACCGAGTTTGAGCAAAATTCAGTGTGTGAACAGTTCCTAACTTACAAATGGTTTCAACATTTTATTAAATTATTTGCAATTCCGAATGGTGGCGGGGTATCCAGCTGGCCCACCAGTGGGAGGCCTAGAGAATCCCTGCACAAGGAGCGGAAAGCAAGTCCTCCCGCTCGGGCTGGTAGGCCTGTCCATCAGCAACAGGCCTTTTTTAACATAAAGGAAAGGGATGAGACTCCACAGAGCTCAGGAAACAGGAGACAGAGGGAAGGCCTCCTGAGCAGGACTCCACTGGGAGATGCAGTGATAAGCAGTGGGGCACAGAGTGGGGGGTGAGCCATCGGGACGCCCTGCACAGGGGGAGGGACGTGACAGCCCTTTACAAAGACAAAAAGGCAGAAGCCACATTTCATGCTCTGGGACTTTCAGCCATGGCTCGCGGTGCTGCTGAACGAGCCACCACTCCGACAGCACCGATGGGACCTGCACTCCTTGATGACATGCACTTTGAAGGTTGCTACTTAAAGACAAAAACGCTACAAGAAAAAAATTCCCAGAGTCCTAACCGTACTGTCTAAACCGCAGCCCTTCCTCTGTGTGACATAAAACACAGTCTGACGTTTCCAGGTCAGTGGCTGAAGCCGCCCCAGCACAAATCAAGTCCTGCCTCCACGTCCGCTGCCAGAGGGAAGACAGGAAACCAAAGAGGGACACGTCCACGCCATGCAGCTCTGTCGTCTGTGCAGCAGTGACCAAACCAAGGTAGGTGACCAGGAAAACACCATGGGTACACCTCAAAGAGAAAAACCTGGATCATTTAAGGCAAATCAACAAACTATATACAGCAAAGTACATTCCAAAAATGACGTGCGAAATACCTCAACTTCAAAATCTGCTGTCTTTATTTTCCTGTTATCTCTTTATCCTAAGCTAGTACAATTCAAGTATTTCATGTGAGCTGGAAAAACTGGAGACCATGAAAATTGCTAGTTTCTCCTTACTAAGTCACCCTCCTCTATTACCATCAACCAAGGATAAAATCTAACCAAAAAATTCAACAGCTCTGGGTTCCAAACAGTGTAAAACAGATTTTAAATGGAGAACAGAATAACATTACTTACCATAAAATCTAGACATTGTACACTATAGAAAGTAAGTGTAATTACTACATTACTGATTTAACCATAAAATTAAATCTTCAAAATAAATAATTACATATCACTTTCTCCAAGTATGGGATGGTATTCCAAATACAAAATTAAACTTAATTTGAATGTTTCTCTTTTCAGTTATTAAAATACCACACAGGCGAGGCCATTCTCTTACACCCAGAAGAAAAGCCATAAAAGGATAGAAACAACCACCAAAAATACCACCAAATTAAAAGGGAGGTGGCACGGAGGCGTTTAACCACAGCCTAAACATGCCGCCCAAGACGCGTTCAAAGCTGCCATGTGAAAGCGGCAGACACCTGCAGGAGCCCACGACTGGAGCCAAGCTCCAGCTGCCCAGAAATGCTATTAAATCTCAGTTACTTAAAAGTGATTTACCTTTAACTATATAAAACCATTCTAATGTAATCCACAGAAATTCACTGAATGTGTTCTTGGATTCCTACTTAGAAATAGTTTTTTTAAGTTACGTAGATGAAGTAACACCTGCATCACACCAAAAGCAGAAGTGCGTTATAACTGGATGTAACATGTTCACGCTGGAATCGGCAGCGCTGGCCTGGAATTGGAGGTACAGGTGTGATCTCACGGTGTCAGCGCACGCACACATGTGCACATGTGTGACAGCCTCGCCGCATGCTCCAACAACACGGGGCACCTCCTGGCTTCCCGCGGCCCCTCTCCTCCCTCCCACCTGAATCCACGTGTCACCAGGCCCTGTCCCGTCCGTCTCACCACTGCTCCCCACCTCGCCGCCATCACCCCACCACCATCACCCCGCCATCTCCCTCCAGTCTCGCCTGGACGAGGGCAGCTCCTCCCGACTCTCCCCTCAGGTCTGCTCTGGCCACTCTAATCCAGTCCCTCCAGGGCAGCCAGAGTGGTCTTTCAAAGAGAAGTCTAATCACGGGACACCTCTCCTCCCTTCACACTCCGCCCAAGAGAGGCCTAGAACTTCAGCAGCTCCCCACGCTCTGGGCACTGAGACCACAGGCCTGGCAGCCCCGGTGCCTCAGCCCCGCCCGGCCCCACCGGCCAGGCTGCTGCTCCCGCACAGACCACAGATCCGCACGGCCAGGCTCCCCCAGTGCCGACTGCCAGGAGTCTGCATGCCGTCAGGACTGGTGCCCTGGAGGCCCCGTCACTCCCTCCCTGGCTCACTGCCCCTTTCCCACGGCTTCCGGCCACACCTCCTGCTGCTGGCTCTGGGCCTCCCACCGCCTCTCTCACCAGCTGTAAGGACACTGGCCCACCGGACAAGCTCCCCACACAGGCTCCCCAACTCGATCGGAGTGGCAAACCCTCTCACCACATGACCTCATATGCTGGGGATTGGGACGGGGACCTCTACTGAGCGCTATTACTCAGCCTACAACAGATCCTGGCCAGGCCCACCCACCCCAGCAATATCTCGGGTCCCCCTGCACCAGGGCCGGGCACCAGGCTCCTCCTGGCACAGGCCTGCTGCACGCCCCCGCCTGTCCCGCCTGCCTGTGCCACCTCCACTAAGTCTCCAGCTCCAGGCTCAACTGTAACTCTCCCGACCTCCCCGCTCAGGTCAGCATCCCTTGTCCTCGTTCCCCACAGAGCTATCTTTCAGAGCACTTACCTTCAAAAGCAGTCACCTGTGTAACTACATGATTAAATGAGATCTCCATGAGAGAAGGGACAAAGTCTTTTAAGTTTATACCTTTGGTGCCTCATACAGGCACTGACACACATCGTGATGAACACTGAGTGACTCCAAGTGCAGCCACAGCTGGACATGACCCCCTTGTGAAAAGCTCCAAATACATTAAGATGCCGTGGACAGAGGAAGCAACAGCAGCTTCAGACAGGAATCCAAGTCAGGAGTTATGAGAGCAGACACTCGACTGGCAGGGGCTCATTCATGCCCTAGCTACACAGCGGGATCTGTGGGCAGGCCCCAGCGCCACTGTGCATGGGTGTGACGGAAGGGCCGCATCATCGAGTCATCTGAAAACGACACACCTCCCCAGAGGGAAGCAGTAAACAATGGCGTCTCTCCACAGTAACACATACAGTTTGTCGGGCCTCCATCCAAGCTGCACGTGCCCCCACACAGACAGAATCACCGCTCCTCTGCTCACTGGTATTTACGAGGCTTCCAAGGCTTCCCTCAGATAAGCCACGAGGAAACGGAAGTTCTTCTGAGGACTGTGTTGTGCTTTCCCTAGCATAAGTCAATGCTGGATGGAGGACACACAACTTCTGGTAGTAACACACTGAGTTGTTCAGACAGTACTCCTCCTGAGGGCAACTAGAGACACTTAAGGAAATATACAAACATCATCTTAGGAAAACGGAAGGAATGGCGAGCCAGAGAGGAGACACCAGGCCAAAGTCTAACAAGGCAGGAGTCCGGAGAGGGAGACGAGGAGTGGAAGCCGCTTCTACCTTGGGCGAAAGGCAAACAATTAGAAACCAACCTGAACACAGTACAGTGACCGAAACATGAACACAGAGCTAAGCGAGAGAGTGGGGCACAGGTAACGGCTCAGAGTTTTCCAGAACTGATGGAGATACCAATATTCCACACTGTCAAGAAGCCCAGACAAGTCCCAAGAACAAGGATGAATATTCTACTGCGTGTGGGCTGCACTTCATAACTGTCAGAAACGCTAAAACGAGGAGGTAAACACTACCCTGACCCCAACTTCCACCCCTCAGCCTGACCACATGTACACAGGGTGAGAGGACAGGAGGCGGGACGTCCTGATCGAATCGGCAGGAAGTCTACAGCAGCTGACCTCTTATACGGCAAAAAACCAAAACCTGACTTCTGCCATACAACTAGGGCCTAGTGCTAATGAGATAATCAGCTCAGAGAAAGAAACCACATACTCACACTTCTACCTTTTATTTTACATATTTCTGCGTTATTTAAAATTTTGTTTTAATACATTGATTGTTATTTAAAAACTATAATAATTTTTAACAATTTTAAGTAATTCTAATTAACAGTAGAGTAAGGGACCATTATTAGTCTTCCAAGGAACAGACTATTGAGAAAAAAAAGAGCAATTTACAAACATCATATACTCACCCCCCTCCCAAAAAAATCCTGAATCCAGCATGGATTCTTTATTGACACAATACCACATTTCTTAAAGACTTTTAAGAACTTAATGTTTTAACGCGTGAACAACTCACACATCATATTTTACGACATTTAAAGACGCCTGTTTACCTGGCCCCCTGGTTGAATGATCACTGCCATACATATCCAATTCTCGTGCTTCAAGCTGTCTGTATTTGTTAATATACTCCGTTTCTGGGCTCGCCTGGCTAAGTGGCCTGCAAAGAATATTAAAAGTTAGTGTATATACTCTTTACAAAAAGCCAAGAAATTCCCAAATGCTAGAGGAATTCTTAGTTACTTTTACATTAACTTCTAGCAGGAAAAAATGCGAACTGTCAATAAACAAATGAAAATACACTCAAATTCACAGTCACCAAATAGATGCAAGTTAAAACAACGAGAAACTTTTTTTCATCCTCCAAATTGGCAAAATGAACGAATATTCTTAGATTATGAGGAGAGGGTGGTGAGTGAGTATGGCCGTTTATCCCACAGGGCAATCTACCAGCGCCTACCGAAACTCCAAACAGGCGGACACTTGTCCCTGTGCAGCTCCCCGAGAGCAGAGGCAGCACGTGCACAGCCCCGTGCAGAGGCTGCAGGGCTTCAGAACGAGCCCCTAGAATGTGCCACTTCTGCACAAGGAGTACTTTGAACTAAAGTCAGTTAAGGCCCTGAGAGTTCAAGAGAGACTACTGTCCCTGCCCTAACTACCTAGAAGAATTTAAATTGGGAGTTTTTCCCAGAAAAAAGTGATTACCAGAGAGAAATTCTACCTAAGTGGCCCCTTCTATATAGCAAGGCAAACATGCAAGTACCTTCATATTGTCCTGGAAATGACCCTCCTGTCCCTGGAAGCCCCTGTCCCATTCCTTAGCTCAGGATGTCTTATATACCTCCTTTTACCTTTCTTGAGGTCTTTAAACCTCTACAGTATGCGGGGTTAGTGTTCATATAAAATTAAATTTGATATTCTCCTGTTAACCTGTCTCACGTCAATTTAATTCTTAGACCAGCCAGAGGAACCTAGAAGAGGAGAGGAAAGTTCTCCTCCTCGCCAGCAAAGCATTCATCCACTCAGCAAATACTTACTTTACCCCAGCACGCTCAAGCTCTGTCTTAGACCCAGAGCCACAGCCGTCAGCAAAGTCCTTGCCCTCATCAAGCCAGCATTCGAGTGAAGGAGACACAACAGACATGCAACATGCTCACTAGTGATATGAAGGGAAAATAAAACCAGGTAAGGGTATAAAGGACCCTCCAGGGAGAAAGAATACCTCTTCATAATATTTGTAATAGTTAACTCCTAAAAAACATGAACGGCAGAGGGCCACGCTAAGCTGTGGCACACTCTTGCCAAATATATGCCATTGCCAAAGAAGAGACAAAAATGTCCAAAACATGAACTGAACAAAGGCAATTGCTGTGATATGCAAAACATGCTGTTAATTATGTGTTTGTTATCAACGTCTAATCTGAATGCACTGCTATCAGAAAAGACTGTATGATACCGATTCTTGAAATTAGAGGTTTAATATAACACCATTTACATTAAAGCCTACTTTGGCCTGATATTAACAGTCACATCAGCATTCTCTGGTTACGGTTTTCATGATACTCACTCAATTCACTCAACAAATCAATAATTAAGAGCCGACTCCATGCCAGGCACTGTCCTAAGGACCTGGGATAAAGCAGTTAGCAGACTGTCCTCATGAAGCTTACAGCCTCACTGGGGGAAAGGAAGTAAAACATGGAGTATGTTAGACAGTAATAAAGAGAAATACAAGGACAGGAGAGGAGACAGGGTGAGGAGGGTCGCAATGTTAACACCGGGACATCCTGGCAGAGATGGGAAGAAGAACCGGGCAGCTCTGCAAGGGAATCAGTCGCTGGAAAGCAGGAGCCCTGAGGCAAAAACGTGCGGGGGACAGTCTGGAGGTCCCTTAGGCTCCAGCAGGCACAGCCCAGAGGGGAGGCAGGAGAGGGCGCAAGAGTTGGGGAAGAGCCGGGAGATGGGGAAGAGGGTATGGAGGACCGGCAGGGGCTAAAGATTTGGGGTTTTGCTCTGGATGAGATGGTTTTGAGCAGAAGCAGAGAAGTAGTGATATCTGACTCCTATTTTAACAGGATGGCTCTAACCAGGTGAGGTGGGGCGGGGTGACAGGGCCCAGACACAGCAGAAGCAGAGAGCCCACCCCTGACCACCACAGTAACCAAGGAGAGAGACGATGCGGCCTGGACTAGAGTGGCGGCAGTGACAGTGGGGCCCAAAGAATAAGACGGCATACTAGACATGGGACACAAGGAAAAAAAGGAGTCAAAAATGACCCAAGGTTCCAGCTTCTGGTAAGATCAAGTAAGCACCCTGCACCCCGTACCGCCCACAGAATGAAGCTGTCAACCTGGACAGAACGCCTGCAGTTACTGGAGGGCTCTGAAGAGTAAAGGTGACAGGGAGGCTGGGGAAGAGGACCCGAGTTCAGAGCACCACCAAACCAGCAGCACAAGTTCGTCATTTTCTAACCCAGCAGCCCCTGACCTGAGCTGCCCGCACGGCAGACGCAGACGCAGGCCCTGGCACAGGCAGTGCGCCCAGGGGCAGGGAAGAGGAGCCCAAGCGCTCAAAATGCGGCAGTGCCCAGCTTTCTCTTGTCCACTCTCTTACACACCAGGGGCAGCAGGAGCGTCCAACTCCAGGGGTCCCCTCTCTAAGAGGGCGGGGCAAACTCTCTGCCTTTTTTCTTTCTCTGTCCTCTCCCTGCTTGGCCTGGGATGCAGATAAAGGTGGATACCACTGCAAGAAGTAGTTGGCAGAGCAGGGCAATAAAGCCCCCATCTTCCAGCCAGAAGACCAAAACAGGGAGGCCCAGTGGCAGAGAGCACCCAGGAAATCGCAGGCACCTGAGGCCATTCAGGAACTGCTGGGCTCACCCCCGGGGCTGGCGGTGCCCTCTCTGACCCCCAGCCTTCCCATCAGGTTTTGAGCGCTGAGCTACAGGACGGCCACCAGGTGGCACAGTGCACTGCAAAGGCTGTGAGTACCGGATGGACCTTGAATCCACGGCCCACAAAAGGCTGGTTGGAACCCGCAGCCTGAACACTGCTGGTCAGATGCATTCCCCACAGAACTTAAATAAGGCCCAGAGCCCCATTATACAACATGCAAAATGCCCAGGTCACCCCGCAGTTACTCGGCACACAAGGAAAGAGGAAATCTGGGTGGAGCAATCACTTTGGAGGATGGTTATCCAAGCTGGGGACCCCATTACCCACACCAATCTCAAACCAATTCCAAACCAACTCAACACCCAGGGACTTATTTGTTTAAGCCTAAAAAGCTAATCTTCTTCTGTATAGTATAACTTTGGAGTAGAGAAGGCCTTAAGTTAAGAGCACAAAAAAGGAAATGACAAAAAGGAAAATATCAATAAACTAAATTATAAAACTTATGAACAACATCTATAAAGGTTAATGGGCAAGAAGAGCACACACTCGACACCAAACGTCTGCAACTCACGACACAGGAGTGAACAAAGAGTCCCCTCACTGCGTCACTAAGACATGAACCAACAGAAATACGACTTTTACCTTTAAAAAGTGTATGTCTTAATGTGCTCTAATTAAAATATTTTAAAGATGAATAATAGTGGTAAAGAAAGTTAACATCATAGTTTCTCAAATATTAACTGCGTTTCAATAGCCAAAAAAACCCCCAATAATCCAGAACATTTAATTCAGTAGCAAAGGAATTAAAAACAGAAAGCTACCAGTCTCCTTACGATGAACCCCCCCTCCGGCTGCAGCCCTGCGCCGCTGAGCCCCCCGCGCAGCGGCCCTGACACCACACGCCCAGCGCCTGGCTCCGGAGCTCGCCCTTCCAGATTCCAAAGTGCTGTCTTTCCAGACTTTCATACCTTCCTTACTCATCCGAAAATTTTACAAACAGGTACATTATGAATGGTATGGTCCTATTTCACCCTGAGTCTTATAAAAATGTCTACTATTCAGCTAAGATGTGGCCTAAAAAACCACGATGGTGAACAAAAAGCAATTAACCTGACTGCTTCATAGTTTAATAACCTTCTCGTCTTCCACACAAAATAGCCTAAGCTTCAATTTACTAGAAACAATTCACTTATTCAACTTACTAAAATGTTTGATAAACAAAATCCAACATTAATCTGGTTATACCATGGTAAGCAGGAAGGATTAATACAAAAGTACGTCCTCACCTTGGTCTACAAATATTTACGTTCTCTGTCTACACGGTAGTAGGGGAACTGCTGTCATCAGAGAACGATATTCGGGTTCTATTTCAAGCAAACACTCTCAGGACATGGACAGAAAAAATAAAACTTACAGTATTACAAGTAGCACACCCTAAGCACTAGGAAAATTGGTTTACACAAGTAGTATTAAAGGAGAATGTCCTAAATGTGAGCCGAGGTGGTCAGAAAAGTCCTGTGAAGGTCACACTTGAGCAACAGTCTCCATAGCAAGACAGGCGTTAAGTAAGTCAAAAGAAGAAGGGAGACGGCCTAGTCTGTCATCTTTAGATCTCTGCTCAAAGCGCATCCCTACCTAGAAAGGCTTTCCCTGGCCTCCACGTGGACCGGCGGTGGTCCGTGCATTCGTGCTGCCTTCCCACTGAAGACCAGCCCCGTGAGGGCAGACAGCAGATCTGTCCGGGTCCCTGCTGAGCCCAGTCCCTCACCAGCCCTGGCCCAGCCAAAACATCCGTGAGTGAACGAGAGCCAGCAGTTACAGCGGAGGACAGAGTGGAATCTAGCTGGAAAGGATCAGAAAACAGGGAGAAGAGAACAAAAACACTGACCAGTTTCTCTGTAAGTTTAACAGTAAAGAGAAATAAAACCAGAGTTCAAAGGAACAGGAGGGCCAAGGGAAAACTCATGCTTTCCCTCAGACAGAGTCAAAAATTAGTTGGTATTTAAACTGGGCCCTGAAAAAAAGAATTACAATGTGGGTACCTGGAAAAGAGAAATAAGCATCCCAGAAGGGAGTCAGTGTGACCAAAGCTGAATGTTCAGAGGGAGCCCGGCACGCGCGGGGCAGTCAGGCCAGGAAGAAAGGGCAGTGCCAGCCTGCACAGGGCTGGGACAGAAATCTGGTTCGTGCTCCATATCCAGAACATTTTTGATGTTCTGTTACCATTTCATAGGCAGATTCATTGAAACTTTAGTAGGAAATCTGGTAGGACAGTCCTGTCACAATAAACTTAACTCCCTTCCTTTTCAGAGACTACATGTAACGTGAAACGTGAAAACCTTCAAGTTGCAGATAATGAATCCTGACATCTGGCTCCTTCTAACGCACAAGGAACAGGAGCCACAGGATGACCACACGTCATCTTGATCTGCGTGGCACGCAGGTCTTATGCAAACGAGGTCTAGTCTTCACAGTTCATTTGAAGGAAAAAGCAACAGAAGAAACAAATATTATAAAAGGAAAAGCCACCATGTAGTCATTTTACACGAAACCAGAGAGGAAAGAACCTGTCCACTCTCAAGCAAAAGACATACAAGAGAACAGAAAATCGGCACAATAAAGACCCTCACCCATCAGCACTCGCCCAAACCGTAAGCATCAGTTCCACATTCAGCTCCGAAACAAGCATGAAAATGATTTTCTATAATGAATTAGAAGATTTTGAACTTTATACACTCTTATGTATAAAGACCTTTTTACCTGACCTTTATCTGTTATTGCCTTATCACCATGTTTTTAGAGATTCTAAAGTATATTTTAAAGTTATCTACTTAAACGTACATAATGTCCTCTGGCGTTACAACTTCCTTAAATATACAAAATTAACTACTATTTAGAAAGAAAGAAGGTGTACAAAATGTAACATTTATTAAATATTTCACACATGACTGATATCAGCATTCTTTGCCTATTTTGTTCAACTGTGATGAACTTTCTTAGAACATGTATTTTGCCAATAGTCAAGTCTGATCTATTTTTCCTGCTTTCACTAGAGGGAACAGTGACCTGGCTTCTAAATGGCCTGAGAGTTAAGCTGAAGAATAAGAGCAACACAGTTATTTTTAGAGCTCTGCTCTCGGGCACAGAGACACAGCACCGAGCCCGCGCCCCGCAGCCACGCACAGCGCGGCAGCACGTGGCAGCCTTCCCCGAGGCCGGGAGCGCGTCTGCGCTGCTTCCCACAACCCGTCTTCGTCCCTTCACCAAAGACATGTCCAAACACATTTAGGACAGAATCCATAGCTGCCGGCATCTTTTCCAAATAGACTGAGCTACATTCAAAAGGCAGACCATTATATAATTTGTAAAGATTAAATAGTAAGTTATTTCTGTCATTTCCTCTAGCTTACTTACAAGGTGAATTAATGAGCATTCTCTCCAAACGAAAACATCACAGCCTCATTCCTAACATAGAAAGTTATTTATTTCAAACAGAGTTTCAGTGGGTACAGGAGGCTCACTGCTTCAACAGAGGACGCATCCTGGAGGGTAAGATATGCCCGAGTGAAACACGGCTTCACCACCAGCTCAAGTTCACTCTGTGGCAACGTCACCACGTTGAATCCATCAGCTTCACAGGTAAGCCTTAAACCTTTTCTGCACAGAACGTAAGTTCCAAGTATGTTTGTAGATAGCACTTTCCTATATGCTAATACTGTAAAGCGTCCTAAGAACTTTTAATAGCAAGTATTAGTGTTAATTTCAGAAAACGTTCAGTCTGTAGATTATCTCTGTGTATTTCGTTTCTGCTTAGCTCCTACATGAAAGTATTTTCAAAGCCTGGTTTTTGGCAATGACCTAGTTAGAAATTAAAAGACTCTAATCCACTCTAATCTTATTTTGACCTGTGTATCTAACCAGCAAAAAATTCATGCACTTTTCTGGCAAATTTACTGTAAAGAAATAAGTATTTGCTCATCAGAACCATAACATTTTATGCAAATAAACAAGTGAGAGTATTTCCATAGGCTAAAAATGCCACTTTTTGGCTGGATGAAATGGCCAAAACACGAATCCTACAGACCCAAGCACTATCCTGACTCAGATGTGGTGACAAAGACTCTGCTTCGGGAACTAAAATGGCATCTAAAGGAGAGAGAGAGATTAACACAAGAGATCGAAAACGAGCAGACAGTGAGGAAAACAGGTGTGGATTACACCTGGCTGAGAAACTACCAGAGTCCCCAGGCGGCCATCCCAGCTACTGAGCAAAGACAACTGGAAGTCCTCTGCTCACAAGTTCAGCCGCGCCAAGCTGCAACTGTGCTCAGCAGGTGAGGGGCTGCATTCTCTCCCTGTCATCTGTGCCCTGCCAAGTCTAAGCTCCTCGCATATTTAGACCGGAAATTGTATTCTGCCATGTAAATGCTTTAACCGTGTGTATCAAGTACCAGCAACCAAAATCCCTAAGGATAGGCTGGACAAAAATATCTGCTGATATCCCACTGGCTAGGAAATGTTTTAAAGTCACAAAATTTCTTTATTAGAAACAAAATTTTAAAGCAATGTGCAGATAACTCAAAAAGTGGGTAACTACTATATGACTACATTATGTGAGCTGAATTTTGGAGATAAAGGGAAATGACAAGAGAAATTTCCTGAAGTCAATATTTATAACTGCTTTGCCTCTAGATTTCGAGAAGTTTTGGCGGAAAATGACGTACTGCCATGGGAAATCGTCTACATCTTCAAGCAAGTTCTGAAAGACTTCCTAAGTAGCACTGACAGAGGCAGTCAGCAAGAGGGCCTGGAACAGTCACGGAGCACAGACTGTCCTGTTCCTTCTGCGATCCCAGGTGAAAACGCCAGGAGTCCAGGCAAAGAGGAAATACCCACTATTTCCAGTTACGTGGACAGAAGCACAAGGAACCGGCTCCCAGCATTCTCACACAGAGTATGGAACCTCCCACATTACTACCCATCAAGTTAAATTACTGTAACCCGGGCAATCCTTATGACCAACTTAGTATCAGAACTCTTAGGATCAAGGGTAAGAGGAAGTGATGTGACACCACGCTTGTCTCTGTTGCGAGCTCAGAAGTTAACATTCCTGTATGTAGCCTGTGTTTTAAATAGTGTTCCTTTTTTAAGCATTCTAAAAATGCAATGTTTTCTTTGAACAGTATGCTTTTAACTAAAGTGCTTCCTAAATATTTTGAAAAAATGTTTGAAGTGTTTTCTTATACCTCAAACATCTCACAGGAAGTAAGGCATTTTACTCTGAAATTTGAAATTAGAAATTTGTATGAAAGTTCAAAGTATGAAAAAAAAGAAAGTACAAAGTATGAAATTTGACAAATTACTTAGACATTAACTTTGACTTTTATTCTAGAAGCTGTGTACAGAATAAAATAAATGACTACTGTGAATCTTGTCTTCACACTTTGGCACTGAACCAGTCACTGCCTGTGGGGGAAGGGGTGACCGCAGTGAGGAAGGAAATATTGCATGCGGTTTGAAAACAAAGCAGTGCTTCAACCCCAAGCTCAGATTCGCTCTTGATCACAATGTTAAGGGAAAGCATAAAAACCACAGCTCTATATTACAAGGGTCAAAAGAAATGACTGGTCTGACAACATTAGTAACTGCTACTCTCAAAGAAAAGCAAGCAATGCTGACCTATAATTTAAACTGAAGTTATGTTCATTTAAAACAGCCAAATATTTCTTAGAAACAATGAGATGCACATATGTGTAAATTTTTAAATGGAAAAAATAAAATAGCAAAATATTTAATATACAAAATTCAACCTCTCATAATTTCATCAAGGTAGGAAACTATTCATTAGGTTTATTTTTATGACAAAGACTTAGAATCTTAACCATTCTTAAAAGTCAGTCTAAGGAACCTAATGTCCATAACTTTATATTTGGAGATTATTTCGGTGGGGTTTTTTTTTCCATCTAAAAGAAGGAAAAAAAACCCAAGGTGGGAACTAAATACACACTCTGGAGAAAACCCCCTCCGACTGCGCCCTTCCCTGCACTCTTGGCTGACCGCTGCATTATCTGAAATGGCCTCAGTTTGGTCTTCAGTTCTAACCACGTAGTAAATGTCGTCAACCTGACCAGGGTATAAAAAGACAAGGTAAATGGAAACATAGCCCCATGTGGATTTAAAATAAAAAACACCTCTCGTTCCTGTCCCCTTCTGTTCTGTTTTCATGACACAACGACCTCTGGCTCCTTTAATCACTGTGAGATTTCGCAGAGTGGAAACTATTTGTGGGAGAGAGAGAGGTTCCCAGGTGCACAAGCGCTTACTGTGCAGTGAATACAGAAAACAGCAAACAAGAGCTTCAATATTATTGCTTTAATGACGAGGACAGAATTTTTGTTTTAAACAGAACTTGGACTTTGTCTATGAAACCCAGCACTAGAACTGGCAGCCTCACCACGTATATCAGGAAATACACCAGGAAGAGGCCCCCAGCATTTCACTCTCCTTCCAAGGCACCTCAAACAGCCACTGAACAAAAGACAGGATTGAGTTCACAGCACTTTCAAGAAAGGGCCACCCTCCCTGTTCAGACAGAAAGTAGTTTTTTATTAACCCCTATCAAAAAGCTCACAGTGACTGAAGAAGCTGTAAACTGCTAGTCATCCCACTAGCCCAGGATGAAAACGAACCCCACCCCACTCTAAGTCACCCACGATGTAGTGAATCAATTCTATAACCAGACTTTAAAAGGGAGTGGAAAATACAGTGAGTTCTGGTGTTCTGAGTTTCTACCCCTCAGTTTTGCTTTTGGTAATAACCTAATAACCATGTTGCAAACCACATATGTAATTTAAAACTATCGTTGTTTCTAGAAAATCTACAAATATAAATTATAACATAAATAACTTCCTGAATATTAACAGATTCACACTTTGACACACTATGCTATTTATAGTACCTAAAATCAGCAAAGGAATGAGGGTTTAAAACATCAGGGGGGTGCAGATGGGGGAGAGGACTGCTGGGGAAGCTGCAGGTATGCTTTGTAAGTTAAAGCAGTCTTATTCACAGTAGCCAAAATTTTACCCAGGGACTAGTGAGGAGTAAACACACTCATCCACATAGAAGTGCTCTGATAGCCTGACATCAGGTAAGCTCTCAAAACGGGCCTTACCTACCAGCCTATCCTATTTAGTGATATCAAAGTCATTCTTTTACATGCTAGGCACTGTGCTAAGCACTCATTCAACACTCTCATTTAACCTTAAATTTGAAAGTAGGAGATGTTAGTCCATGTGACAGAAGAGCAAACAGCCTCCACCTACTGGAAGGCTTCGTCAACCTCGCAGAATCAGTGAACAGCAGAGCTCGGACTCCCGTCAGCCCATCAGGCCTCCACACCACCTCCAGCCCCAGCTTACCCTCTGAGCTCCAACTGCATACAGCCAACTGCCTACTCAACACCTCCTCTTAGATGCTTACAGGCAACTGAAAATCAACAAGCTCAAAACCAAAATCATAGAGCTGTGTTTCCTAAAAGGATTTTAAAAATTCAGGAAAGGATCAAAGCAATCAAAACAACACACACACAACTAAAAACATAACTCTCTGAACTCTTCAATTAGTGTTTTCTAGTCATTTGTCAGGAAATGACACCACCACCTACCCATCCAATTCTACAAGCCAGAAACCTCAGAATCACTCTAGTCCCCCCTGAGATGGTAGAGGAGCCCAAAACATATCACAAACAAACAAGAATTGGGGCAGATAAGTGCTTTAGAGGAGGAAGAAACATTGAAGGCGGTGAGAGAGCCTGGGCAAGAAGGCAGGAGAGGATTTCTGCAGCCATGGAGGTCACTGGAGACTTTCCCAAGGAGCAGACATTTGAACAGAGCCCCGAATGATGGAAGGAGTCACGGGAAGAAACAGGGCAGAGGTGGGAAGAAGAGGGCAGGCCCTCCAGGCAGAAGAAAGAGTAGGTGTAGAAGCCCCGGAGTGGAAAGGAGTCTGTCTTCAAGACACAGAAAAATGCCAGCGTGTCCAGAGTGTGGTGAGAGCAGGCAGTGAGCCAGGTGCCAGACGGAGAGCCTGGAGGCCGCGAGACATAGCTACGTCTGTCCTATACCAACAGCCGCCTGTCCCACAGAAAGTCACACACATGCTCATTAAACCTTACGTGTGAATATTTGCTCAAGGATTTGTTCATCCAACAAATATTAACTGAGCATCTACCTCACACTAGGTATTCTTCTAGGTGCTAGAATAAATCACTGGGGGCAAAGACAGGAGCCAGGAGACCAAAAATGGAAGGCTTTGGCAATGATCCAGGCCACAGATGATGCTGGTTTCTTTAGACCAGGGTGATGACAGCGTACACAGTGAGACACCTTCTTATCCTGGAAATATTTTACAGTAAATTGCCAGGATATGCTGCGTTGTATTGGATTGATTATGCACTTGTGTGTGCGTGCGCACACACACAAACACACACCCTTTCCTTAGGGAAATCAGCTCTGGTCAGAGGAGTAAGGTAGATTTTAGAATTCATTATGTTGTACACCAGAAATTGACACAATATTTTAAACTGACTATACTTCAATAAAAAGTAAATAAATTTTCAGGGGGAGGGTACGGTTCAGTGGTAGAGTATGTGCTTAGCATGCACAAGGTCCTGGGTTTGATCTCCAGCACCTCCATCAAAAATAAATAAATAAACAAATAAATAAACAAATCTAATTATCTCCCCTCTCAAAAAAATTTTTTTAATTGTCTCAGTCCATAAAGGACTGGAAATTTTAAAAACTTATCCTTAGCAGTTAAAAGGACATTTAAATCTATGCTTTTCATTTCTGGCAAAGTCAATAATAACTTAATTCCAGTAACACAGTGAGTTACTTAGAAGCGATACTGTTCTTCCCATTAAGTCTGGGGGGCGCCCATGGGATCATTCACCAGAGTAATCCAAGGAAACCAAGTGTGCAGAAGCGTGAGCAAAACAGCCACGCTACAGCTCTACAAGAGTCTCTGTCCCCTCTCTGCCTCCAAGAAACAAGCTTACCAAAGATTCCAAGTCACACCTGACTCTTGAAACAACCCAAGAGACCCTGTCTCAGACTCTGAGCTTGCCCACTGGATAAGATGGAACCAATGAACAAGAGTAACTTTACAAAATCAAAAAACAAAACCACCCTCTCAACTGTAAAGGGTGTTGAGCCTGGGGGGGAGGGGGCCAAGCAGTGATGCGGATACTCTGAGTCAGGGGTACTGCCACACTTGCCTGCTTTCAAGAGGAGACAGGTGTTTCTACTTAGCAGATTTAGGTCTCCTAAAAATACAGGCATCCTCTTGCCTTTTTAGATCCACTGAAATCACATGAACAGATTAACTGACAGCAGCCACGTCAAAGAACAAAGCAAGGAGGAGCATTAAAACTGGGCAAAGATCCAGCATTATTACTCCTTGGTATTTACCCAAATGAGCTGAAATTTTTGACCCCACAAATACCTGTGCAGGAAAGTTTGTAGCAGCTTTATTCGTAACAGCTAAAACTTGGAAGCCACCAAGATATCCTTCAGTAGGTGAACTGATAAACAATGTGGTACATCCAGACAATGGAATATTATTCACCACTAAAAAAAACCCGAGCTATCAAGCCCTAAAAAGACATGGATGACCCTTAACTGCCTATGACTAAGTGAAAGAAACCGGTCTGAAAAGGTTTCATACCGTACAATTCTAACTATGAGGAATTCTGAAAAACACAAAACTTTAGAGATAATAAAAACATCAGCGGTCGCCAGGCGGTCCGAGGTAGGGGTGAGGAGGAAGGATGGATGAAGAGGCAGAACACAGGATTTGGGGGCAGTGAAACTATTCTGTGTGATACTAACAGGTGGATACATGTCATTACACTTTGTCCAGACCTACAGAAGACACACAGACTACACAACACCAAGAGTGAACCTTCATCTTAACTGCGGACGTACGTTAATAATGTACCTGTGTTGGTTTGTCGCTATACAAACAAACCACAGTAAAGCATGATGCTACTAATAAGGGAACCTGTTCGGGGCGGAGGAGGTACACAGGACTCCACTTTCTGCTCTGTTTTTCTGTAACCTTAAACAGCTCTAAAAGTAAATAAGTAAATGAATAAAACCTATTCATGAAAAGGTTTTAAACTGAACCAAACTCTGGAGCGGCTCCACTTATGGAAGGGAGATGTTCACCTGGTCCAGGCCACGGAATCGGGCTTGTTCGGTTGCCAGCTCACTCTGGACGGCCAGACATCACCAGAGCGGCGGAGACCAGGTATGTGGCTGTGAGGGGTGTGGGACGGCCCAGGTTCCCGCCCCGCAGCCCCCCTCCTGCGCCCGCCCCCGGCCCCTCCCCGTCCCCCAGCCTCCCGCCTCCTACCTCCTGGGCACCAGCGGCCGGGCCTGGGCCGGAGCCGGGGCCTCGGGGCCGACGCCGGGGGCCGCGTCCCTGCGCTGTGCCTCATCCCTGGCCGCGTCGGCCGGGAGGACGGGCGGCGAGCCCAGCAGCTCCACATCGGTCACGGTCTTGCCGATGGTGAACCAGTCGTTGATCTGGTCGAGGGTGAGCTTGCGCAGCATGCTCGCAACCCGGCGTCCGCGCCGCCTCAACCGCCGGTCAGAGCGGCGGGAACCGGCGACGGCGGGAACCCGGCGGCGGCGGCGTGCCCGTAGCCCCGCCCGACTCCAAGCCCTCCAATCAGAGCGCGCCACGCGCCCCCACCGCCCCCGCCTCGTGCCGCCGGCCCCACCCCGCTCCCGCGCTAGGCCTGCCGGGAGTGTTGTGCTCCCGCCCGCACCAGGTCCGAAGTCAGCGAAGTGAGTCCCTTGGAGTCTTGTGGAGCCCCACGGCCGTCTGGGGGCAGGGCCCACGTCCGCGGACCCGAGGGGTGCAAGAACGCGGCCTCCAGCCTCTCTCCTACCTCCGCGTTTGACGGCTGCTCCATCTGAGCCTTGGCGCTCCAGGCTGGCAAGGGACAGACATTTATGGAGCATCTGCCGTGTGCCTCCCCGTGCAGGGTCGCGGTGACGGACCTCGGGGTGGGGAAGGTGGAAGGCAAACCAGAGAAGGGATTTGCATTTGTAATGTTAAGGTCAGCAACCGCCAGGTAAATGGGGACACCTTGCACCCAATTTGGGGGAAAGGAGCAAGGAAGGCGAGGAAGGCTTCTTGGAGAAAATGACACCCAAACGGACACCTGCTGGAGAACCGGGAACAAGCCTGGTGAAGGAGGACTCGGAGAGAGGTCTCAGGGGGATGTAGTCTGTGAATGCAGGCCTGAAGGCAGGTGGCCCCGCTAGCTGAGTTGAGGACCTGGAAGAAGTTCAGTGGGCCCAGAACTTGACTAAACTGAGGTCATCATCTACCCTCCTCAGTCTGCCTCTCGGGGGCAGAAGCGGGTGGTGAGGGGTTCAGATTTTGAGGTCATCAGCAACTGAATAGTGGTTAAAACCCTGAGAGCAGCTGAAATGGTCCAAGCCAGAGCGAGTGAGTGGACAGAAACCAGGAAGCAACGTGAAAAAAGGGGCAGAGGAAAATCCAGCAAAGGTGTACAAGGAAGGAAGGTGACAGGGGAAATCGGAAGAGTAACATGACTGCCTGCCCACCATCAGACTGTCAGGGCCCAGTGCAGTGCCTGGCACAGTGTGGGCTGTCAGGAAAGGCCATGTGGCAGGCGCCAAGAGCGCAGCGCTGACCAACAGTGTGAAGTCCAATCAGTTAAGGACTGGAAAATGCCAAAGAGTAATGAATAAGAGGTCAGCTTGACAACAGTGCAGACAGAAGTCAGACTAGGCTGGGTTGAGCTATTGTTTTTTTAACCAACAATGAGCCCAGCAGGGTACTGAGTTAGGAGTCCCAGATCCTAATGTTGGCCCCACTGCTAACATATTATGAGCTATTTTTGACTTTTCCAAATACTGCAGACTTCAGAACTGCCCCTCACGCAGACATC
The DNA here is from genome assembly GCF_048564905.1 of Vicugna pacos. NCBI lineage: Eukaryota > Metazoa > Chordata > Mammalia > Artiodactyla > Camelidae > Vicugna > Vicugna pacos. Next base: position 94,197,536 of record NC_132992.1, on the reverse strand, counting down.
TTTTGGCAGGGTAAAAGGGACATATTTTTCAATCCGTAAGAAAAATGTAATCAGAAAGTCACTGAAATTCTCAGTAAGTCATTTGGGATTGACTGGGAAATTCAGCAACTCCATCCTCTTTGCGAGGCTAGCACATGTGCTAAATTCCACAGGGCACAATGAAAGCACTTCAAACTCCACCTCACTTCTGTGTTTCCTACAGTTCCCATGCTGTCCTGCTTTGTCCATGTCATGGTGAATATATTTTCAAGTGGAAGTTGCTCTTTTTCTGAGGAGGGTGGCTTTCACGCAACCATTTCCTGGGGGGCTTTTTGATCCTTTTGGGCTACCAGCTCCTTCAGCCCTCTTGAGTTTTGAGTTTTTAACTGCCACTGAAGGACACTGGCTTGACGTCTTCAATTTTGAAATTTGTTCTCATTTCATTGCCACTTTCCAGACTAAGCACTGGTTAACGTGCCAGGAGTGTCATCACAGACTAAGTGTCTCTGAACCCCTCCATTTGATTAGCGGTTCTTGGTGCTCTGTACTTGCTTAGTCCAGCTCACCTTGCATTCCAGTCCAAAGATCAGAGTTAGAAAGAGGCAACGTGACAGTTCTGGACAGGCATGTAGACATCTAGGCCAGGGCATGTGGGAAGGCCTCTTGGGTCTTGGTGAAAGTTTTACATATTTGCATTCCCAGACCAGTTTGAGCTGCAGACCTAAAGGGAAAACAGCTTAAAGCAATTACAAATGATGTCGAGGCAATCCCCAGCCATAGACACGAGCCCGCAGGGATGAGCCGGGACTGGCTGCTGGAGACTGATAAACAAAAAGTTCATACTGTACAGCACAGGGAACTATATTCAATATCTTGTAGTAATATGTGGTTAAAAGGAATATGAAAACAAATTTATGTATGTTCCTATATGACTGAAGTATGGTGCCATACGCCAGAAATTGACACAACATTGCAAACTGGCTCTACTTCAATAAAAATACTTTAAAAAATAATTTTAGACATTCAGAAGAGTTGAACGTGTGTTTTCTAAGGCTATGTTGGATTAGCAACTAAAGCCATTAAAATTCTGTTGATCTAAAGTCAAGTTTGAAGTTCAAATGATTTGTCTTGAAATAGCTTACAATGGTGCTTGCTCTTCCTTAAGTTTTTCCTCAGTGCTTGTTGTCCTCAACTGTTTCCTAATTTATTATTCAGTCTAAAACATTCTTTTTCTAAGACAGTGTTTCTCAAACCTGGTCCTTGTCTCAGGATCTCTTTCTGCTCTTAAATTTTTTAAAGATCCTAGAGAGCTTCTGTTTACATGGGTTCTATCTACTTTATTAGGGACTACAACTGAGAAATGTTTTATTTACATTTTTAATTCATTTAAAAATAACAACAATAAAACCATTTGATGTTAGGATAATGATGAAAAGTCACTATATTTACCAAAAAATTTTATGTGTGATTAAAGTGACACTAACATTTTCACAGTTCTTAATGTCTACCTGAAGGGAAGACAGCTGGATTCTCATATCTGTTTTTGTACTCATTCTTTTGTGACAGCACAAGTCATATAGCCTCTGGAAAACTCCACAATACACTTGTGAGAGAATTCTAGTGAAAAAGACATAACATCTCACCACTATTATGCAAATATTTTACTATTACTATGAAAATAGTTTTGACCCCCAGGGGGCCTTGGAACCCCCCAGACCACACTTTGAGAATCACTACCCTAAAATGACAGGCTTTCCAAGTTTTACACACAGCTGTATTTGATCCTAAGCTTTTGTTCCTTTGAAGCAGGACCACGTTCACTGCTCTTCCTTTGTGCCTCCCCATCCTTCTATCTGAGCTCACCTTCTCCTAAATAATGAACATTGATTTTATTTTTTTAACTGCAGGTCCACTGGTGATTATTCCCTCATTCTTAGTTTGTCCAGGATGTCTTTTTGCCTTCTTTACTGAACATTAATTTCCTCACACATGGAATTCTAGATTGGCAGTTACATTAAGACATGAGTTCCACACATGACTTTCTTGCTGTATCAACTCTCATCTCTTTCGTCTGTGTTTCCGAATGTCTGTTGCGAGATCAATCCACTTTCTATTTGGTTCTTTTTCAAATAAAAAACATTCGTTTCTTTCTTTTCCCACAATTTTCAGTTTTCTGCTGAAACTTTCAATCTTTTTTATTTCCCTGCGCATAGTAATATGTGGTTTTTTGTTTGTTTTTTAATGGAGGTGCTGGGGATTGAGCCAGGACCTCGCACATGCTGAGCACACCCTCTACCACTGAGCCATGTCCCCACCCCGGCCTGCTTATTTTTAAAGCCTGCACCTGTCAGTTATGTCAGTTAGGTCCAGTGCCTGGAGTTCCTGTGGAAGTCTTTATATTGTCTATTGAGTAGAAGTACTATACACAGAACAGAGTCATAAAAATAAGCAGGGCAAAAATACAGCAACACAAAGAAAAATGGCAAGAAAACCACAGAGACGTGAGAATCGATGTCTCAGCCTTTAACACAGTCTAACAAGTAGACTCGCTTTTTCAGTAGGCCAACTCGTCCACTTTGTCCAAGACCTCCCCGGTTTCAGTAAGTCCCAGGTCCCGGGGATTCCGGACAGTCACCTAATTATGACACACAACCCCCACCACGGCCCCTCCCTCAACCCTCCCCCAGAGAGTCTCCAGGCCCCGCACCTGGACGGCCGCTGGGGGCGCTGTGGGGCGCAAGCGCGGCTTGGGAGGCGCGCGCCGGCTCCCGGGCGGCGCCGCTCCTTCCGCCTTCCCGGCAGGCCCCGCGCGGCGCCTGCGCACTCAGTGACCTTTCGGAGTCGGTTCTGGGTTAGGGCCCCCCGAGCTGCTGGTCCTGCGCCGAGGTGAGTGCGGGGCTGGGGTCCGCGCGGGGCGCCGGGACCGTGACAGGCCAGTCAGCAGGTGGCGGGGCTCCGTGCCCCGGTTGGGCCCCGCGGCGGGGAGCCGGCGGCAGACGGGACGGCCTCGGTCCCACCGCGGCCACATCTCGACCCGCGCTGACCTTGGGGTCTCAGCCCTCCCCGTGGCCGCGCGGGCTTTTGCACCCCGGCCTCCCAGACTGTGGAGGGACGTCGTCCGGGGCTGAGCTGTCGTTGGCAGTAACGCGGAGGCCGCGCTACGCCTTTTCCTTTGGCCTGAACTCATCTGTACCTTCGTACCCGCTTGATAGCGGGCGCACTTGGGCCGTGAGAGGTTCAGCTGCGCAAGGTTGTGCAGCTAGTTAGGGATGCAGCCAGGAGTTCTTGCCCCACGTTTAGAACCTTCTCTCCTTTATCCCTCAAGTTTCCTTGCAACACATTGGTTCTGAGAGTTACGCTGTACATGCGGCAAGGCCTTTAAGGAGGGGAGACGGCGCCCAAGACGGGATCAGGGGCGATGTTTGCCGTTGCATGGAACTCAGTCTGAGATCCCGGTCTGGGGCTCGAGGGTCAGACGTTTCTCACCCGCAGTGTAAGGTCAGGTAATAGTTTGCTTTTAATGTAGCGTGTCAAAAGCTCTGCAGACTTAAGGGGACGCAGTGGACACCCACTTGGCCTTTGAATAGGATGCGCCTTTGAACACATGGGTGCTAATAAAACCCACACAGCTGGGAAACGGGGCTGGACTGAGTGGATTCTGGCCTGACTTTATAAACATTGGGACCAGGTCGCTTGTCCAGCCAAATATGGCAATCTTGGGCCGAAGAGAGGGTGGGAGGTAAGCATGTGCAGTAAACTAGGTGGCAGCCTCAGTTCATCTTAGTTGAGGAGGTAACGCCAGGGGCCTGGGCCTTGAGCGAAATATGGACATAACAGAAGTTTTTTTGCCCCTTCTTACCTCTTTTGCGCCCTCCTAGTCGGCTTTGCTCTTTAACTTCTAGATCCTCACTGACCTTGCTCTTGGGCCCCTACCTGGCCTGGGCCTAAGTGAGGGCACCTTAAGTCCTCCCTCTTGGAGTCCCAGGACCGTGGTGCTGCTGCAGTCAGCAGGCATTTGCAGCGATTCTTTCTGCTGTTGCTGTGGCCATTTACTGAGTTCTTATTCCGCAAAAAGCTGGGGTCCTTTATGTTTCCTCCTTAAATTTCGTTGAGAATCCAGTGGGGCAGGTGGAGCTAGCCCTCTTTCACAGAAAGAGAAGCCTCTGAAATGACAGCTTCGGGACTTGCCCAAGGTTGAGGGCAAAGCAAACAAAACTGGTGTGGGAACCCTAGATTCCCACGTTTCTGGCCCCATTGGTCCTCCTTCCAGGTCTTTGCTGGGTGCGGGGAGCAGAGTGCTACACTCAGTGCCTCTAAACTCTCCCTGTCGGGGCTTCCAGAGGCTTCCTCTGGGTCCTGCTTGGCTTCTATCAGGTGCTTTTTCAAGGCAGGGCTGTTGGTTTCTTGGAACCTGGTGCTGTGACAGAGCATCTAGGAGGGTCTGAGGACAGGAAATGTAGGGGTAGACGTATCTGCAAGGGATTTCAGGAGGAGGATACATCTCCCCAGGTCCCTCGGGGGCTGGTCAGCTTTCAGGCCTGTGCTTCGGCCTGGATGGTTTTGCTCCTCAGAAGAGCTGGAGGCCAGGCCTTGGAGCAGCTTCTCAGTAATAGGAGAAGAGGCCTGGGTGACTTAGAGATCCAGCTGTGTGATCCCAGGCAACTTCCTCCATGTAGTGCGGGAGCTAAGACTATAAAGCACCTCACAAATGCTGTTAAATTTGCATGACGTTCTTAAAGTAAAAGCCGAGCTCTTTACTGTGGCCTCCAAGGTCCTGTATGACCTGGCCCATCTTCCATCCCATAGTCCAACCATAATATTTTATGTAACAAGCACTTGCTCTAGGACACCAGATACTGTAACTGACACAGAGCAACTCCTCCATCTTTATATCAGCCCTTCGCAGTGGATACTATTTTTAATCCCTGTTTTACAGATGAGGAAACCGAGGCAGTTCAAGTTAGCTGGAAAGTTAAGTTAGCAGAGCTAGGACATGAGTCCGAGCAGCCATGGGGCCTTCGACCCGCTCCTCCCCACCCCAAGTGCGCTCAGACCTCTGGGTCCCAGCACACGTGCCACCTCTGCCGACGACACTTTTCTCCCAGGTGTCCTGGCCCTTTAGGAGCTGGCTTCTCGGCTCGTTAAAACAGTGCCTGCCACCTAGTACATACACCGTTCATGTCTGCTGAATGAATAATGGTCACACCATCCAGGTTCAGTAACGGAAAACCGGAGGCAAGGGAAGAGCAGTGAGACTGTGTCTCCAAGTAGTGATGTCAGAGGAGCAGGAGGTGAGGCTCTGGTCTGGCTGGGGTCGGGTGGCAGAGCAGCGTTTGCAAGGAAGATGGAAAATGCTTATGATTCCTCACGATGATTTGAGTGACTGTAGTTTAGTAGGTCACTTTAGATGTTACAAAGCATATTAAAATGACAATGACAGCATCTGATTTTAAACATCATCAAAAGCATTACCTTGAGAACTGCACATAAAGGCAAACTGTGTAAATTCAAAATCTGATGTCTTTTCCTGATGAAATCTGGTAATTAAATATTTTTATTCATTAAATTGGTTGTTATAATTGCAGCTTTTACAAAGTGACCTTGTCCTCTTATGCTCTCTGCTTTGTATTTTACAAGACTTCAAGACTGAGATGCAGGTGAAACATAGTGGCTATAGTTCATAACACTGTAGTGTATAATTCAAGTTTGCTGAGAGGGTAGAACTGAAAGTTCTCCCCCCTGCCCAAAAAATAGTGAGGTGATGGATGTGATAATTAAGTAGGTGGAGGCGATCCTTTCACAGTGCATACGTTTATCAGGTCACCACCATGATGTACACTTTAATATCTTACCATTTTACATGTCAGTTATATCTTCAACTGTTATACGGAGCTGAAATTTAAACAAAGAAAGAAAGGACTGAAATACAGCTGATTAATGAGTGTCCAAGCCTGGGTGTTCATCTCACAAGGAAATCACCTATCCTTGACCGTGTTCTTTTTCTGCTTTGAATGCCAACAGTTCTTAACATGGTGATGCAAAGATACTAGTTTTTCAGTTTAAAAGTTGAAAATAATTTTGAGGTGTTAGTGGGGGCCCATTGATGACAATGTGGGACAGCACAGGCTGGGAGAGCCCTGGGGCTGGAGGAACGAGGTGACGGAGTGCCCCGGTGCCAAGGTCAGGGGGCACTGAGGGGTGAGTGGAGCTTAGGAAGCTGTTGAGAATAGTCATGAGAATGGCTTTGGGGAGCAAGGCTGGCATATGAGCTGCTCCCTGTTGAACAGTCGTGGGAAGAAATAGGGTCAAACTCAATAAATGGAAACCTCTTACCAATTAGGTTTAAAACAATAGTCATGGTTATATTTATTACTCTGTTCCTTTTCAGATGCTTCAAAGCCTTACTAAGAATGTTTGGATCCCCATGAAGCCCTACTACACCCAGGTTTACCAGGAGATCTGGGTCGGGATGGGGCTGATGAGCTTCATCGTTTATAAAATCAGGAGTGCTGGTAAGTTTCTTAGTGTTTGACTCATTAGAGGTCAGGGAGAAAATTACTTTAAAAGGAATCACAATTCATGAAACAAAGTTAAAAAATCAATTCATACTGCAAAGGAACTGTGATTCTTAACTAGGAGTAAAACCTCAGAACTCTAGGGGCCTTTGTTAAAATGGGGGGAGTGTACGAGCTATGTCAGGAATAAGAGATATTTGGGGACAGTTGGGGAAATTTGAATAAGATCTTGATGTCAGGGAGGGTACAGCTCAGTGGTAGACCACATGCTTAGCACGCACAGCATGCACGAGGCCCTGCGTTCATTCCCCAGTACCTCCTCTAAAAAAATAAGTAAGTAAACTAATTACTAATTAAGTAAGTAAACTAATTACTAATTACTTCCTCCCATCCCCTCCACAAAAAAAAAGACCTTGGTGTCAGGGAATTGTGAATTTTCTTAGGTGTGACAGTGGTGTTTAGAGTGCATGGCAGATGTCCTTAGTTTCAAGAGATGCAGGCTGAAAGATTTAGGGATGAAAAGTTGTGGGCCATGCTCCTTTACTGTCCCTTTTCCACTGTTTTGAGTGTTTAAAATATTTTCACAATAAAAGTCAATAGAGCAGAAATGAGGCCCAATTGTGTATTAATAAAGTGGTTGGTTAAAAAGAGGGATTAAAAAAAGAAAACTCTAAACTATGAGACTGAAGTTTGGGGTAGAGTGAGGAGTGCAGAGTTCTGCAGATTCTGAAGGGCCGTTTATCTGCTCTGAGAACGTCTGTGGTAGAAATTTGACCACTTCTGAGCTATGAGACCCTGTAGTAACTCCAGTTTTCTGAAGGCTTCCTGTAACAGCTTTACCTAAGCTGTTGTAGGTTCTGTCCTGCAAAAGTCCCACCGAGACGGAATGAATTGCCCGAGACTGTGGAAAGGCAAGAGAGCAAGAGGGAGTCAGGGACCAACTCTATGAGCCTCTCAAACACTGCCATGTTTATTGTGCACAATCAAAGAAGAGATCACCAACAATTGTGTCATGGAACGCAGGAGCTCAAGGAAGAACAGGATCGGGTGGAGATCATGAAATCCACAATGAGTAACTGCTTAATTTACCCTCGGCAGTCGTGGGGGGAGAGGAACAAGATACATTCTTCAGGTATAAGAAGTTGATTACAAAACAGACCACCAGACCAGCCAGTTTCTGTGTTGGGGATATAGACTATCTAAACAGCATAAAGCATGCCCAGCATTTATAGCTGGGGGCATAGGTCTTCGCTTTGCAAGGAGAAGAGTAAACCCTAAGCTAGGGACCTATGCTTACAATAAACAAGCCGTGTCCTACATTTATACCAAGAGACACATAATGGCTTTGCCACTGGAAGCAGTTCTAATTTAAAACCTCAACTATGCAAGCAAGGCATTGTCTCTGCTTTTTACGGCAAGGAGACAGGAGTGCAGGTGCACGGGCGCCTGCTAGCAAAGCACATTTGTTCTTCCTTGAAGGTCACAAGCAGCTGGGGTCTGTTGCAATTTATTACCCCAATCACGGGCTCCCACAAGCTGTGAACTTTTCAACAATAAGTTGACTAAAGGCTTTTTGGAAAAGTATTGATATGACCAATTTTTCTTTCCTTTTATTTTAGATAAAAGAAGTAAAGCCTTGAAAGGTAAGATTTTCGCTTCTCAAAATGGATGGGGAATAAAAAAACACCATCATACCTTTCCAGAACAAGGTGTATCACTGTTGTGAAGTGAAGCCCACGTGCGGTTCGGTAATTGTGTAGATGCGGTGGAGTTCTGTTTCCTGAAGCCTGTGTGTTAAACCCCCCGCCCCCGGGCCGGGCGCGGCTTCCGGAGCGCTAGAAACGGAAACTGACCAGAGCTCACTGCCGCCTCCTAACACGTGTTTCAAAAGAAAGCACCGCATAAACGTGTGCCCTTGTGCTAGACATTTCTTCACTTTGCTTCTAAATGGCATGAAACTGAAGTCATTTAGGTCCGCCACAAACCCCGGGCTGGCTCACGGCTTTGGGAGCAGCCGTTCCCCCGCCCCTCGGTCCTCGCGCCTGCGGGTGAGCTGTGTGCGCGCATCAGTCCCACAGACCCTCCATACACTTCATCAAACTGAAAGTTGTCCTTTACACTTTCTGACTTGTTACCATGCCCTCATATGGTAAACTGCATTCTGTGTGTTCCTTCCCTCCTAAATTGTGTCTATTAAGTATCTGTTATGCTTCTCTTTGAAAAGCTTCCAGTCCTGCGCCTGCTCGTGGTCACCATTAACCAGCTTTACGTGGACAGAACGTCAGTCTGGCCGTGTTGATTGGGAACGTGGGACGTCGTGTTGACTTATAGACGTGCCACTGCCCTGATGCATGAATAAACGTACCTGTGAGATCCCCGTGTCCCTCCCTGCACCCTGTCCCCGCCGAGCTCTGAGTGGGTCTCTGTGTGCAGTGGGTGCAGCCGGAGCCCCACCAAGATGCCCCATCCTTAGGGGACCTGTGGGGCTGAGGAGTAAGCACTCCGATTAGCACAGGAGTTGGGGTCAAATATAGGCACCCACACTCTCATCATGGCAAATAAACGTTAAACAGACGATTCTGCTACTTACACCTGGGACTTCTCTGAGCCTCTGTTTTCTCATCTGGAAAATGGAGCTGATAATATGTAAGTTCTAACTTAGAGTTACTGTGAAGCCCAGTCAGAGATTTGGAAAAGCGTTATTTAAAAATGCTTTAGAAATAAGGAAGTATTAGACCCCACGGTGGGTGGAACTCTAAGCTCCAGGAGATCTTATGGAGAAGCCACATGCAAGGCAAAGTGAGTAATACAAATAAATTAGTTTTTTATTTCTAGTTTGGCTAATATTAAATGAATGCTGCGTAATGTTTTTCTCCATCTAAGGCAATTACCAGGGGGCAGGGTATAGCTCAAGTGGTAGTGTGCATGCTTAGCATGCGTAGGGTCCTGGGTTCCATCCCCAGTACCTCCTCTTAAATAGATAAACAAACAAACCTGACCCCGCCTGAAAAAAACCTACTAAGGCAATTACCCAAACCCCTACAATTGCATTTTAAAAAATAGATTTGAAGGCAGTAAGCATAGGGGTATGCATGAGTCCAGTTTGAAATCTGGTGTTTTGCAGGTGAGTAGGGGTCTGCCTGTGGGATAAAAATGTTGACCCTGGTCCTGGTCTCTTCTTTTAAGGGCGGGGACCATCCATGTTTTCCATTTGTGTCTCCAGCTTTAGTGTCAGGTCTGGCCCGGGGGTGGAGCCTGACAGATGACTGCCATTTACTGTGGGGTCTCTGAGCCTCAGTTTCTTCTGGTGTGAAGTGGGGATAAAGCCCACTTGTCTACCTCACAGTTGTTAGTTGAGCTGGGAGTTGGCGGGAAAGTGTTACACAGCCCCAGTGAAGTTGGCCCTGCAGCCGGGAGATGGGCCAGGTTCTGGTCCAATGCAGGAAACATGTCTTTTCCAGTAAGGTCTTGTTCTGTTCTCCCTTCAGAGGGTGAATCAGCACTGCAGTTCAGAGAGATCTAATCTTAGAAGTTACTTATCTGGGCCATCCGTTCTCAAACTTGAGCTTGTATCAGAATTACCTGGGGGGCTATTAGCAAAGACTGGTGGGGCCTGGTATTTCTGTTACCACTGGTCTTGGAAGGAACCTGAGAACTTGTATTTCTCACAGGTTCCCAGGGTGTGCTGATGGCTGAGGACCACACTTTGAGAACCACGGGTCCATACAGAGAATGGCCCCCACCAGAGCCCTTATAGCCCTATCAGCGTTCCTCGTGGTGCTGCATGTCTAAGCACATTTGGGCCTAAGAACTCAGTGCAGTGGAGCTACAGACCCATTTTACAGAGGAGGAAGCCAAGGCCATGACAGTCAGTGATGTGCCAAAGTTCACCTGGCTGGTGCTGGGACCAGGGATCCAGGAGTCTGAGCTCTTACCCAGGGAGGGAGAAGCTGACAGGAGCCAGCCCCGGAGTCTGTAGAAGAGCTGGTGTGCTGGCCCTGCGAGCACATTGCCCTCCACTGCCTATGGGTTCCTTCAGCTATAATCGTCAGTAAGTAAAAATTATCCTGTAAGAGATGCTTCTTACCCATCATGGACCTGGTGCCCCTCGCACGCCTGTGCAGAAGCAGAACGGGGTGAGGGGCAGCAGGAACTGATTCTGTGAAGGGAGCTCATGAGATTGAGGGTATCCCGTGCAAGGTGGAGCCGGCTGGTGGGCTGCCTGCCCATAGGGCGGTCTGGAGGAGGTCTGCAGAGACCCGCCCCTGCCCCCTTTCCCACCACCACCCCCGGAGATATTGCCGGGCGTCAGCTGTGCTTTTAAGAGTGGAACAAAATAATTTTTTTTGAGTAAAGGTAGTTTTATTTAGAGAGATCTATACTTCATGGGCAGAGTGCAGGCTGTCTCAGAAGGCAAGAGAAAAGCCACGAGGTGTGGGGGTTGGGTGCTCAGGTTGAAGTAGAAGTAGACACAGTCCATGGACAGTGCGGGCGTCTTAGAAGGGAAAGCGGCCCAAAACCGTCTCCCTGCCGCACCAAGTGCTTTCCTGCCCTGATTCCTAAGTGGGGACAGGTGTTGGTCACATAAAGCAGTAGGCTTTCCTTGCTGCCACTTACTGGTCGCCGGGTCCGAAGTCCTCCGCTTGGGGCGCCTGCCGGCCGTGTCCCAAGGTGGCCTGTAGGTGGCGCCGGCGCCCGCCGCCAGCCGGTCCTCACGGCTTCCCTGGGCGCCCAGCGCAAAGACCGGGAGCGGGTCCAGAGCAGCCCCGCGGGGCGGTGCCCGCGGACAAGGGGCTGCGGAGGCAGAGGGCCGCCGACCCACCTAGCGCAGGAGCAGCCAGCTTCCAGAGGGAACTCCAAGGAGGCTCTGCTGAGATCCGTGCGCACGTGCCTCCCATCCTTGCCCAGTGCGCGGCTTGTCCGAGAGCCCGGAGCCCCCTGAGGCTGGAGAGCGCGTGCCTCTGAAGCGGAGCCTCCGGGAGGAGGCGCGTGTTTCTTGCTGGTCTCTGTGTATCCCAGGGGGCGTGTGCCCCCATCGAAGCTGCGAATAACTGCAAGATGATAGACCATAAATTGCAGGTTTACCTAAAGGCCATCTTTACACCTGGTGTCTAACACAGGGCCGGGCATTAGTAGTAGGCGCTCAACGGAAGTGGAAGCTTGTTCTTTGAGAAGATCAGTAAGATGGGCGAACCACCTAGCCAGACTGGTGAAGAAAAAGATTAAGGGAGAAGAAAAAGTAACACCAGGCATGAGGGAAGTGTCGTTCCTACAGGTTCTACAGATATCCGAGGGTAATCCGGGAAGGTCAGGAAGAGCTTTAGACCAGAAAGTTCTACGGGGTGTGTGACGTGCACAAATTCCCCATAAGACACAAACCACCACTCAAGAAGAAACAGCCAGCCTGAGTAGCCCTGTTCTTCCATAATCTGTAGTTAAAACCTGTCTCACAAAACTCCTCAGGCTCGGTGGCTTCTCTGAGGAGTTACACCTAAGGTGAAGAATGAAATAATACCAACTGTACACAAGTTTCCCTGAAGAGAACGGGGGAGACACTCCCCAGCTCAGTCTGTGAGATCAGCACTGTCCTGATTCAAGAGGGAAGGGACGTTAAAGGAAGACTGTAGACCAGTATTCCTCTGGAACACAGATGCCAACCTCTCTAGCAAAATTTTAGCCAATTGAATTTGATCAAAAGCAAACGTAATAATAAATCATGACCAAAGAGGGGTTGCTTAACATTCAAAAATCAGTGGGACATGGATTTCAGTCAACGGCAACATTCAATCAAAGAGAACGGAGAGAAATTAAGGAGATGTTTAAGAAATCCTGAATGAGATCAGGCTTCAGGTTATGTTGACAGATTCCCCAAGAGAAAAATCTGGCAAATGGCAAAGTACCTACTTATTCTGAGAACAGAGACTAAGTCATGAGGTAATCATCAGCTGACTGGCTGATGGTCTGTCTGCAACATTGTTTTCTCCAGAGAGCAGGGATTACTGACACTTATTAATACACACACTGAGCTACGTTTTTGAATACATGCGTTAATGCTCAAACTAAAATAGTACTTGTTTCTTAGGGCAGGATGTTGTTCATGTGTAGCAGAAATAAGGTGCTTAAGAACAACAGCAGCAGGCAGTTGACCGTGTTAACACAGTAACAAGGAAGAGCACGGTCATCTCCGTACTCGCCCTCAAGAAAGCATTAGGCAGAATTGGGCAACATTCATGTGGAGTTCCTCAGCAAAGCCGGAGTAGAAAGTAACTTCCACAATCTGATGTGCATCTGTAAAAGATTTCAGCTAATGTACTCAGTGGTGAATGACTGAATGCTTCCCCTGTGTTTGGGAACAAGGTAAAGTTATTCGCACTCATCTCTCCTATTCACTGTTGTACTAGAATTTCAAACCATTGCAGCAGAGCAAGAAAAATACATAAAAGACATAGGGAATGGAACAAAGTAAAAATTTTATGTGCAGGTGACGTGGTCATCTCTAGAAAATCTTAAGGAATCTTCTATAAAGCAACCAGCCCCCTTAAGTGTGTTTAGCAAGTTTGCAGGATCAAATGTCAATATACAAAGTCAGTTGCATTTCTATATAATAGCAGCAAAGAAGTGGAAGTGAAGCTTTAAAAAATGCTGTATATAGTACTATCATTGTGGAACTGCCGCATGTATGGATAAGTTTGATAAAAGATGTGCAAGATCTGGAAACTATAAAACATCACTGAGAAACGAAGACAAATGGAGAGAGAGAACAGACTCCTGGGTAAGAAGATTCAGTCTTGTTAAGCTGTCAGGCGTCTTCAAGCTGGCCTATGTAGACTGAGGACAATTCCAGGCAAATTCCCGGTAGGTTTTCTCAGAGACTGCCAGGCAGACCCTAGAATGTGGGTGCACTTGACTGCTCATAGGCTCTTCCTTCATGGTCACCAAAACCCGGGGGGAGATCAAATGTCCATGAACAGGTGAATGGGTGAAGAAACCGTGCCCTGTGCACACCATGGAGTCTTACTGAGCAACGAGAACTTTTATTGATACACACCACGTGGGTGAATCTCAGAACCACCATGCTGAGTGACAGTAACTAGACAGAAAAGAATACGTACCGTACGATTCCACTTACGAAAATTCTGGACCGTGCACACTGACCTGTGGTGACATAAAGGAGGTCGTGGCTGCCTTGAGTGGGAGGAGTGGACTCCAAAGGCAGGAGGAAGCCTGGCGTTGGTGCCTCTGTTCGTTTTCTTGATTATAGTTATGGTTTGATGAGCATATACGTACGTCAAAACTCAAATTGTACATTTAAAGCATGGAGTTTATTGTGCTTCCATTATATCTCAATAAAGCTGTAGAAACAAGAGTTTAAAATTTTTAGTCAGAGCCCATCAAAAAATAAAGACCTGGTTATTCAACTGAATGAACTGAAGAGGCTGGAGCAATAAATCTCGTCAGTTCAGCCTCCATTAATTTGCCCTTATTTGAGCAAATCATTTCTGAGTAGATGGAGAAATTGTTTTTTTAATGCAGGCATAATATTAAAATATTTGAGGGGTCCTGAAATGTAAGTACCCACGTGCACTGAGATGTGCACATTCAGAATAGCTGAGTGAGGGGCAGTTCTTCATCCTTCCCCAGGACCGCAAGCTCGAGATGCTGTGGGAACCTGCAAGCAGCCAGAACTGACAACGCTGCCTCCTTCCTGAAGCTGAGTATTAAATGAGCTAGAATAAGCCTTAATTTAAAAACATTTTGTCACTCTGTTTTTTATAACTAAAACTTCCTGTCTCTTCAGTTCAATGAATGAGATTTCATTAAATTCTCAGGTTGAATTCAAAACGGAATTCACTGAAGGTTGATTTGGAAACATAATATACTTAGAATGCAACAGAAAAGTCTACAGCTGTCACATGCAAATGTCTGGGGATCTCCCACCGTGTGTTTGGGGACGTTCTCATCACCATGACTCGCAGAGGTCCGCAGAAGCTGCGCTGGGAATTGCGCCCCCTGCCTCTAATGGAGACAGTGTGAGCGCACAGGATCTGGGCAAAGGCTCTGTCCTCCCAGAGGAAAACACAGGTTTAACACAGTGCCCCAAATGCACGTGACCTTGAGGTCTCTTCTTCCTGGAACACACGCATCGCCAGCTGTCATTCCTGAACCTCCCCGTGTGGCACTGGCTCAGCATCCTCCAGCTCTTCCCCAGCCCGGGGTCAGCCTAGGGAGCCGCGAGGCGGGCTCCCACCCTCCACGTGTTTTGCATGTGCCCTTTTGGTGTCAGCTCTTTTAATCATCACACATCTTCCTTGTTAAACGACAAGAATGTCTTGAAAGAATTATAAGGACGTTTTCTTTCCCAGCTTGAAGGGTCTAGAGAGGACTCAGATGGGGTAGACACTGTCGCTGCTCGCCCAGACCCCTGGGGTCAGCTCACAGCCCGAGTGACCTCCCAGCTTTGCTGGCTTCCCCCACGGCCATCCCTGCCTCCTGGGGACTGGCCCAAGGAGGAGCCAGGAGTACTGGGAGTCCCTGCCCCTCACAGTGGCCTGTGACCGCCACCTGCAGGGGCACCATTCCCTCCACGGGACCCCTGGAATGGCTTCTTCCACTTTTAGGGCTACAGTAAAGCCTGCTCCTCCCCACCCTCCCCATCTCCCCGGGGCTCACTTCCCCAGTAAGCCACCCGTACCTGAACCCCACCGGGGAGTCAGCTTCTGACAATGCACCCTGAGCCTCTGGACACATTCCAGATGGATATGACAGGAGTCACAGGGTGTCAGGACCTGGCGTGCACTCGGCACCTCAGCAGGGCTGCCACGCTCCTGCACTCTCCCAGTCACAGCGCCTTCCTGTGGGAACATCACAAGGGACCCAACAGTGTCCTGAAGTACCCAGGAGACTGGCCAGGGGGCCACCGCCTGCCCTGCCCCACGAAGGGGCTCCTGCGAGGAGCTGCCAGTCCCGAGGGCTCAGGTTCTGCCCGCTGTGAACAACGTGGGGCTCAGCGTGCATGCTGCCAGGGAAGAGTGGGCCTCGTGACAATAGGGCGAGAGGAGCCTTGTGTTCACATCGCCTCTCTGGTCTCCAAACACAGTGGGTTTTTTGGTGAAACCAGCACCGTGGCCTCCCGTGGCCCAACCCGGGAAGCCTGAGTGGCCCCAAAGCCCACCCCACATGCCGAGGCAGCACTGGGCACAGAACCTTCGCCAGCCGTTGAGGGGGGTCCCCCGACCCTGGCTCCCCCATCCATGCTGAGACCTCCCCCTTCCACAGATCAGCTCTGCCCTGAGCCACCGGCACTGCCTAGGGGTCGCCCCACCCCTACTTCAGGACGGAGGCGAGGGGCTCGGCCCTCACACTGTTGATCCCACCCCTGGAGCCCACACACTATAAAGCCACTTGCCCCCTAGAGGTGGTTTACTTGTACTTGATGAGGCTGTGGCTCCCTTTGAAAGGCGGCTGCGAATGCAGCCAATGTTTGCAAATAAATCCTCTCCGAAATGGCCTCCAGCCCTAGGGGTGGCAGCAGCAGGAAATGCAAGTTCTCAGGCCCAGCCCGAGACCTGCCGCATCACACGCTCTCAGCCGGCAGTGACCTGTGCTCTAAGGAGCCCTCCAGGGAAATCTGGTCCCACTGAGGTCAAGACCCAGTGACCTTGGGAGTGCCTGCCTCTAAGAGAAGCCTGGAACCAAGGTCTCTGTGGGACCGTGAGCCACCCACAGTGCTGCCAGCTCAGTGAGTCAGACGTCCAGATGTCACCGGGAAACAGCTGTATACCTGAACACTTGCCTCCCTCCCTCCCTCCGGCTCCTGCCCAGGGCTGGAGCACTGCCCACCAGTGCCTGGGGGCTACCTTTAGTCTTGCGGCCTTAAGCTCAATTTGAGAGAGAGCTTGCCCGGTGTCATCTCCCCTCCAGCCCCTCTGTGCATCCGCCAGCGGTCTGGGCTTGTCCCCTGACTCTCAGCCCTGATTGCAGTGTAAAGCACCTTCCTCCCGGTGCTGCCCCCTCTCTGCAGGAGACGGGCCCTCCTCTAACCCCCAGTTCGTGGTCGGATGCATCAACTACAAAGATGGAGTTAGTGTCACTACTGACCAGAGTCTCCCTGGTGCCCCTCCCACCGAGTTGTCCCTGTGTTCGCCAGGCCTCTTCCGCAGGTGGGCCACTCTCTTTCACAGCCAGGCTTCTCCTCACTCCTCCCCACGTGGACCTAATACCAACAGCCCAGTCCCAGCATCCCAGCATCCCAGTATGTGAGCCAATGCGAGCTGACCTGCATTTGCCAGCAGGTGGCCCTTGAAGCCACACTGGACCATCACAGAGCCACCCTCACCTTGTGCAGGTGACAGCCCCAACTCCACTCCTGCCCCTGCTCATTTCCCAGCTCTGCCTGTAAACCAAGGCAGGACGAAAGGAGAGCAGACTCCAGTGTCCACAGACGTCTATCCTGGGTGTCCTCACTCTCCTGTAACTCACATCAACCCAGGCAGGACCGAGGATCCCCCCGGGAACCCAAGGAAAGCACCGGGCCTCCCTTTATCCCTCCATGGCCTCTGGCCTCACCCCTGCCAGCATTTCTTCTCCCTGGTGCCCACTCCTCCTCTCCCTCCTGGTCTTGGCCTGACGACAAGGTCAGAATGCCGTGTGGGGTCCTCGTGGCCTCCACGTGACATCTCCTGTATTGCCCAGTCCCACGGGCCTCTCCCCTTTCTTGCTGGTCCAGGTACCTGAGGGGGACACCAACTGCGCTGGGCACCAGGCCCAGGGCGCGGCCGGCCTGTGCAGGAGCTGCCTTCAGGTCAAGTGTCCACCCGATCCACTTGGTGTGACCAGGGGAGCGTGTGGAAGCCAATTTTCCTTCATGACAGCTCTGACCACCTCTCACTCTATCATTCAAATCCCCATCTGGGCTTTCTAAGTTTTGATTTATAAGACCCCCATGTTTGTGAAGTCATATTTAATGTTGTATGTCAACCCCACGACCCTGCCCTGGAAGTCCAGGTTTGGTGGCAGTTGCTGTGGGTGTGCACTGGGCCCTGGTGCCCAGGGCCAGCCGGGCCCTGCATGCCCCCTTCGCCATCCAGGAGCCCAAACCGACTCATGTTCTCAAAAAGTGGGAACTGAACAGACAGGTTTCTCACCCCCCCCCCCCAGAGGAAAAGGAGCCTCTGCTCAGCCTGTAGTTCCACTGCTCAGATAGTCAAGGGCTCACTGGTCACCTGCACTGTCCTTCAGAGGAGGCTAAGGGGGGCCCCCAAGGACTGGGGTTCTCAGGACGAACTTGGGGTCCAGGTGATAGCCACACCCAGCTTCTCCTCGCCCATGTGGGCAGTGGTTCATAAACCCCTGGGCCGGGGGCGGAGGTAGGGAATGCCTTTCTTCCAGGAAATTAGTTCAGGGAAGCTTGGTGGCCCGGATCAAGTCTCCTGTTAAAGAGTAACTGACACCCCATATTACATTCAAGTCCGGGGAGTAACTATCCAGGGGAAGTGTTTATTTCAACGGGAGAACAAAGCATCCTTTGTGGGCCAGCTCTGCCAGCGCCAGGATCTCCCTTGACAGGAACTGGCTCGGGGGCCCCTGGGATTGTGCCGTCTTGTGGTTGACCAGCTAACCACTTTCCTGGGTGGCTTTATCTGCTCTGGTCTTTGCCTTCTTGGAAGCACTGGGTTGACAGGGCTGTCAGCACCCCTCCCAGGCGGCCATGAGGGAACTGGCACCTCTCGCCTGGACCCCCCAGGTCAGTGCGGGGTGGGATCTATCTCCCCTCATCTGGACTGAAGGTTTGCCCTCAGAGTGGGCCTTCCAAACCTGGACTTCCAGGTCAGGCTCGTTGGATTGACACCCTACCTGTGCCTTCTCTCTGGGGTCTCACAGTGTCTCCCGGAGGCAGCGTCACAGGTCTGCCAGCTCTGAGCTCTCCCCACCAGCTGCACCTCCACGTCTCCTAGAAGGAAACTTGGCTACAATACACTTTTCTTGGGCCCCAGACTGGACGACCCAGTTAAATCCCTGAGGGTGACAGTCTGACACTTGTACTCAAAAAGCAAACAAACAAAACCTTGGCTTGATT
This sequence comes from Vicugna pacos, assembly GCF_048564905.1. Taxonomy (NCBI): domain Eukaryota; kingdom Metazoa; phylum Chordata; class Mammalia; order Artiodactyla; family Camelidae; genus Vicugna; species Vicugna pacos. The sequence goes on along the minus strand of NC_132992.1, from coordinate 94,178,966 downwards.
CAAAACAATACAGGAAGAAGGGAACTGGGAGAGTCTAAATAAGCAGATGGGCGTGAGCTGGTTATAGACACGGGGTTAGGAAAGCTCACGCTAAGTCCCGTCTACTGCTGTGAAAAGTCTCACGTGGAAAACATGAACAGTGGTTGACATAACGAAAGTTTCCATAAACGCTCCCGAAGAAATTCCGCCTTGCCCCCAGGCTGAGAGCTCCACAAGCGAGCCCCGTGGGAGCTGATGGAACTACATTCGTGCGGGCGAGACGCAAGCCCGGGGAGCGGGGGGGCCGCCCCGCACCAGTGCAACAGCACGCAGTGGGTGCCGCTGCATCCCCTCTGAACACAGGGCGCCGTCTGGCCTGTGTGGGAGCGCACGAGACAGATCTGAGCAACTCCGTCGTGGCTCAGGAAGGCCACAGGGCCAGAGGTATCTGGTCCAAGCCATAGAGCCAGCTGAGGAGGAGGGCCTGGGCTGCGCAGGACCCGCAGGCCAAGCCCCAGGCCCCGTGGGCTGGGACGTTCTCCCGGAACTCTTGCGAAGCCCTGAGAGGGAGGCAGAGCCTGCTGGCAGCAGTGCCCTGAGCCGGGGACACAAGTGACCCGGTGAACAGCCAGTGGCCTCCAAGGAGATAGGCACAAGGTGGTCACGTGGGGCGCAGCCCTGGGGAAACTAGGCCAAGGACGCCGTATGGGCGCTGGCGCCGTGGACACACCCCGGCCGCACCCAAATGTCTCCCTGTCCCCACCCGGCCCACCCCAACCCTGGCCTCTTTCAGCCAAATGCCTGGGGAGTAGGTCAGTGGAGGCAGGCCCATCTGGGAAGAACGGGGCAAGGTCTGTGAACTGGCAGGTGCCCCGGCAGGTGCCCCTACATTTGGGGAGGTTTGGTGACTCTGGCCGGCAGGAGTCAGGAGGAAACAAAGCACTGAGGAGGCTGGAGGTCACTTCCCCAGGTTCTTCCGCTCTAATTAGCACCTTGGCTGGCTGGCCAGGCCTTCATGGGAAGAGCTGAAAGTCACCCTCGGTTCGTCCAGGTGGCTTGGTCTTTCTGGCACGTGCCTCACCCTGACCTAAGTCCTGAGCTGAGTTACTGCCGGAACCACCGAGATTCCCAGCGGCACCGATTGGTTTCCTCCCTCTGGGCTCTGGGCTCTGGGCTCCGGGCTGGCGGCCCCCAACCTGCTCCCTTCTTTGTGCTCCACACTCACCAGCCACACCTGCCTCTCTCTCAATCCCTGCTAGACCCTGACCCTCACACAGGCAGGAAGAGACACTGGGCACATTGCACAACCTCTGTGAGCCTCAACTTCCTCCTCTGCGAAATGGGTGTGACAATTCCCATGGCGGCCCATCTGCTGCCATGCCGGTCCTCCCCAGCAGGTGCAGGTCAGAAGGAAGATCTGTCTCTACATACTAACAACATCTCCCAGATCAGTCTGCTCAGTGGGAAAAGCAATTTGCAGGACAGTCAAACGGAGCAACACCGTTTGAGTTTAAAGACACACACGGGCACAAAACTCAAATTATGTGTGTATGTGGGCAGGTGCTTGTATACAAGTGGAAATTCTGGCAAACATGCACCAAAACAAAACAGCCAATACACTGGGAGTCAGGGCACAATTAAAGGGGATTGATCAAGATGAACTTGGACTTCATTGGTAACACTTTGATTTTTACAAGACTGTGTTCAAGAATCACTGTATGATTTCAAATAAATAAAATTTTAAATTGCATCCTTATTCCTAGGGCGTGGGGAGAATTACACCCTAAGAGCCTAATGCAGCCCTGCCCTCCTGACCTTCTTGGCACCTCCATTCCAGGTCGTTTATTCACTCAACAAGCATGTGCTGCCACCTCCTCTATGCTGGCCTCAGGCTGGATTCGGGGTCAGAGGCAGTTCCAAGGTGAGCCTGGCCAGGAGAGGCTCCCTGCCCCACGGGACACCGCAGCCAGGCGGGAGGACTTTACCCCCAGACCAGCTTCAACACGTGTCTCCTACATGTTCGGAGGTGCCAGAAAACCCAGCAACAGTATTTTTTCACGCCAGACAGCCATGAACAAACGTCGTCTTCAAAAGAGGAAATTTGTCAGACCAAAATGAACTAGCCAAATGGCAAAATACACAGCAAAGCTAAAGGGGCCAGTGAACCTGCTCCTCAGCACCAACTAAGTAACAAAACGGGTGACTTGGAGGACTTCTCCAAGCACCTGCAGCACCCCTGTAAGGTGTCCCGCACTTGGGACTCTCCTGGGGTGCCCTTAGGCAGCAGTGGTGATGGCAGCGCCCAGCAGAGCTCCACACTGGTCCTCCGCCTCCTCAGCACCCTGCCCCTTCCTGATACCCTCTTCCCAATCCCTTCTGTCAGCCCGAAGCAGGTCCAAGCATCGCTAAGCCAAGTGTGCCCACGACCCACCTGTCCCCGGGCACGGCTGGCAAACACAGCAGACCTGCCCTGAGCCAGACCCTGGGGGCACAGCATCCAGCCATAAGCCCAGGTTCCCAGATCACCCCAGGAGTTCTGGGGGTTCCCCAGACCCGGCCACCTGCACCCCAAAGGTTCACACCTAGCCCTGGGAAAAATGTGTGTGTCAGGCTCAGTGGAATGCAGTCCCAAGGAGGGCACCAGGAGAAACGAGTTCCAAGGTTAGCCTCCCAGGAGATCACAGCCCCTGCCTGGTCACTGCTGGGGCCTGGGAGCCCCTGCTCCCCGAAGACGGGCAGCAGCTTCATGTCCACAGGGTCCAGGGCCTAGTGAGGGCAGGGAGCTGGGAGCTGGGAGCTGGGGGCGGGGGCTTGGAATGGTGCAAGTTAAACTCAGCCACTTAGTAGCTCTGGATACGTGAACTTCACCCCCAAGGGTCAGTTTCCTTACCTGTAAGGTCCATGTCAGCAGCTCATGGTAAGACCACACAAAATGACCTCAGGTATCTGCATTCCTCAGGGCGCCATGGTCTGGGGGCGGGGAGGGCGTGTCCCTAAAATCAGGACCGCAGAAACAGTCCCAGCACAGAGTACCTCCACAGGACCCCTACCTCCAGTGCTCTCCCCAGAGGAGCCTCATGCACGCAGCCCAGGTCCCTTCACTTAGAGGAAGGGGGCCACCCCCTGCCCACCAGCTCTCAGTGGCCTCCCCTAACCCTGGGAATCACCAGGATCTCAGAGCAGCCCAGCCCCCCCCCCACCCCCAGATCCAGCAACAGGAGAAACCATGTGGGCCACAGCCCCCAGCAGCCTGGGACTGTGCCAGCACCTGCTCTTAGACCCCTCCCCTGCCCTGACCTCCCCAGGACTGTGCAGAAAATACCCTTGTTCTCGGTCAACTTAGGTTGGGAGGACCGGGGTGTAGACTCTGTCTGTCTGCCAGCAGCCCTACCTGGCTGTGTCCCGAGGGACATGGACTAAATCGTTTTTGTCGTCCTGCTGCTGGTACTGATGAATTGCCATAGGGTGCATCACCTCCCCTCCGCATGACCCCAGCTGATGGCACACCCACTGGTGCTCACAGGTCTTTGTCATGAGTGTGTATCACTTTGGTAATCAGAAAATAACAACAGTGCACTTTAAAAACAAAGAAATAACCCCCAGCCAAGCCGGGGGTGGGCATCCGTGAGATCTTGTGGGGAGGGCCTTCCCGAGCTCCCCATCGGTGGGTGTCAGACATCCTGACGTGGGCGTTGGCGTTTGACCACGACCACAGCGGCCAGGGCCTCGAGGAAGCCGCAGGATTACTCACCTCCCACTGCCCCGCCCTTTAGTTGGCAGCTGGGCCGGCGCCTCAGTCCACGGCCTGAGCGTTTCTGCCCCTTTGTCCTGGCCAAGGCTGTGCAGTCAGCCTCCTGCCAGGAAGGAAAGACAGACCCTGCTTCCAGCACTGCCCTTGGTGGGGCCCTAAGGCAGCCCTTATGGTGGCACCCTACCGAACCACACTCCTGACCCCCATCCCAGACCCCAGGCTGTGGCGGTGGCCTCAGTCTCCCCAAGTACACAGAGCAGCTTGCAGGTCCAGGACCGGGCTGCGGAGAGTGAGGCCCCCGGGCACGACGCTGAAGAGGTGCCCACTCTCAAGGCCACTGGCGCTGCCTGAGGCCACCCCAGCCCCTCCGGTGATGCTCCTCTGCCCTGTCTTGCCCCACCCTGACAGCATTATTGCTGTCCGGCTCCGGGAGCCTGGACCTTTGAAGTGGTTTTCCCTAAGGGCCTCAGGGGCTTCCATTGTATGAGGATTTGGGTAAGATTGTTAAATGCCAACCCTGATTTGCAAACACTGTGGTGTAGTTTAAAGTTTATATTTCACGGTGCAATCTCTCACTCGCCTGAACCCCCAGAAGAAACCGCCCGCAAACAGGTGCTGTAGGCTGACAGTTGAGGCCTCTGTGAGGGTGGCTCCGGGCATGGCCCCATCTCCGCCCCCGGGCCCTGTGCACCCGCCCTGTGCCCGCGCTCCGCAGCAGCCTGGGCACGGCCCCGTCCTGTCTTCTCAGCACAGGGCCAGGCACAGGCTGGGGGCACAGAGCTGGCGCGGAGCGCAGACGGAGGGACAGTGGAGCTCGGGCAGGGGCCTCCTGCAAGCGAGGACACTCCGGCAGCAACGTCACACTCCCGCCCTCTCAGCCTCCGAGAGACAGTCCTGGTAATAACCCACTTCCTCCTCCCGCTCCTGTGATTCACCTGCACTTGGTCTCATCACACCTGACTCACTTTCGGCATCTGCTGAGCGTGGCCGGAAGATGACCGACTCTACGGGGACCCGAGGGCCAGAGGGAAACGCGGGGTGGCGGGGTGGGAGAGGGGCAGCCCGGCAGGAGATGCAGCTGCTTCTCTGCTGCTGCCTCAGAGAGGAACCCTGCTTCCTGCTTCCTTTGTGCCCTCACAGCACTCTACAGTTTATACAGCTGTCTCCCCAAAGAGGGCAGGAGCGGGATTTCCTTCTGGTGATGGGGAAACAGAGGCTGCAGGGGACCTTGACCACCCAGGGAGGGAAGCACGGGATGGAAGGCCAGCCTCCGGACTGAACCTGGTGCCTTCCCGCGGCATTCCGCAGAACCCAGAGGTCAGTCCGTTCCGCCCCCATGCCGGGCTTCAACCCCAAGCCCAGGACAAGGGGGAGAGCAGTTGGGGTGGGGGCGGGGAGAAGAAGGGCCAGAAGTGGGCACAGCAGGTGCTGGTCCTTGGAAAGATTTTCAAGAGCACCACCCCCCATCTCCTCCCAGGCCTCCGGTTTAACCTGCCTGGGAAAGGTTGGAGGTCAGAGGTAGCTGCAGAGGGGCAGCCGGTCCGGGCGGTGGGTTGGGCAGAGGTGAAAAAGACATCACATCTCCAGCTGGTTCAGGGGGAGACTGGCACACCCACTGGGTGCTGTGCGTGGGGCTCCCCCCAGCCTCACAACAGCCATAAAAGGAAGCCACTGCCAACAGGTGGAGGCTCAGGTGGACAGAAAGCCACGCTGGCCAGCCACCCCATGAACTGCACGCCCCCACTGGAGTGCCCAGCCCAGGAGGCCTTGCGGCCCCATGTGTGTGTCTCCTGGGGGCCCAGGAGACACCCAGGGGGCATGGGTGGGCGGGAGGCCCAGCGGGTGCCCCTCTGTGCTGGGCATGCCTGAGCCCAGCCTCCGGAAGACGGAAGGCATGAGGCCAGCCAACTCCAGGCCTGCCCCGACTGGCGGGAGCTTCTATTTTTACATCCGCACTTCCCGCTTCTTTTCCTGTTCTAGGAAAAAGCTGACAGAGCTTCACAGAGCCTGGGATTTCTCCCTGGAGCTGGAGGCAGCCAGGCAGTGCCTTTGCCCTGATCTTGCTGTCTGGAAAAAGCTGTCCCCAAAGGGGCTCTCCTCCTGCAATGTAGCCTCAGGGACACCGCTCCTTGCGACAGCCTTGCAGGGTCAGGGGATCCAGGGACACTGTAGGAACTGGCCTTGTGCCCAGAGGCGGTGGCCCCTGAGAGGGGTCTGAAGCCACTGCCCGCTTGTCTGGTCTGTCCTGCCCACGCCCTCCTCTCACCCCCAGACTCCCTCTCCCAGCCTAAGACCAAACATAGGAAGAACCAGGGAAGAAGGAAGGCGTGGGCAGAAGAAACTGGGAAGGAAGCTGCTTACCTTTCTCTAAAAAGGACACCCCGCAGCGGGAAGGGCAGAGCTCAGGGCAGAACACATGCTCAGCATGCACGAGGCTCTGGGTTCAATTCCCAATCCCTCCATTAAAAAAAAAAAAAGAAAAGCCTGCAAACTAGCTCACTATGACTTAAACAATGACAAGATATGAACACCTGAGACACTGGAGAGATGGCAGTGGGACGTTGTGACTTCTGTCACTCTCAGCTTTGTCCTGTCCTAGGCGCTGTTGCCAGCAGCCACTTGTTTGCTCAGAAGTCCAGCACCTTGTTTGGAGCCTGAGAATGATTTAAGGAGAAAAGTGTAAGCCATACTTCTGCTCGGCTCCAGTCTGAAGAAAGAACAAAGCACACAGAATGGAATCTGACTCTCAGAGGACATCAAAAATGGAGTTTCAAAACAGCAAGGTCCTGCTGCACGGGAGCTGTGTTCAGCGCCTGGTGATGGCCCGAACTGAAAAAGCATACGAAAAGAAATATACGTATGTGTAACTGAATCACTATGCTGCACACCAGAAATTGTCACAACATTGTAACCTGACTCTACTTCAATAAAAAAGTTAAAAATAAAAATTTAATATAATTTAAAAAATGGAATTTTCAAGTAATTTCTTATGCAACTTGGCTGTTCAAATTAGCATGCAATCATTTCAGCCTTTCTAAAGAAAAGCTGTACTTTTTTAAACCTTCAAAAAAATAAGTAAAAAGAACAGCCTGAACATGAATTCTCAGAACCGACTCAGGGCCCGAAGGCAAGGCAGCCAACCCTACCCCTCTCAGTGTCCTCACCCGAGAAGTGGGGTCGGGGCTGCGGCTGTGGGGAGTGACACTCAGCTTTGCTTGGGGCACGGCCATGGCAGGAAGGCCATTATTCCTTCTATGAGAACTAAGAAACCAGTTCTGGGGAAGTCAGGCCACAAGGAGACGGACCAGAAGGAGATGAGGTTAACGGAGGAGCTAGATCAGCGGGCCTGCAGTGCTGAGCTCAGGGGCCTCCTCTGGGCTGGCCACATCTCCACCAGGCAAAGCCGGCTCAGTGCCCCCGGAAATGTTTCCATTTCTTCTCAAATCAGGAGGAAAAAAAAATGACCTTTTCTGTTGAAGAAAATGTTTCCAAGTAGAATATGTATACATACTCATCTTTCTGCCAACGCAGTTGTAAAATGCCATTTTTAACATTCTTCTCTGTAGGAGGAAGGGGTGGTGCCGCCAGGTGGAGCCGCCAGGTCTCCTCGTGGGCCAATCCAGAGTCAGATTTCCAGGTGGGGGATTCTGATTGGTCTGCTCGAGTTAGAGGTCCAGACAGGGACTAACAACTGAGGCCAGTGGGCGGGGTGATCAGGCCCAGCCTTGGCCACTGGGCACCCTGTATAAGGGTCTTCCTGAGAATGGGCGGTGGCTGGGAGCCCCCACCATGGGGGTCTAACCTGATCATTACGGTCCCCTGTAGGGGTGAAGTCCTACCCTAGCAGAGACCACTGTGGACATGACTATGTTCAGGGTGAGTGTTGCCAGTCATGACCTTGGCCACGGGACACCTCAGGGACATGCCTGAGCACCTGAATGAGGAATCATCCACCAGAATGAGGCCTCCACCAGGTTCCCCTGATGGCTGGGGTGAGGAGGGACTCTGGGCTACAGAATCTGGGGTACAATATAGGTGAGCCATCCTTACTGACCATGGTGGCCTTTTTCCATCCCCTCCAGGTCTCATTGGAAAAACAGATTTAGATTTAAAGCCGACTTGGCCTTGAACCAACAGTGGAACTCTGTGAGCTCTCTCTTCTCTGAGCCTTGTTTTCCTTTTCTGTAAAGAAACCCAATGCAAGGAGAGGACCTCACAGCATTGCAGGGGCCACAGGAACAGGAGAAGGGTCAGGAGAAACTCCAGAGACAGGGCCGATTCTCAGCCAACACTTCAAACCTTTACTATGTGCACTTGCTTGGTCCTTCCAGGCACCTTGAGGACTTAAAACGAAAATGTTAGCCCAGGCCCCCAGCTGGCCGGCCTGCACTGCACTTTCCAGAGGCTCTGCCAGAAAGCACAGGGCAGGGGGCGCCCAGGAGGAAAGTTCCAGTAGGTCGCCCCCCTTGGCCTTCAGCCAGCGCCCAGCTGGGCTGGCCCCTCCCTGCCTGCCTTTGCTCAGCCCCTCCTCCGTGTGCCTGGGCGAGCACCAGGCATCGTCCTGAGCACTGGCCACGTGCCAGGCACCTGGACTATGCCCTCTGACCAACTCGGGGAAGTTATGGTTCTTATTCCCATTTTACAGATGAGGAGATCGAGGCTCAAGGAACTGAGGGGCTTGTAGGTCTGTCTGCATCATCTCTGCAAATGCATCAATCTTATCACAGTATTTCATAAAAAGCATCTTCCCTACTGGTCTCTTGAAGGGTCTGGAGCTGGGGCGAGTCTGGTTCATGTCGGCCATGTCTAGGAAGTGTCAGGTATGCAGGGAAGGGCTGACCAGGGGCTCCTGCCAGTCCCCCTGCTCACCCAGGCTGCCAGGCTGCCTCCCCACCCAGCCTGTCCCACTTGGCACTGAACCAGTGTAGGTTGCAGCTGTCCACCGTCCCCCAGCCCAGCGGGGAGCACCCAACACCAGGTCAGGCCCCCAGTGCTGGTCCTCACAGGCTCACAGTGGCTGTTACTGGGGCAAGGGACCCCACCCAGGCCTGCAGCCTCTTGTGTTCCCTGCTGCTCCAGGGCCCAAGCGTTGGCATGCACACAAAGCATCCAGCCGAGCTGGCCTGGGCAGGGCCCAGAATAGGAGGTGGTTCCCCCAAACATCTGGAAAACATCGGCTCCCTCTCCCAGGCGGCGCTGGAGATAACAGCCTGTTCGGGGGAGTGCACATCCCTGGCCCTGCCTGAGGCCGGCGAGGGGGTGGGGTGGCACCACTGACCTTCTTAGCGGAGCCTGGCGGGGGCGAGGGGCGGGGAGTGCGGGGGGTAGCCGGCGGAAGCGCCCCTCTCCTGGGCAGAACACCCCTCCTCAAGCGGCCTCAGGCCTACAACTTCCCTGTAAAGATTCCAGAGCAGCCACTGCTGACGTTCAGCACTTTCATCCCCCTAGAACGTATCTGTCCGGGCAGCTACTGAATAAGCAGCCAGCTTCCCGCACACCCTGCTGACAGAGCTGTGCAGCCACCTCTCTGTGGGTCAAGTTCTTTAAGATTTTAAGTTTGTTCCGAAAAGCAACAGAGACTAGTAAACAAGTCTAAGCCAGGGAGTCAGGCCACAGCAAGCACGAAGCGGGGCGGGCGGCCAGGCGGCCCCTGCTCTGGCCCAGGGAGCTCGGTGGCAGCAGGACGCAAAGGAGAGGTCGGGCTCAGAAGGGGCTTGGAGACTCTGCCCCAGCGAGGCTCCAGCTGGCCTCGCCTGTGAGCACCCCAGCTCTCGGGCACGGGGCTCTGGCTCTCCTGGCAGGGCCAAGAACAGGGTCGCGGTTTCTGCATCAAGACAGAGGTGGGGCTGCTGGGGCCCAGGAGACTCCTGCTTGAGTCCTTCTTAATTTCCTGGATTCCAGGAAGGCTCCCCGGGAGCAGTGGGCAAGCCCCAAGCAGGGTGTGGCCATCCGGCAGCTCCCAACAGCCCTTCCGGTGCCTAGGCTGGCTGGAGCCTCGGGGAGTGTCTGATCATCTGGAGCTGGGGGCTGGTGGGCAACAAGGCCCCAAAGCCTCACAGAACAGCAGGGAGTGAAGCCCAGAGACCAGGGTCACAGAGCAGAGCCACAGGGGGAGGCCCAGGGCTATTTGTGAAAGACAGGCAGTGGCGGTGGCTGCACCCAGGCTCTGGCCCCCACCACCGGGGCACCCTGGCCCCCAAGGCCCTTCCCAGTCTGAGAGCTATTGGCTGACTGGCCTCCTAAGCCCCCTCCAGCTGACAAGTTGGGAGCATCCAGGGTTGTGCCCAGCCGGGTGCTGGCTGTGTGGTCACCCAGAGCAAGACCATGTGACCTGTCCCCGGGACACCAGCACTGCGGTGGGGACACAGACACAGCACACTGTTTGCAGGGACAGCTTATGGGCCAGCTGGAAGGGAACCGCAGGGAAGGTGAACGCGGGCAGATGTGAGGTTTCAGTCTCACGTTCCTGGGCTGAGTTGGGGCAGGACTCAGGGGGCAGAAATGCAGGAAAGTGGCCGTGGGGCATCCAGATAGTTCTGGGTGGAGTGGGTTCCCAGGAGGGGAGGCCAGTGGGGTCCCTCTGCGGTGCTGACCACTGGGTAGCCAGCATTTCAGGCTGGACAATAGGCTACATCTGAAAAGACAGGTCATGTTGGGAGTGAGCTAAGGCGGGGCAGGGGGTCCTGTGAAGGTCATGACGAGAGCCACCACCGCCCTCCCAAGCAGGCCTCTCTCAATCTGCCACCCCTTCCAGCCAGCTGCTCCCAAAATGCCACAGCAGCAGAAACACAGTGAGGCCCCGAGCCTCCCTGGGCTGTTCTCGGGAGAGGGGCGGAGAATGGGGTCTGGGTGGGAGTCAGGCCAGCAGGAGTCAGGGAAAGTAGGAGGGAGGGGAGGCCGGGCTCCGGCACCTCTCGGTGACCTCCAGCAAGCTGGCTCAGGTCGTGGAGAGCCCTGACCAGACACCCCAAGTTGGAGTGCACACGTGGTGGGGAGCTCACTCCCGCACCCTGCCGGGAGCGGTGAGAGGCGGGCATCGCTGCCAAGGCCCCCGCCTGGGCTGGGAGGACAGGGCACACACTTCTCCCATCAGCTTCTCACTCCAGGAGCCTAGAACCAACAGGCCAATTGGATAGACACCAACTATTCCCCAGCAGCCTCCAGTGGTTCTGCCCAGAGCTGGCACATCTCGGGGCACTCTGCCGACCTCAGAGCCACGCCTGGGCAGATGCCACCTCACAGGCCACATTTTAAAGCCAATTTTCTAGAGACTATTTCACAGTCGCGCACAGGTGAGTCCCTTGGTTCCATCCCATGGAGGCGCAGATGCCGAGAGGCCAGCACTGGTTAATGGCCCTTTCTTTATTCTAGCTCTGTCAGCTAATGGCAGCTAAAAGTGATTTTACACAAAATAATGTGTCAGAGATAATTGCTGCTGGGCACAGCTCCCAAATTCCAACCTGAAACCAAAGGCCAAACGTGCCGGGTAATGATTAAACCCCTGCAGTCGGCGCTGAGGGGCAGTGCAGCAGGGAGGGGTTGCTGGCCGGAGCCCAGCGCTGGCCCTGCCCAGCAGGAACCGGTTCCTGCTCTGTGGAGGAAGGGAGCGGCTTCACCACCAAGGGAAAGCTAAGTACTGTCTAATTCCTGCACCCGGGACAGCAAACAGGCCTCCCATTGTCTGTCAGGAAGCAGGTCACAGTCATGGTCACGGCCCAGCCTGCACCCACCCGAGGTCAGGATGAAGGCCCGGGGAGACTGGAGCATCCTGGCCTGGGCAGGTAAGATGGGGTGGGTTGGGAGTAGGGCGGGGCCTGCCTCTACCGCCTTTCTCTGCACCAAGGGACAGTCTGAAAGAGGCCTTGCATTGCACAGAGAGCTTCAGCCACGTGAAATGGACAGGTATAAATGAGCACAGAAAGCAAATGTGGGCTGTTCTCCTGGGCGGCCAAGAGTTCTGGGTGAACACTCTGAGAGGCCTGGGCTCCGATCCCAGCTCTGCCACCTTTCAGCTGCCGTGTGAAGTGAAGCCTCAGTTGCCTACTCTGTAAAATGGGAACATAGAATCCAACCTCAGGTCAGCCTGAGGCTTCGTGAGGTAACGCCTGTAGAGCACGGAGCGCCATCGCCTTGAGCATGTGGTAAGTGTTCAATCGGCAGCAATTATGTTTCTCATCACAACAGGATTTGGTTCCCTTGCAAGACTGTCTCCCAACCTCAGCGCCCTACTATCTGTTGGTGGCCATCTGCAGCTTGATGTCAGACAGTATTTAGGGGCTGACTGTGGTGGCATGGGGAGGGGAAGGGAGGACCCCAGTAATCTTGCCTCCCCAAGATGGGGTCAGAAGTTAGTGTGAATAAATATATATTTTTTCCTATAACAGCTTTATTGATATATAATTCACTTAGTATAAAACACGCCCTTTTAGCATGTACGAGTCCGTGGGTTTTAGTACATTCGCAAGGCTGAGCAGCCATCACTACTACCCAATGCCATCGTTTTCATCACCCCAAACAGAAACCCCGAAAGGAGGGGAGGATGCAGCTCAGCGGTAGGGTGCGTGCCTTGCGAGCACAAGGTGCTAGGATCAATCTCCAGTACCTCCATTAAAAAAAAATAAACTTAATTACCCTCACCGTAGAAAGAAACCCTGTGCAGCGGTCCAGTTCTCCCATGTCTCCCTCCCCACCACCGCTGGCATCCACAACCCTACTGTCTCTCCCAGGGGATTTGCCTATTCCGGACATTTCACGTAAACAGAGCCAGATGATGCACGTTGTGTGTGTGTGTGTCTGCTTCTTTCATTTAGCACAACATGCTCAGTGGCACAGCATGACTTGATACCTCTTTCCTGTTTGCACCTGAGTAATATTCCACTGTGCAGACAAATCACATCTTGTTTCTCCATTCATCAGCTGATGGACACTTGAGCTGTTCGCACCTTTGGGCTATTGTGAGTGATGATGCTGTCAATATCTGTGTACAGGTTTTTGTGTGGACATTATGTTTCACGTCTCCTGGGTATATAGCTAGCGTTGGAATTCCTAGGTTATACGCTAGAAAGAATGTTCTTTAAAACCACCAAAAAAAGCAGTATAAGAATAGAAGTAATTATGTAAGTATGAAAGCTAGGAGGGTACTGTACAATTGACCCTTGAGTAAGATGGGTTTGAACTGCGTGAGTTCACGTCTACGCAGATTTTTTTCACTCAATACGTACTGTTGTACCACACCATCTGCTGTTGGTTGAATCTTCGGATGTGGAATCTCAGACAGGAGGACCAACTGTAAAGTTACACTCAGATTTTCAACTGTGTAGGGAGTCAGTTGGTGCCCTAATTCTTGAGTTGTTCAAAGGTCAACTGTAATGTACTTAAACTTCCATCTTTTGTATTGAGGAGTCCATAGTGTCTGAAATTTGGCAAATCAGGGACGAGAGACAGAGATGCGGAGTGGAGCTGCAGGGCCACTGTGAGCGGCACCAAGCTCTCTGAGACAGAAGACCGGCCCTGGGGAGGGTGTCGGGGGGGCACCATGTGACTTTGCGTCATGTCACTTCTGTGTTGCTGTAATGCTTACGATAAAAAAGACACTTTGTTAAGTATAATGTTGGGAGTCACAGACCATTCTGGAACTGAAAATGTAACTTAGCAGGAAGGCGGTGTTCCCTGCACCAGTTGTCAGGAGCACAGCAGAGAGGAGGCGAGCTCCAGCAGTTGGCTTTGCCTCAAGAGACCATCTGCCTCCCTCCCACTTCCACCACTAGTCCTCAGTCCACAGGGTCAGGGCGAGGTGTCCTTGCCTCCTCCCAGGGGGAGCCCTCCAAAGCCTCAAAGCCCTTGTCCTCTGCAGACTAAACATCACCCACCTGCTCAGCTGTTTTACAGCCTGCATGACTCCTTCCTGGCCAGGAGCCCTGGGGCACTCAGGTGTACAGGGAGGCGGGGGGGCCTGCTGGTCTCTGTTGGGAACATGCCATCTGCCCGCTCATCCAGCCATTCCCCCATCCATCCAACCACCCACCCACTAAACCATCCACCCACCTACCTGTCCATCCATCCTTCCACGCATCCACCCACTCACCACCCATCCACCCACCCCCTCACCCGTCCATCTACCCACGCACTACCCATCTACCCACCTACCTGTCTGTCCATCCATCTTTCCACCCCCTCACTCATCCAACCACCCATCCATCCACTCACATATTGATCCATCTCTCCATCCACGCATCCTTCCAACCATCACTTGCTGATGTCTCCTCAGAGCCAGCCCCTTGGGACCTATCCTCAGGGAGTTACCCAGTGAGAGGACCAGACTGACCTGTAAGCCAGCAGTGACCATGCTGGCTGAGAAGTGCAGGGGCAGAGATCAGCCCTTGGAGCATCAAAGCAGACTTTCTCCTTGAGGGAAACAGTGAGGAAGATGCTTAAATAAACAGCCTCAGAGTCAAGGCAGCAGCAAGCTGGAGAAAGGGGGGGTGGTCTGATCAATCCAGGGGTCAGGTCCGAATGGGCACACCGGAGTCACTAGTCGTAATGATCTTACAGCTGTCCCCAGCTTCCTTCAGTGGACATTATTTTCAGGGACTCTGGAGGACTCCCCCAGCTCCAGCATAGCACATGCACTGGTCAGCTGGGGCTTTGGACCCCCTCCCAGCTGGTGGAGGCCAGCTTCTCCAGTGGGGCATCCGGCCTAGGGCCGTGACCTGAACTTCCTGGGCCTCTGTTATCCACCTGCATAACGGGAAACAATTACACCATGGAACGTTCTTGGGGGTTCACTTGACAAGAGCTCATGGAGCACCTGGTCCATGTAAGACACAGGGGTAGGCTCTGGGGACACAGCTGTGAGCTGAAGTGCTGCCTCCGGGCACTAGAAGCAGAGAGAGTGCCTGGACGGCTAGTGGGACATGGCCGTGCCTTCCCGCACATCACTACAGAGCCAGAAGAAGTGCCCACGACACACAGGGCCTCCCTCTGCGGGGCGCTGGGTCCCCTCCATCCTTCTGGTGTGGGCAGACCCAAAGCCAGCTGCGAGAAGAGTGTGCTGGCGGACTCTGCCTGGTGGAGACATTCTGCTGACCCTCTGTGTCCATTTACCCTTAAGGAAAATCAGGTCTTGCTGGGTGGAGGGGTGGAATAGGAGTCAGAGGCCCTTCCTCCCACAGGTCCCACGTTGCTCAGCTTCCTGGCCCCTCAGCACCAGAAGTCACAAGCCGTAGGAAGACTCCATCCTGGGTCTCGTGGGAAAAGATCCTTGTAGCTGCGTTGGGCCATGTTGCTGGTGGCCATTGTGGAAGTGATCTACCGATGGCCTGCCTTGGGGATTGCGATGACACTGCTGGGAGGTCACAGGTTGTCAGGGAGGGGTGACGAGTGTGACTCTCGGAGGTGAGAGTCCCTCCTGGGAGAGGGTACTTCGGGGAGGGACGGGGGGTGGGGGGCGGGCAGGCTTAGAGGGCTGAGCCAGGGCGGTCAGAGTGGGAGGGTCTGGGTAGAGGCGGAAACCTTGAGGTTCTGTCCTGGGGCGGGATGTCTGCTGACTGAGGACCCTCCCCAGGCTGGGGCCTGGGAAAGGCGGAGGGTGTCGCCAAAGCTCTCTTAATGGTCCTCATTGTCATTGTCACCAGGCCTAAGACACAGGATGGAAGGAGAGAGGGTGGCTGTGGGTGGGGCGGGCCTGGCGCCGGGGGAAAGAATAGCAGGACCCTGCGCGGCGAGACACAAGCCCCCATCCGGAAGGAAACGTGGCGGGCGGGTTGGTGGGGGACCCCCCTCCCCACAAGTCTCTGAAAACAGGCCCCGCCCCAGCCCGTTTAGGCCTCGCCCCCAGCCGGAGTCGGCACACCCGCGTGCCTCTGCAGACCCCAGGGCGCACCCTCCTCCCCTGCGTGCCCGCAGCACCCTTCGTGGCGTTCCACCCCCATCTTCTGCTGCCCATCCACACACAGGATCTGCACAGGGTGGTGTGGGAATGCCACTGCCCCCCGTCACAGTTCTCCCTGCCTGGGAGAGTCACAGACACCTGAGGGTAGCCTACAGGCTGGATCTTGTCTGAGCTTGGGGTCAGGGTGTGACCTCCAGGGCAACAGAAGGTCCAGAGATGAAGAGGGTGGTGGACCTGCCTCCTGCCAGCCCCAGTGAAGCACTTTCTTCCCGGGAGGAGGCCCTGCCGGATAGGGTGCCCCATCAGGGCAGCAGGACACAACCTGGGCAGGTGGGCTTCTCAGGGCCCTTTGTTCAGACCCCCTCTTTGGAACAGGAAGCACTGTCCCCAGACGTGGGGCAAGAGCACCAGCCACAGACGTTTCAGTGGCTACCTCAGGCAACCTGCACACACCTGTGGATTACTGCTCGGCTTACTGGTGATTGCACCTGTCCAGAGCCCGTGCCCAGGGAGGATGGTCCAGGGCGCACCTAGCAGGCGATCAGAGCCAGTGACGGGCATGGGATGCTGTGCTTGGTCCAGCTGGCAGCAAGACAGCAGGGGGGGTGCATAGCCCGAGGAGGGCACCCATAACAAGGCTGTAGTCCTGAGGGGCCCACGCAAGGCCTGGTGGGGTGATGGTAAGAAGGCTCTGCCCTCGAGGTACAACGCAGGGACTTACCTATGTAAGTCCCTCCTGCCTCGGTCTGGCTTGGCCCCTGGGGCTGGGCTGGAGCTGGGGGGCTGGGGGATGGGCAGGTGGCAGGCAAAGAAGAAAAAGCATGTGTCTCCAGCAGTCTTGAGGCAGGAAGTTCGGCCAGACCTGAGACTCCACCTTCAGGGCTCAGAGGCCCGGCTGCTCTGACCAAGGCCACACTGTTTCTGCTGACGTCCGCTGAGGCCCAGGCCTGGGGTGGGCAGGGGTGAGGGTGAGCTGGGAGGTGGAGCCTCAGGAACTCTGGTTGCTAAGAGACTGTCGGAGAGAGGCAGGTCTCAGGATGTGGCCCCAGCAGCTTCTGGGAATATCCCCCAGTGGCCTAACATTATCACTGGACACACCATCTCACACTCACCCACATTCACACATGCCCTCACGCATGCCCACCCAGGGTTGGGAAAGCTGTGCTCGGCCCAGCGGCTCAGTGCAGGGCGGTGGTTCACCTACATCTGGACAAGGCTCAGCACCACCACGTCCTGCCTGGGGACCGCCCTACTTCTCCTGTCTTAAGGGCAGTCCAGGCACAGGAGGCAGAGATGCAGGGCCTTGAACTCTGGGTACAGGAGCAGGCAATTGGGAGCCAGAAGTCAGGGTGGCCTGTCAGATCTGGGTCTCAGCCGGCAGCTGTGTGAACACTTGGGAAGAGTGAGGTTGGGGACAGGAAGCCCGGTGAGTGGCACTGTCTGTGAAGAGGCAGTGGGGGCCTGGCTGGGTGGAAACTGACAGGTTGCAGTGGTGGGCCTGGGGGCTGGAGAAATTCAAGGCCCCTGGCATTTGCCCCAGAATGCCTAGGGATGGCTCCCACCCCCATGCGTCTTTGGGGCCCCTGTCCCCTTCCCTGGAGACCCAGCAGAGCTGGTGCTGCTCCGCTCCCATCCCAGCTGCCCAGGCTGCTGTGGACACTCAGACAACCGAGCTCCGGTCAGGACAGGTGCAGGACAACACCCAGCAGTGTCCCCAGGATGCTCGCTGGCCTGAGACTGACCTGTAACTGCAGATCTTGGAGCCTTCTGGAACCCAGATCCCAACCTGAGATCAAACTGAAGACCTGGTTTAAGGTCCCTTGTTTGGCTTGCAGCCTCCCAGCACTGACCCACTTCACAGTGTGTCCTTGGGCCAGCCTCTCCCGGCCCCCACAACCTCCCTTGGCCTTGGCTTTCCCAACTGCAAAACAAGAGGGGGCCGGAGATATCTGAGGTCCTTCCTCACTCACCCACACTCCTACCCTGTGCACTTCTGGGTGCCAGGCGCTTGCAGAGTGGTGGGGTCACGAAGGGTTGCAGACAGAGTGGAGGAACGGACATGTACCAGGAAGATGACACTCATGACAGTGGAAATGTGGAAGGTGGGGGAGGAGTTCAGGTGGGGACATCACAGTGCCCTAGAAGGTTGGATTGAGGCAGAGCCCCACCCCTCCCTCCCCACGGCGGCAGCTCCCAGCTCCCAGCACCCAGCATCCAACACCAGCTCTTGCCCACAGGCCTGGCTGATGAGCTGGCAAGTTATCATTAGTAGCAGCTACCAGTTAACTACTAACAAGTGTGAAGCCTGTTGAGTTACAAAGGCCTGACTCACTACAGCTTGGTTTGCCTTCCAGCAGTGCACGCCTGGGCCTTCAGGGAAGTCTAAGCTCTAATTCAAAACTAAGGAGACTGCGGGTCAGAGTGGTGCACGTCACTGACTGTCAGCGAGTGGCCTTGTGGGGCAGCCCTGAGCCTAGTTGGGGTAGGGGTGCATTCCTGGGGACTAGAGTGGGCCGGACGCTTAGGACCCCTTCCTGCAGCCTGGGAGGCCCATCTGGAGAGCCTTTGGAGTGAAGCCCAGGGCAACCACCCCAAGGATTTGGGAGCCTGGGGCCCAGCCAACACCCTTCCTTCCAGCCTGCCCTGAGTTTGGGAGCAGGAAGTGGGGGCAAGGCTGATCCTCCTCGAGGCTGTGTCTGATTGCTGTAAGGATTAGTTGAGATAAAGCCTGCTGAGTGCTTAGCCCAATGTCAAGAGATAGACGAGAAGAGAAGGTGGGTAGACCAGGGACAGCTCCGAGGAGGAGGGAGTATCTGGGCTGAAGCTTGAAGACCAGGTAGGATTCTAACCAGAGAAGATGGAACCAAGGACATCCTGGGGTCCAATGACAGCAGGAGCAAAGGCAGGGGTGAGAGGGGAGACAGATGAGGGAGTGACAAGGGGAAGGCTGGGGGGCAGCCCCCAGGGGAGGTGGAATGGAGAACCCAAGAGCCAGGCCTCCTTCAGCAACTGGGACCCCCCAGGTCACTGGCAGATCACTGCTGTGTTGAGCGCTGAAGGGGCCACCAGGGTGAGCATTACCCCCTCCCAGAACACTCACTATTGTTGTTTGCCTTCGAGGCCAGCCCCCCAGAGCAGCACAGTGTTGCCAGGCTAGGATGAAACTTGGTCAGTGGCCCCCAGCCTGGAGGGCATGGGAGCAAGGAAGGCAAGGGTTGAGGGACCAGGGAGCCCAACTGGCTGGTGGAGGAGATGAGAAATTTGGGTCTGACAGTAACCAGATGGACTGTTTTCCAGGCTAACTGGCCCTGAGCTGGTGCCTGCAGGCCCGGGTGTGACTGCCATCCTCCAGAACACCTACCACCTGGCAGGGGTGTTTGATGGCAGAACTGGAGGGACGGTTACTGCCACCCAAAGGCCTGGGAGCTCCTGGAACAGAGCCTGAGGGTCCAGGCCCACAGGCAGGTGTGACCGTGGGTGGCAAGTTAGCCAGCCTCAGTTTCCTCATCCATCAAATGGGGATGTGGTGGCAGGACTCACTTCCCAGGGACCGTGGTGAGGATAGAAGATTGTGTGAAAGCGCACTCTGGGAGCCAGCAGAAGGCAGACTCACTACAAAACCACGTCGGAGTTACCTGACAAGTCCGCTCAACCTCAGAGGAGGTCAGAGGCAGCAGGAGGTGCTGGGAAGGCTTCTAACCGGCAGGGTTCTGGAACCCAGGCCAGTGCTTGAGCCGCTCTTAGTGTCCTTCCAGCACCACAGCTCCTTATCTCCTCCCCAGGGACAGCTCCCAGTCCCTCGTGGTGGGAGTCCTGGCCCCTCCTCCAAACCCAGCAGTGATAATCTGGGCCTTTGGGACCTGAATGGCTGGAGCTGCCCGCTGCAGGTGTGGCCTGTCACCCGCAGGGGGGAAGGCCACCTGTACTGTCCCCATCCCGGAGCCTGGGCTGCTTGTTGAGGTGCCCAGTGAGTCCCCCTGCCGCCGCTCCCCAGCTGGGAAGCACTGGGACACACCTCAGTCCTTTCTTCGGTGCTGTCCCGCCCCCCAGCTGCTCCCTGCCAAGCTGAGGGAGGTGGGTATTGATTGCCCTGCCAAGGCTCTGGAAGCCTCGGGAAAGAGCAGCGAGGTCTGGCTCCAGACCCCCAGGCACCTGGCCCGGAGCGCAGCCCCGCCCCAGAGCCTAACCGTGAGCAACGCAGGCTCCCGCGGAGGGCTCGCGCGGCGGCGCTCGCTCCCCGCCCGCCGCCTGGGATCCGGACAGCGAGGCAGCTGGGGGCCTGTGCCCTGGTAGAGCCCGGAGGCTCTGCCATAGGTGGAGGCCCAGGTTCAAGTCCCCGCCCAGACACTTAGCAGCTGCGCGCCTCGGGCAAGTTGCTCAACCTTCCTACCGAGTAGCCCCCAGGAAGCCCCGCCCTTAGGACTAGCACTCTGAATTCCAGGGAAGCGGGGCTGAGAAGGAGGAAGGGGCTGGCGAGGAAGGCCCGGCGGGCGCGGGTGCGCTCCAGGACTCCACACCTCTGAGGGGCTGACGACAAGCCCACGAGGGCAGCAGCAGGACACAGACGCGGAGCCCGAGTCCAGTGCTGGTTTTGAAGGCGGAAAGCAGCGGGAGGTGAGTTGACAAGGCTGAGAGGGCTGCAGAAGGATGCGAGTCACTCATTCATTCATTCATTCATTCACTCACTCACTCATTCATTCCTTTATCTGTTTTTTCAGTTTGTTAGCTGAGCATCTCCGATGTACTGGGCGCTTTTCTAGGTGCTGGTAGATTTCGCCCCCATGGTGCATGTTTCAGGGGTCGGGGACAGACTTTATTTTTTAATTTATTATTAATTCTTTTAGAGGCAGATTTTTAAAAATACTCCTACTGCTATCTAGAGTACCAGGAAAGGGTGTGCCAGGTGTGGTGGGAGGGGCAGGGGTGGCCTCTCTGATGAGACAGGGAGAAAAGCCGGCACAAGGTCTGCTTCTTGGACCAGCACAGCCACCCAGGGTCCTGCCTTGATGGTCCCACCCTCAGGGCTTGTGCTCTGTGGCCTCTTCTGGAAAGTCTTGATAATTTTACCCTTGAATGTGTGCTGTGTAAGTGGAGTCCAGCGGGATAACGGAATATGCCTAAGGGGTTGTCTTCCTTTCCGCTGTTCCCCTGCCTTGTGGCTGCCCACTCCTCTGCTGGCTGGTGCCCTGGACCCCATCAGAGCCACACACACCAGCCCACCAACTGCTGTTACCTTCCACCTTCAGTGGGAAACTGAGATGGGCACAGGGAGGGTCAGGACCGTCACATGCGCCCCAGGGCATCTCAGGGTAGGACATGGAGGTGGCTGTTCCTGCCCCAGGCTGGCAGCCATCCAGCATATTCTGTAAGTGATTTGGTAGGGGCAAGGTACTGAGTACTTCCTGCACAGAGGTTATAACCCCTTGGGTGTCACCCATGGGAAGGGGAGATTATTTTCTCTTCCCTGCTAATAATGATTACTCAGCAGCCAGTGATTTGTGTGTGTACCAAGTGTGGGACCCTGGGTACCAGTCAGGGTCTGCAAGCTCTTGGCAAACATCCTTTTGCCCCAGGGAGTGCAACAATAAGTAACAAATTAAAAAGATTGGGACAGATCAAGAGAGAGAGACTCTGTCTTGGAAGAAAGGAAAACATTTTTTAGTTTGGTACATTTAATATGATACTTTTTTCCCCTGCTCTTTGAATGAGGAATCCCCCATTTTCATTCTGCCCTGGGCCCCACAAATGATGTAGCCAGCCCTAGTCATATAGAATCTGGGAAGACTCCCCAGGTGGAGGGAAGAGAAAGTACAAAGACCCTGAGGCAGGAGTGGGGTTGGTATAATTGAGCCAGGCAGCCAGGAGGCTGGATTAGAGCAAACAAGGGGGAAGTTGCTGGGGATGGGGTGAAAGTGGGGACAGGAGGTGGCACTTGTGTTGACTTTGTGGGCTGTGGAGGGACTTTGGCATGTGCTGGGTGACATGGAGAGCCAGAGAGAGTTGTTGTTGTTTTTCTTTTTGGGGGGTGAGGAGGAGGTAATTAGATTTTTATTTATTTATTTATTTATTTATTTATTTATTTATTTATTTACTGGAGGTGCTGGGGATTGAACCCATGACGTTGTGGATGCTAGGCGCGTGCTCTACCACTGAACTATACCCTCCTCCCTAGGGAGGGTTTTGAGAGAGGAGTAAAATGATCTTATTTATGTTAAAAGGATCATGCTGGGTGCTAGGTTGAGCATGGACTCAAGGGTGGGTGGTGGGTGGTGAGTGGGCAGCAAAGGCAGAAGCAGGGGCCGTTTTGGATGCTTTGCTAGTGATCCAAGTAAGCAATGGTGCTGCCTTGTCCC
Source organism: Vicugna pacos (assembly GCF_048564905.1). Classification (NCBI taxonomy): domain Eukaryota; kingdom Metazoa; phylum Chordata; class Mammalia; order Artiodactyla; family Camelidae; genus Vicugna; species Vicugna pacos. The sequence goes on along the minus strand of NC_132992.1, from coordinate 94,156,993 downwards.
GGATGGATGCAGTGGAGGTGGCGAGTTCTGGTGAGGTTCTGAAGATGTTTTGAAGGTAGAACTGAAAGCATTTTCTGGTAGACTGGATTGGGTATGAGACCAAGAAGACTTTAAGGACCACTCTGCTTCAACAAAGGAGACAGGAAGATACAGTGGAGAAAAGATAGTCTCTTCAGCAAGTGATGCTGGGAAAGCTGGACAGCTACCTGTAAATCAATGAAATCAGAACACTCCCCAACACCATATACAGAAATAAGCTCAAATTGGTTTAAAGATCTTAAATATAAGACATGACACCATAAAACTAGAAGAGAACAGAGGCAAAACATCCTCAGACAGAAATCGTAACAATATTTTCTTAGATCAGTTTTCCACAGTAAAGAAATAAAAGCAAAAATAAACAAGTGGGACCTAATCAAACTAATAAGCTTTTGCACAACAAAGGAAACCATCAACAAAATGAAAAGACAGCTTAGGGACTGGGGGAAAATACTTGCAAACAATGTGACCGATAAGGGCTTAATTTCCAAAATATACAAACAGCTCATACAACTTGATAACAAAAAAAAACCCCAAACAACCCAATCAAAAAATGGGCAGAAGACCTAAATAGGTATTTCTCCAAGAAAGCATACAGATGACCAACGGGCACATGAAAAGATGCTCAACGTTGCTAATTATTAGAGAAATGCAAATCAAAACTACAGTGAGGTATTACCTCACACTGCTCAGAATGGCTATCATCATCAGGTCTACGAATAAAAAATGCTGGAGAGGGTGTGGAGAAAAGGGAACCTTCCTACACTGTTGGTGGGAATGTAAATTGGTGCAGCCACTGTGGAAAACAATATGGAGTTTCCTTAAACTAAAAATAGAGCTACTGTATGATCCAGCAACCCCACTCCTGGGCGTATATCTGGAGAAGACTCTAATTCAAAAAGATACAGCACCCCAGTGTTCGTAACAGCACTATTTACAATAGCCAAGACATGGAAACAATCCAAGCGCCTATCAACAGATGACTGGTTTAACAAAATATACCTGGAATATTATTACTCAGCCTTAAAAAAAAGAATGAAATATTTCCATTTGCAGCAACATGGATGGAACTAGAGAATATCACACTAAGTCACTAAGTGAAGTAAGTCTGATAAAGACAAATATTATCTGATATCACTTATATGTGGACCTTAAAAAATAATACAAATTAATCTGTATACAAAACAGAAACAGATTCACAACTACAGAAAACAAACTTATGGTTACCAAAGCGGAAAAGCGGGGAAGGGATAAATTAGGAGTATGGGATTAAAAGATACAAAGTACTATACAAAAAAAAAAGTACTATAAAAAAACAGATAAACAATAAGAGTTTGCTTACCACAATAAAGGTGTTGATAAAAAAAATCAGGATTTAAAACAAACTTATGGTTACCAAAGCGGAAAAGCGGGGAAGGGATAAATTAGGAGTATGGGATTAAAAGATACAAAGTACTATACAAAAAAAAAGTACTATAAAAAAACAGATAAACAATAAGAGTTTGCTTACCACAATAAAGGTGTTGATAAAAAAAATCAGGATTTACTATATAGCACAGGAACTATATTCAATGTCTTGTAATAACCTACAATGTAAAATACTCTGAAATATAAATATGTATATATATATGTCTGAATCACTTTGCTATACACCTGAAACTAGCACAATATTGTAACTCAATTCTACTTCATTTTTTTTACTTCAATTTAAAAAAAAAGAAAATGTTAAACTGTTTTCCAAAGGGGCTGAACCATTTTGCATTCCTAGCAGCCATGCATGAGAGTTCCAGGTGCTCTACCTCCTTGTCAGTACTTGATATCATCTGAGTCATTTAGCCTTCATAGCAAGTATGTGATGGTATCTCATTGATGATGACCTTTTCATGTGCTTATGTGTCATCTACAACTCGGCTGAAGTGTCTCTTCAAAATCTTTGGCTCATTTTTTTTATTGGGTTGTTTGTCTTATGATTGAGTTATAAGAGTTCTTTATGTCTTCTCTACACATCCTTTATTAACTTTCTGTTTTACACCTTGGAACTTTGTAACCAGAGCCCTAATAAATAGTACGAATAAAGATCCTAACACAGTGATTTCTCCTCGGGTATTAGCACTTTAAATCAAAGCTGGTCCCTTCTTTGTGGTCTTAGACTTCAGGCTATTGGTTGCTCTCAGGAGATGTTGACTCCTGGAAACGTTCACCTCTAAAAGAGACGAGTTTCATCAGCAATACTATCTAGAGGTAGCTTTCTTTAACCATCAAAAACAAAATGTTTTAATACAGGGCATGTCTTTGCAGTCTCTTCATCTGCACGCTCAGCTTCCCCAGAAAGACTGAACACGGAAGGGAGGGATGGGATCTTACATGACACCACTCTTGCATTCAGGGAAGGCTTTCCTGTGGGATTTTTCAGCTTACCTAAGTTTTTCAGGTCTTCATAGATTGCTAAGGCCCCCTTTTAATTGTTGGAATACTTGTCCCTGTTGACTTTAGAACATTAATACACTGGGGAAAATTGCATATGAAGTACCCAACACCTGGGTTCTACTGACGTCGTCCCTCTGCCTACCAATCACCTGTGAGCTAATGTGCATGAATGAAACACGTGTCATAGCAAAAGTTTGTATACAACTTGGCTTAGCAGTGAACAGTATTTACAAGGGTACAGTAAGGGAGTCTTGAACATTGTTTAAACCAGAAATAGGATATAGCTGTGTTGTGAAAAGGGAAAAGATGTTTTGGGAGAGAGCAAATAAGATTGCTGAATTCTCATCTGCCATTGTAGGGAGCCAGGTAATAATATCTAGAATGGAAAACAAGAAACAGCGTAGACGTGTGGTATTTATAACTATGAAGATCACAAGCATGCACAATAAAAGAATTGAAATGAGGCAGAGATGGGCCTGCTGTGTTCATCAGAAGCATTTTCATGCTATTTGCCTGGTTCCAAATCAAGTCCATGGATTACCTGGATAAGAATATGAATTAATTTTAAACATAACATTAGGCATTTTGTCCAGACGGAACTGTCTTTGCGTGTTTGGGCTTTTGAATTGGAATTTGAATCAGATCTTCTGACTTTAATCACTATGTTACAAGTAGAGAGGGTTAGAAGTGGACTGCGGAGGTGACAAGCGGGTGAATGGGCTGTGACCTATACCTGTGTATGTGTGTGTGTTGTGTTGTGTAAATACCCCTTCAGGCCCAGTGGACACATCTGTGTCAAGACCATGTTCTCCAGCAAGGCTCCCACACAGCCTTGATGTGCTTGTCACTCTTAATTCAGCTGAGCCGCCCTCCTTGCTCAGCCAGGCAGCCTAAGGGGTCCCTAGAAGGCACATCCAGTGTCCTGCTCATTCACTTGGAGGAGTTTCTGGAACGTATCAAGCATCATCTCAGGCCCCTCAGTACAAATGGTAGCAGTCAGTCATGTCATCTCCACATCCCAAGAGGGCCAACCCTGCCACCAGCTGCCTTCTGAATTGGCAGAAAGGACAGATCATCCTGTTCTGGCTTGTGTTCACATCTGTGTGGAGGAGGCTGAGGTGGGTGACTGAGAGAAGACACTGCTATTCAGCTGGTGGAGGCATTTCAAGGTTAGGCTGTACCTCTGGGCACCCAGATCAGCAGACAAGCGCAGTGGCTCCAAGACCAGGGACCCTAGTCTGGCAACAAGTGTCTCACCTGGTACAGGGTAACGGCAAATGCCTGTTTGGCATTCATGGTGTGCCACCCTCATCATTTTATGCAATCCAGACAAAATCGTTGAGGAAGGCAGTATCACCTCCATTTTACAGAGGAGCAAACTGAGGCACAGGAAGGTTGCATGACTTGCCCAAAATTATACAACCAGACCTGAAGAGCGAGTGGTCTAGCTCCGCAGTCCAAGCTCACAGGTACCATGTGAAAGCTCATTTTTTTGACTTCTTGCTACAAAATATCCAGTTATTGCAAAGTGGATTCTAAGCTTATAAAACAATGCAAAGTGTGTATGGAGTGCAGGATTTAGAGTCATAAGAACTGTGTTTGAATCTTGTGCCCACCTCCATGGTTTGCATCCACAGGTTCCTGGCCCAGCGAACCCAGTGGGTTGGCCCAGTGAAGTGCTCTAGTGGGAGGTCAGGGAATCCAGCCCGCTCTTCCGGTGGAGACCTTGGACAGACAGTATCACTTGATGGAATGTCATTGCTCTCAAGGTCAGTCATCCCCTCGGTGACTTTCATTGTTTGCTGGTGACCTCCCCTCCTGCTTCCCTCCAGCTCTAGGGGTGGTAACTGTCCCCCCACCCCGTGCTGGCCCTGCAGACTTGGACTCTGTCTCTGGTTCCCTTAACCCCCTCTCCCCTTCTGTAAGCAGTACCCCCTCCTTTGTAAATAACCGTCCTGGAATTTCCCTACTTTGCGGAAGCCATCTGTTTTCCCACGGGATCCTGACTGATGTGACAGCATTATGAATAACGGGGGAAACTGGAAGCACCTGAAGTGTGGGAGGCATGAAGGGTGTACTGATGAGGGGACCTTGCGCTGCGGCTGGACGAGAGGAAAGGATGTTCAGCAGAAGCCGTTACGACCCAGCAGGGGTAGGAAAGCCTAGGGTGGGATGCTTGGGCAGGAACAAAAGACCCGAGACTAAAATGCCTAAATTGTGTCTGTCACGACCTCCAGCAAGCTTCCTGTCGGCAGGTACTCTAACCTCCCAGCCGCCTCAAGTCTAGCACGGAGGACACAGTCAAGGTCAGAAACGAATGAATCAGGAAAGGAGGAATGGGTGTCTGGGTCCGACACTGGCCTCGCTCCCTCCCCCAGGGGCCCGGGGCGGATCCCAGGAGGAGAGAATGCGGTGTAGGCGTGTTTGTGTATGTGTGGTGTGTGTGTCAGGACGAGTGTGTGCGTGTGTGTGTTTCCGTCCGTCCAGCTCAGACAAGGGGCCCGTGCGGACCCTCCTCAGGCGGGAGCCCCCGCCCACTCGGGAGGCCCCGCCCTCCCGGGGCGGAGTCGGCAGCGCACCGACCCTCTAGGCTCCGCCCGGCTGGAAGAGCGCGCCTAGAGCCGCGGCCCCGGGGCGGCCACCTGCTCCGCCCAGGTTCGAGCCCCAGCCGCTGCAGTCCCCGCTCCGTAGCCCTGCGCAAGTGGCGAAACCAGGCTTCAGAGAACACCTGCCTCGCGGGGTCCCCGCAGGGATGAGCTGAGGCTTCGGTGTGCCGCACACCGGCCGTGTCCTGGGTATGTGGACCCCTTCCCCCCTTCCAGGGCGGTGACCCCGCACCGCCGCACCCGCGGCTGCACCCGAGGCCTATGTGGGAAGGAAAGCAACTGCCCAGACCCCGAGCCCCCGCCCTGAGGTCCCCGACTCCTAGCGTGTGGGAAGCATTGCGGGAGCGCGGCGTCCGCGGCCTGGGGCGGCAGCTGCGGGGTCTGCGGTGAGTGCCCTTGGGGAGACGGCCGCGGAGACCGCGTCCACCACGCTGTTGGGCGCCCTCCCCGTGCTGGGCGCTGGGGACCCGGTGGCGGACACACCCCCGCAGGGCCGCGCCCAGCAGGACAAAACACGGAAATCGCACGCAGATCGCTGGCTGCGTGAATACCAAGTTCTTTGCTAACATTGATGACACCAAATAGTACTATTTGAATGCCCCAGAGGAGCGAATGAAACCGTGACTGGCTCGCAGCCAACATTTGTGGAAACAGGTTTCCCCGGGAACTGTGGGGGCGGACCACGAGCCTCGGCTCCCACTGTCCACACCCCTACACGAGGGGCGGGGAGATGGAGGCACACTGGGATCGTGGAGGTGGGAGGCGGCCTTTGGGCGGAGTGGGAGGGGAAGGAGTTGTCCTGGGGCGGTGGAGGTGAGGGGGCTGTCTAGCAGGGGGAGACGACGCTGAGGAGGGACAGCCCAGGTCCTCAGGGGTTTAACTACCCTCTTCCCCTGGAAGGGAGCCACTGAAGGGTCCCACTGACTGGGGCAGTGGCCAGATATGATTTTCACATTAGAAACACCCCTTTGGCGATAAGGAGGCGAATGGCATACAAAAGGTGAGGGTGGCTCCAGTGGGGGTGGGGCAGGGGGAGAAAACGGACAGGGTGGGCAGCAGTTAGAGGCAGTGGGCAGAGAAGGGAAAAGGCCTAGGCCATGCCTGATGTCTGTCTGGAGTGCCAGATGAAGCGCTGGGTAGGGTGCAGGCCCAGCCTGGCCAGAGGAAGGTAGTTCTGAAACGTGGCCCTTGCCAGGGACCACAGAGCATCAGCACTGGACCTGTGGGCTCCTGCTTGCTAAGGATGCTCTGAACCCCAGCACTCAGCACTGGGTAGAAGCCTGGTCCTTCCCATGCACCACCCTTCAAAGCACATTCCAAATGGGACCCCGTTCCTGTGTCTGCCATCTCCATCTCAGTCCTCTACCGTTGCCACGTGTCAGCCAGCCTCCCCATGGTGGCCACTGGGCACTGGAAAACATAAATCTGGTCTCTCTACTCCCCAGACTGAAATCCAGACTCAGGGCCCACAAGCCCAAACCTGACCTCACCTCCCTTCATTCTCCCCTGCTCTGCCTTCCCAGCCCCCCTGGGCTGCCCCGAGCTGCCCTTTCTTCATTCATTCCTGTCTCACCTGCTCTTCCTTCTTCACACACCCCTGCCCAGGAGCCCCAGAAGGCTGCCTCCTTAGTATTCAGGTCTCAACTCAAATGTCACCTTCTTCGGCAAAAGCAGTTGTCTCTGTCACATTCATCTGATTTTATTATTATTTTCGATTATGCTTTCCAGCATTTGAAGTTATTTTATTTGCTCGTGTTCTTGTTTATCATCTTCTCCCTGACCAGACGTAAGCTCCATGAGGAAAGGGTCCTTGTGTGCCTTACTCAAGTTTGTGCTGCCAGGGCCTGGACCACTGCTGGACACATAGGAGAAACGTCAACACTTACTAACTGAATGAGTCTGCTGGCTCCTGGGGGAGACAGGTGTGTTTCCAGCCCTGAAGTAGCAGGTTTTGACAAGTGACCCAGGACTAAGCAGTCTGGGAGAAGATGGTGGAGATGGGTTCTCCTGGGGGAAGCTGGAAAAACCTAGAAGAAGAGAAATAATTTGAATTGTGACGAGAACCGGTAGCACTTTTTGGGGAAATTGGCAGAAGGGCTTCTGCTCGCAGAGGGAGGTGGATGAACAAGGATCTGGGGGAGGGGAAGGCCAGGCCTCTGGATGGCGGGGGTATCAGAGCTAGGTGTGTGGTGCTGGGGGCATTGGAGGGCAACCTGAAAATGTAGGTTGGGTAGATCCTACGAAGGGTCTTGTTAGGGATGAACTGAATCCCTCCAAGTTTCACATGTTGAAGTTCTAGTCCCTAGGACACCTTGGAATGTGATGATATTTGGAGATAAGTCCTTTTAAAAAGATTAATTTATGTTTTGTGTTTTTTAGGGGGAGTAATTAGGCTTATTTATTTTTAGAGAAGGTACTGGGGATTGAACCCAGGGCTTCCTGCATGCTGTGCATGCTAAGCATACACTCTACCACTGAGGTAACCAAGGGGGGAGGGTGTAGGTCAAGTGGTAGCGTGCATTCTTAGCATGCATGAGGTCCTGGGTTCAATCTCCAATACCTCCTCTAAAAATAAATAAATAAACCTAATTACCACTCCCACACACAAAGGGTTAATCAAGATTAGATGGAGGTGGGAGGAGGGTATAGCTGAGTGGTAGAGTGTGTGCTCAGCGTGCAAGAGTCCCCAGTACCTCTATTAAAAAAAATTAAATGGAGGTCACAAAGGTGGGCCATAATCCAATACGGCTGACGTCCTTATAGAAAGAGGGAAAGACCCCACAGATACATGCACAGAGAGGAAGGACTGTATGACAAGCTGACGAGAGGGCAGCTGTCTGCAGGCCGAGAAGAGGCCTTGAAAGAACCCAACCTTGCTGACACTTTGATCTGGGACTTCCCGCCTCCGGAGCTGTGAGAAAGTAAATTTCTGTTGTTTAAGCCCTCCATGCTGTGAGCTTGTATTATGGAAGCCCCTGCAAACTAGCACAGGTCTTACGATTTAAGCCTTTTAATTTTATATAGTCCTCTATTCCCCTGGTTTAAAGATCAAACATGAAAAGTAATAGTGACCAGGTGGTCAAGTCCCCATCAGCAGTGCAGTATCGTGTTGCTAGCATTGCCTTTGACGTGATAGCGTGAAAATGCGGCTTTACCTCTGCCATATTCCTTCTGAGAAAAGCCAGAACCTCAGTCTAATCATGAGGAAAACGTCAGCTAAATCTCAAGTGAGAAATACTCTACAAAACACCTAACTGGTATTCCTCAAAACTGTCACGGTCTCGAAAAACAAGGTAGGTCTGGGAAACAGTCACAGCCAAGAGGAGCCAGAAGTGACGTGATGACTAAATGTGACGTGGTGTCCTGGGTGGGGTCCTGGAACAAAGGACACTGGGTACACTGAGGGAATCTTAATAAAGATGTGTCGATATTGGTGCATTAAAGACTGGACCATAGTAATGTGAGATGTTAATAATAGGGGAAACTGGGTGAGGAATACGGGAACTCTGTTATCTTCGCAATTTTTCTGTAACTCGAAAACTGCTCTAAATAAAATTTATTTTTAAAAAGTAATAGTGAACATTCTCACTCCGATTTCTTTCCCTGATCCACCCAGTTCCCGTTCCCACCTACAGTCATCTCTTTATTAGTGTTCTTGATCCTTCAAGAATTCCTTTTTGGGGGAGTGGGGAGGTAATTAGGTTTAATTTTTCACTTATTTATTTAATGGAGGTACAGGGGATTGGACCCAAGACCTCATGCATGCTGAGCACGTGCTTTACCCCTGAGCTATATACCCTCCCCCCTCAAGAATTCCTTTATGCAAATATGAACCTATACTGATTTTTCTCCCACAGTGGACTTTTTATTTGCTCTGAAGATTTACTCACTTTTAACATAGAACAGTTGAAATATACAAAATAGGAAGAAAAACAATGCACCCCATATGCCCATCACTCATATTCAACAATTAGCAAGTACTGGCTGAGTAGCTTCAGTTCTCTCCCTGCCTTGCCCTCTCTATCTTTTGCTGAACTGTTTTGCTAGTGTGTGTCTCTGAGCAACCTGGAGATCTTACACCACCCAAAAAAACATATTCTGCCACCAACAGTGATCAATGAAGGCCTCTTGTGAACTTTATAATCTGAGTGATGGGAGACACAGAGGGCTTTGCAGGGTGGGGGTATGTAGGTAGTAGCTAATTATGTCCATGTGTGGGATGGTTTGGGCGTGGAGGAGGCTAGAGCAGGGAGGTCAATTATGAACGCCCTTGGTCTAGATACCAAGGGTGATGGGTGATGGGGCCCTATACTTAGAGGTTGCAGCAGGATGGAGAGGGAGAGGAGGACCAGCTCCTCTGTGGTGGGCTACTGACCAGCCTGGCTTCATTTGGATGCCTGCTGGGAGGACAGAGGGGACCTGGCTGTGAGGGCAGGGCTGCTGCCACTGTCTGTGTCCACAGGTCCTGCGGGCAGGAGTGGGCCCATTAGCCAAGGCTCCCCTTCTCAGGAGAGTGAGCTCATTTTGAACATCTCATCCGAGGTAGCACTTTTCCATTGTGCCCTAGTAAAGCCTGTCCCTTGCCTGGCTTAGTGGGCCAGTATCTACTCCTTCACGACTCATGAACATGGCATGTTGGAACTGAAAGGGCCTCAGAGATGGCAGAATCTAACCCTTCTCTGGTTAGAGATGGGGAAACCGAGGCCCAGAGTAGAGAATTAAGATGTTTAGGGCCACGCAGGGAGTCAGGAGGGCTGGCATTGTCACCTTAGTCTCTGACTTCCAACCTAGGATCTTCCCTTACCTAGGGCTTCATCTTCTCTCCAAACCCTGCTCCCAAAAGAGATACGTCATTAGCCATTGATGCCCAGCATGTATAAATTTTTAAATCCCTGGGTAATCCCTCTCCCAGAGGATTACCTGGGATACATTTGTATCCTAAGCCTTCTTGCTAATGATAGTGTAACAGAAAACCACTATTCATTGAGCAGCTTCCCTTGGCCATGAACTGTGCTAGGAGATTTTCACAGACCATGTCCGAGTCTTCCCAAATCCCATGAGGCAGGTGTTATTATTTCTGTAATCTCCCATCGTAGAGATGGGCAAATTGAGATACAGAGAGATGTAGGTTGTCTAACACCATCCAGGGAGGGTGTGACAGAGGCAGTGTCTGTCTAACTGGAAAGTCTACACTCTCAACCACTAAACCCTTGGCCTCTGAAGAACAGGGTGGATCCTCACCAAAAGGACTGTGGTTGCTCCCTGGTCTCCTCCCTCTTGGTCCTCAACCCCATCCAGCAGCCTCAAGCCCTTCAGAGGAGCACACAGGCTGGAGACAGAGTCTGGCCACCACCTGCTGCCATCTCTAAGGAGCTGGGCCATTCCCAAGGTGGTTGATGGCTTTTGGTGTTTGGGGCTGTAAACAGACTTCTATGTTCCAGATGCTCAAGGAAATTTCAGTGCTGCCTGTTACTGTCTCATCTCTGTCAGTGTTCAAGTGAACAGCACGGTGTGAAGGACACAGAAAGGTTGTCTGCCCATTGCGAGGCCTTTACTGAGGGTCTGCTTAGCCCAGGCGCCCTGCTCTGGACACACGTATGTCCCTGCGCTGGCCTCTGTTACTCAGGTGCTCGGACCAGGCGGGGAGGTGTCACAGGAGATAGGGCTGTAAGGAGAGACTCGGACTCTGGAGATAAGGACAGGGTGCTGTCTTGGGACGTTTGAGCATGGAAGGATGCTGGCACAGGTGCGCACAGGTGTTCTAGGCGGAGGGTGCCGCCTGTGTGAAGGGCAAGGCTGAAGAGCGGATACGTGCCCCGAAGGTCGGCTGGCCGCGGAGAAAGGGCACCGGGAGTGGTAGAAGATGCGCGGAGGCGGTGGTGGTGGGAAACAGGTGTCCAGGGGCCGACAGCCAGGCCGGTTCGTGGGTTCACTGTGAGCAATGCGGAGCCGGGTCACATGGATGGTGTGGGGCGCACCCATAGCTTTCCGATCTGGCCCCTGGCCGGCAGCCCTGTGGGGCTCCGGGAGCCGGGGTTCAGGACGCGGTCAGAGGCGGGCGCGCGCGCCGTCGCCGCGGGATGCGCCCCGCCCCCTCCGGCCTCCCGGAGCCTGGGGTTCGAGTCTCGGCTCTGCCGTGACTCGCTGCGGTGCCCGCGCCAGGTCCTTGTCTCCTTGGGCCTCCGTTTTCTCATGCCCGAGGTCTCCGAGAGTCCGGAATGTCGGTTCCGCGCGGCCCTGATTCCTCAGGCCGTCACGGGGGGCGGGGCAGCGGCCCGGCTTCCGCAGCGCGCCCGCCCCTCCCCCGCCCGCCCGCGGGAGCGCGGACGCGCTCGGGCGCGCTCGTACCTGGCCGCCGCCGGGAGCGAGGTTGGGCGGGCGGGGCCGGAGTGCCCCGCCCCCGGCCCTGCCCCCACTCCAGCCGGGCCAATCGGAGGGGGAGGATGGCCCCGTGTGGGCGACGCGCTGGGGGCGGGGCCTGCGGGGGATGAGGAGAGAGTCCGCGGGCTGGTGGCGGGAGGCGGTCGGGCGGAGGCGGTGGCGGCGACGGCCGGTCCCGGGACGGCGACGCAGCGCACCGGCGGCCGCGACAGGGCCGATCAGGCTCCGCAGCCCGCCGCAGCCGCCGCCTCGCCGCTGAGGGCCCGAGAACACGGCGGCGGGCGCGCGGCCTGTGAGGGCGGCCGGAGCGGCGGACGCGGCGCGGCGCCGAGCGTCCTGTCAGGCGGCCGAGGGCGCCACGGACCCGCGCCGCGATGATGCCGGTGAGTGCGGGCGGCGGCGGTTTCCTACGCGGGCGGCGGGCCAAGCCTCCTTCCTCCCGCGGCTCCCGGCCCCCAGGGCTCGAGCCGGGCGGGCGGGCGGGCGGGGAAGGAAGTGGCCTGGAGGGTGCGCCCGGCCCCGGCTCCCCCCCGGGCGGGCAGGTGGGGGCGGCGCCGCTGTCAGCGCGGGGCCCTGCCGGGCCGGGGTCCGGGGGTCGGATCGGGGGTCCGGGGTCGAGGTCGGGATCCACGCGGGGATCCCTCGGCCGCCGCGCGGCCCTTCCTGCCGAGCCTCCTGGCTGGGGGCTGTCGGGGAGGGGAAGCCGGAGGTGAAATTGGAGCCGGTTTCCCCTCCGCCCTGGCGTGTGGTCGGACAGGGAGACGGGGGTGTCGTTTGGCGCTCGCCCAGTTTCAGGGTCTCGCGGCGCCTCTGACCCCCGCCTGAAATTTGCTGGTGTCGTATTTGGAGTCGGCAGTGTGGGCACCCCCGTGTGGTGTTCCCACTCCGAAACCCACATTTCTCCGTGGTCCTTTCCTGATTCTGAAATCCTGCTGCATTCAGGAATTTACTTAGGGAATGGATTTTGAGAGCCATCTTGGGAATTCCCTTTACCGTGCCTCGGGATTTGTGCATTTGGCTTTAGCGGGCCTGTTGTCGGTGTGTTCTGAAGGTTGCGCTAGGTTCATTGGTGGTGGTGTTGCCGCCTTTGTCCTGCCCTCAAGGATACGTTCTACTGGAAAGAAGACAGCGGTCATTAAATTTGCCATTCTCCTACCCGACCTCTTCCTTACCTATAATCTGAATAGCAATGGGGGCTGAATTACAATTTTTCTAATCTGGTTTTTGTGAGGTGAATGTCATGACTTGTGGAAAAAATGTAGGACTGCTGGTACCCAGTTGGATGTATTGGTTTTCTGAGTGCCTATATGTTAAGTAAAATTCTCAAACACATTTATAGTAAAGTAATAACAAAATCGTTCTTTTAAACCCACTATTTCTACATTGAAAATCACATCCAGAAGGAAAGTTTCCTCTGCATTTGCTTCTTGAGTACTATTATTCTGCTGTGTTTCATCCAAGGACATATAGATTAGAATTTTTTTTCCCTTGATCTTTCAATTCGTTTCCTGTCTCTTGATAATCTCTTCTCCCCTTTTGAACTGATTCCAACACATCATGTTCACAGAGTCTTAAGGTTTGACCTAGTTGATCCGTAGATCCTTCTTTGGCATCAGGGCTTCTTGGGTTTCTAAACGTTTGAGTTTACGTGAATGATTATCTTGTAATGGAAGGAGAATTGGATGAGCATCAGAAGATCCAAAGTCAAGTACTGGTTCTGCTACTTTTTAGCAGTATGACCTTGAACAAGTCAAGGTCTCCAAGCCTGGAATTACCTCTAAAGTAGGGATAAAAACATACCAATATCTGAGGACTGTCTTGGGGATCAAAAAGGTTGATGTATCCAAAACTGCTTGTCAAGTAGAATGCTTTGCACATATTTATTATGGTTATATATGGCTCTGAATTGTTAATTTCTAATTTTAACCTCTGCAAGATAAGGCATTTGGAAACAGTTCCTTCCCTAATTCTCACTGGCTAGATTTAGAAAAGGCATTATGATCTTTTGGAATTTGAAAGCAGTTTTAGTTACATCCTGTAATAGTTGATTGCTGTATTATACTATAGTAATACTGAAGGATATCTATAGAATTTTGACTGGTTTCACCATTGTGTAATGTTTAATTATAAATACACTGTTAAGAAATTTGGCTTACATTTTCCATGTGGTACATTCAGACATTTTACCTCTATACTCCACATGGTTAGAATTTCTAGTCTCTATCTTACCAGGTTTCCTGGTTAAGAAGTTCATTTAACTGGCAATTGGGACATTTCTTCATGATACTCAAAATAATCAAATACTGTCTTTTGAAAAACAGGCCTATTAACCATTTAAAACACACTGCTTTTGTTTCAGAATGCCTTCTAGAAACAGATGGTGTTTCTCTTCGTTCTCTTCTTGTGTCCTTTATGTTTGTATTTCCTTCTTGTTCCCTAAAAATGCTACTTGTAGGATTGAGTCCTCCCTCTGTAAACATAGTTGGGGTTGGTTGTAAATTTAAGAAGTTTTAAGAACATGCCATTCTTACTTGATACTATCTTAAATTACGCATCCAAGATATAAATAAGATTTTTCTTACTTCATTATATATTTGGTGTTCATCATTATCATGAATCATCAAAGGGAAATGATCATATTTTGCTTAGTGTGTATAGAGTAGCACTATCCCGGAAAATGGTAATGAGCCACACAAATGCCATTTAAAATTTTCTAGTACCTTCATACAAAAGATGGTGTTACTGGGGGGGGATGGGGAGGTGATTAAATAAGATGGTGTTATTTTTAATAGTATCTTTTATTAACTCAGTATACCAAAAAGGTTGTTATTTTAACATGTAATCAATATGATAAATTAACTAAGATGGTATTTTACTTTTTTTTTTTTGGTACTAAGTCATTGAAATCCATTGTGAATTCAGCGTAAATCCAGTGAAGTTTTACATATAGAGCACACCTCAGTTCAGACTAGGACATTTCAAGTGCTCAGTAGCCACGTGTAGTTAGTGGCTACTATATTGAACAACACAGGTTTGGAGGATATTTTACTTGTTTGAAAATTGGCAATTAGTTTGTAGTACCTGTAATAGCTTTTAAGCGATCAGATGGCCTGCTGCAGCACCCAGTCTCTCAGCTGTTGGAAATAAATGGTAGAGTATCTGGCTATGTTCTCATCTGACACAATAAAATCTTCGTGGACATCTTCAATTTGCCTGTTCCACAAAATTTCATGACTGTCTACTTCTAAACAGAGTCATATTTTGGAATTTTCCCATGTTAGGATATCATTGCATTCTAGTATCTGTAGTCATTCATCTTTTTGTCTTTTTAAAAATGTTTTCCCAGGTTAAAAAAGGGCTATTCTTTAAAGATTACTCATTAACTGCTCTCTAAGATCTAGATTTGAAATCATTTAGGCCATGCCTAAACAACTTTGATAGAAATAAGTATTTTTTAAAAAATAGCCTGGTCAGAGCATGAAAACTGTCTCGATCATTAGCATCATTCTTTTTGAAAGAGAGTGAGCACTGCTGCTGTGAAACTTCTTGTGTACAGGTGAAATGCATCTGGGGAGTGGTGCTAAGGATGCTTTTTTCTCTTCCGAAGGAATGTTGACTTGAGTAAAAGAAGTTTTATGGCTCTGAAGTGTGTTTTATTCATAAAAAAGGCACTCTGGTTGTAGTGTTTTGGTGTTAGCGGTGGGACTCCAGTAGACACCCCACAGTCAACTCCACTCATTTCTGTCCTAGGAGCCCTTTCAGCATATTAACTATGGGCTGTGGGTTACATTAGTTTGTGCTTAATATTTAGTTCTCATTAAACAAACACTTATTTCAGGTGTTCACTTTCTCTCCAATGTGGTAGAAAACACTTTGAAGTACAGGAATAGGTCTTTCTCTTTTTTAAACCATCAGCCATCATGTAATTGATAACACAACGAACTGGAAGTAGGGAGGCTTAGGTTCTGTCCCCACTTGTTAGTAACTGTGTGGCCTTTGGACTTAATCTCTTTGGGCCTCAGTTTCTCATGTGTAAAAGGAGTTGGTCCTGGATTTCTGAATGTTTGTGGTTAGTCTAGTACTTGATACATAGCAGATACTTTCATGAAGGTCAGTAGTAGTCACATTGGCTACATCAAAGGGTGAGGCAACCTGACACCTGTTTTGGCAGACTTCAGTAAACTCATTCCCGGGCCAGGTATCTTTGTCAGATAGAGCAGATAGGAGGGGCTCAGTAGATGTTCACTATTGCTGTTAATTAATAATTAAGTCATTTGATAGGCTTGAATTTGCAGCCCAATTCAGTAAACAAAACACTGAGGACTGCAGATTTTTGTAAAGCTCTAGTTTAAGACAAAACTTACAAACAATATTACCATTTAAAATAATAAAACTCTTTTTAGCCTTTAGACTGCCGAAAAGTTCACAAAAGGAAAAGCAAAGCTCCGATCATACTAAGATATGTGTATAAAACAGTTTATTTTTAATACAGTTCTACTGAATTGAAAAATAGTTTATATGGATAACTCTTCTAAAGTCTGCAGTTTTAAGTACAGCAGTAAAAGTTATGCAGCTGTTTTAACTTCCTACAATTCAGTTTAGTAATAGTGAGTCCTCAATGAACGGTATTTGTCATTATGTGCTAAAGCACTGTGTTGTACGTTTTGTGGTGGGGTCTCTGTTTTTATGGATAACTGAGGCTGAAGAGGTAAAGAAACTTGGCTAAGGTCCCCCAGCTAGAATGTGGTAAGACAAGGTTTGAAAATAAACTTTCTGACTCACTGGATAAAGAAGTTGTGGTATATTTATACAATGATATACTACTCAGCCATAAAAAATAAAATAATGCCATTTGCAGCAACATGGATGGACCTAGAGATCGTCATTCTAAGTAAGCTAAAAAGAGAAAGAAAAATACCATATGCTATCACTCACATGTGGAATCTAAAAAAAAGAAAACACTAATGAACTCAACTACCAAACAGAAAAAGACTGGCAGTCGTAGTAAACAATCATGCTTATGGGGGTGGGGTGGGGGCGGAAATGAGGTGGGAATGGATAAATTTGGGAGTTTGAGATTTGCAAATGTTAGCCACTATATATAAAAGTAGATTTAAAAAATTTCTTCAGTATAGCACAGAGAAGTATATTCAATAACTTGTAATAACCTTTAATGAAAAAGAATATGAAAATGAATGTATGTATGTATATGTGTGACTGGGACTTTGTGCTGTACCCCAGAAATTGACATACTGTAACTGACTGTGCTTCAATTAAAAAAAAACTTTCTGATTCAAAAGCCTTTGCTCCTAGCCTTTGTGCCAGTCACTTAGGGAAGTTTGCTATAGTCAAGGTATTTTGCTAGAGGTGCTAGTACATTGAATTGAGCTAAATATTTTCCCTTGATGCTTAGCTCAAATGGAACTTAATACTTAAAAGGATCTCAAGGTGAATTTTTTTGATAAAAGTAATAGTTTTTGCCATCTTGAGTTTGGGGACAGCTGTGTTTTAATGTAAATGTGTTGAATGTATCTTTCCTTTCTTAGCATTCTACTTTGAAGAGTATGTGCTAGTATACATGCCTAAGAGTCATTTAGAAGTTTTAGCATGATAGGAACTTAAAATATCACCAGGTTATTGTATTGCGGTTATATAACTGGTTGTCAGCATGTTTTTTTATGTGTGTTTGCACAGATGGGCAGTAATTTCTGGAAAACTTCGGTAGGACTTTGATGCCTTTGATGCTGTTGCCATAGTTATTTCACAAACTGATTCTAGGGCTGAACAGAGGAATGGTGGTAATCAGGTTCTGTTGTGACAGTTTCTTGGCTTGATTGCTCTGTTTTATTTCACTACAAAGATAGCTGTATGACTGTTGTTCATACTAATTGGTAAGCAAAAGCTGCTATTACTGGATTTTGTACAATGAAAATCTTGCATGATGACATCATACAGAACAATAAAACACTAAAAAAATTAGGTAATTTTGATTAAAATTAATAAATGACATTTGAAATATTAGTGTACAATTCAGAATAGGATCTTGTTAGCTTTATTTTTAGCATATCTAGAGAAAATGTTAACTGACGTTTTGACAGAATCGTTATTGATAATGTATGTTGTGATTGTAATCATCATTGCTCAAGCAAATGCAAAGGCCCTGTGGTAGGAGCATGCCCAGCATTGTGGAGAAACAAGGAGGCCTGTGTGGCTGGAGCAGAGTATGTGAGGGGAGAGTGGAGGAGATGAAGTCAGAAAGGTGACGGTGGTGAGTGGATGGGTAAGGATCTTGCAGGGTCTTAGAGGTTATTGTAGAGACAGAATGTGGAGAGAAATTTCTACTGGAAGAAATGAAACACAGTGGTTTACTTCCTGTATCGTAGGTAGTTCTGAATAGCAGACACATCAGGTAAACACTCTGTAGCAAGTGAGAGTAAGGGGCTCGTGTCGGCTGGTTTAAGTGTAGATTCTGGCGTCACCATTTATTGGGTCTCTGAACTTGGGTGAAGTTACTTGATCCTTCAGTTCTTTGTCTTTAAACTGAGGATGATAATAATAATAATAGTAACAATATAGGGTTGTTAGGAGGATCAGATGGACTATTACAGTGAAAGATGCCTGTTGTGTAGTAAACACTCATTAATGTTAGTTGTATATAGTAAGTTTCATTTCCTCTGGAAAGCTTTCCTGTCTTTGTCTTGGCCAAATACAGCGGTAGAGTCGTTCAATCTGTTGTGTCTTTTTTTTAAGGTATAATTTGAATGCCATCAGATTCACCTTTTAATGTGTACAATTTAGCAATTTAAAGTGTATTTATGGGATTGTACAACCATCACCATTGTCTAATTTCAGAACATTTTGCCTGGTCTGCCTTTACAGTACTTGTCCTAGTTGCAGTCTTAAACATTTGTTTGTGTGACTGATTACTGTTTCTTGTCCTAGACTGTAATTTTCATGACGTCAGGAGCTATCTCTCTTTATTTGCTGTTTACCACCAGTGCCTGTCCCAGTGACCAGCCACATAGTTGGTGTTCAGGACAGTTTGTTGAATGAAAGAAGGCACGATGTGAAGAGTAGTGTTGGTCCCCATTGTGAAGAGGTGTGTGTGTGTGTTGTAGTGGAGTTCACACTTGATTCTGTGGGTGATCAGAAACCACCAAACATTTTAAAAAGTGGAGTGATGCAGTCAGATTTGTATGGCAGATGGAGAGTTCTGGAGCCAGGGAAGATGGACCTTGGAGTAAGGGAAATTCAAAAGAACAGAAAGGAGAGTTGGGAGACCAGTTGCTGCAGGCCAGACTTGACCTGAAGGTGAAGGGAAAAATCTGGTCAATACGAGGTAAAATAGATTGGATGCTGTGAGAGAGAGTGTGTGTGCGTACACGTGTGTGTGTGTGCACTGACGTGTAAGTTTGTGTGATTAAGAGAAAGGAAGGAAGTGCAGTGGCTGGAGTTGAGGATAACAGGTTTATTGCTCAACAGCCGGGCTTGTCTTTCCTGTAACTAAGATAGAAAACACGTGAGAAGGAATGGGTTGAAAGGCTGTAAGGGGATGAATGAGGTTTACTTTGACTATGTTGAGCTTGAGATGCTTGCTATATCCAGGGAGATGTTACTCTTAACTCTTAATGAAATGAATATATTTAATCACTTACCCTATATTAAGTGGTTTTTAATGTTGTGTTTTGGTGTTCTGGATTACTGCCTGGGCCTGTGTGGCATGCTGCACATGTATGTCATCCTTTTCACTTGTCTTTTTGCCTGATTAGTCCCCTGAGCCCCACTAGACCAAGCTTCATGGGGCCGTGGCTGGCCTAGGCCTCCTCCATCTTTGTGCTCCCAGCACCTGGCAGAGCTTATGTGCACATTTTTTATAGCAGTGTAATCTGTGTCTCTGCACTGATAGTTTGTGTTCTGCTTTTTGCTCTATTGCATGTTTATATTTCTATCTAATGGCAGTCTTGAAAATAATACCAGTAAGTAGTAATTAAACTCACAAATGCTCAAAATATAGACAGATCTTTGTGTTAGAGCTAGAAGTGAGCAGTAAGATTTTGTCAAAATGTGATGAGAGATGAAGTAAAATTTGACAATTTTAGGATTAACAAAAAAAACCCCAACAACAATAGGAACCAAGTGTTTTTTGGTAGGAAACACAAATGTCAGCCAGCAGGGCGTCGGCTCAGGCTCTGGAGCCGAGACTGTCCAGTTTCAAATTCTAGCTTTGCCACTTAATAGTTCTGTGACCTGGGACAAATTATTTAGCTTCTCTGTGCCTTATTTTCCCCTTTAAGATGGGTTTAATAACAGTATATTTCAAAAGGGGCTGTGAGGATTGTCGAGGTCTTGGCGCATTTGTTCATGTGGGGCGCAGGCACTCAGTCGTCTCTGCCCCTCTGAGGTTTTCTCCCGCAGCTGTAAGGCCTCACAGCAGAGGCTTCAGTAGCAAAAGATTGGTCCATGCGCTTGGCCCCACCGGGGGGGATGCTTACGTTCTTTACACTGAGAGACTGGGGCGGTAGGTGCAAGTCTGTCAGGTTGATAGCCCAGAGAGGGAGTGGAGGCTCCGTGAACGCAGGGCTTCGTTTCCTTTTCCCAGGGCAGCGTCCCAGTGCTTAGGACCCGGGCTGCCTCTGGTCGGCGTTCAGCAGGTGCTTGTTTACTGACTGGCCTCAACAGGCATTTGGGGCACATCCCTTATGTGCTGGGGCTGTGCCAGGGCTGGGCACACGCCCTGCTGTCAGTGAGTTCATGGTGGGGAGCAACCATGTAAACAAAAAGTCCATTCTGAAACGTAAAGATTGTAAGAGTGGCAGTGTACAAGCTCCAGTGGGCACAGCGGTGAGTGGAGTCTCCTCAGCCTTGGGTGTCGGGGGAATTTTCACGAGCAGGTAACGTCTGAGTGGAGTTGAGAAAGCTGGGAAGCAGGGGAGATGGTGATGGCGGAGGTGTTGTAGGCAGAGGCTTTAACGTTTGCAGGCACTGGGATCTGGACCGGTGTGGTGTGTTGAGGGAGATAAATTGCTTGGAGCTCAAGGCCAAGTGAAGCAAGAAGGAGGCTAGAAAGGGAGGGAGAGGCCAGTTACTGAGGGCCGTGGATGACCTGCTCTTAGTTTGAACTGGATCCCAAGAAAGATATGAAACTGTTGAACGGTGGGTTTTTTTTTAATTGTGGTAAAATATACATAACAAAATAAACCATTTTAACCATTTTTAAATGTGCAGTTCTGTGGCATTAAGTGCATTCCTGTTGTTCAGCAGCCGTCCCTACTATCCATCTCAGGAACTTCTTCATCTTCTCAAACTGAAACTACTGTTGCAGGATTTTAAGCAGAGTTGTAAAGTGTTCCAATTTCAGTGAAAGTTGGCATGAAGTGTCTGGAGTCAATAAGAAGTGTCTGTTGGGGTGGTCAAGGCAGAAGAGGGTCTCTGAGCAGCCAAAATAGTTGTTAGAGAATCATGCATTGAAGCCAGCGTGAAGGAGGCCCTCTCACTTAACCTTTGTTCTTACATGTTGCACAATTCTAATTTACCTGGCTTCTACATCTTTAGGCACTGTCTCTGAGGTTGCTGGAGGAGTATAGCTGTGAGCAGACAGATGGCTGGAAACCATAGAAAGACACAGCTTTACGTACAACCTGAGGTTGTGGTCTGAGGATGTGCATCCTGACCTCAGTCAACAGATATCACGATGACAGATTACAGACTACACACAGGGTGGTGGTTAAAGTTCCTCATGATGACTGAGTCATCAGGAAAAGAGTAAATAATATCAGTGGCATAGACAGCAGCCGGACACATTTTACATGAGCTCTGTCCAGCAGAAACATGTGAGCCACTAATGCCATTTTAAAATTTCTAGTAGCCACATAAAAAAATGAAAAGAAACAAGTGAAATTAATTTTAATATATTTTATTTAACTTACTATCTCCAAATATTGTTTAAACATGTAGTTAATATTAAAACGTTATGAGTGAGGTATTTTACATTCTTTTTTTTCATACTATGCTTCTCAAATTCCAGAACATTTTTTAATATGTACAGCACATTTGAATTTGGACTAGCCACATTTCAGGTTCTCAATAGCCATGTGTGGCTAGTGGCCCTATTGAGTGGACAGCACAGTTTCAGATTTTGGCTCAGCTATTCAGAGGACTCTCATTCATAAGAATTAATTCCTCAAGGATTGTAGATGGCTGGTGTTTTATTATAGTAGTTTTCATTTACTAATTTTTCCTTTTACATTTGAAAAACTATTGAGAGTCCATATAATGCAATAATTAAAGAGCACAGATTTGAGGGCAGACTGGGTTTGAATCTCACCTCTTTAATTGCCCACCTATGTGAGTTACTTAATCTTGCTGTGTCTCAGTGTCCTCATTTGTAAAATGGGGGACATAGTAGTGCCTACCTCCTTGGGTTTTGTGAGGATTAAATGAGTTGTTATATGTAAAGATTTTATAACAGTGTTTGGTATATAGTAAGCACTATACATGTGTGCTTTTATCCTCTAAATATATAATAAATATTTAGAGGATAAAATATTTAGAGGATAAAAATATTAAATAAATATATAATAAATATATCTCCAATATGTTAAATGATTTTGATTCAGTACATTTTAAAGATGTTCTTGCTTTGGAGACTGCTTAATTTTAGATAGGTAGTTAACAGGTTTTCACAGGTGAAAAATGTTAAATTGTAATTTTGTGAGGATACTTTCTAATTGATATCTTTGGGTAACTAATTTTCTTGTTTGCTGCAACGTTGAGGGTGCTTAACAACCACAGAAATAGTGTAATTACTAATTAAAGGATTTAGGATTATAATTAAAATTAGGAAAAATTTGAAAGGATGATTTTGTCAACATTTAATTACTAGTACTGTTATAATTAAACTGTTCAATCTCAGAAATACTTTATCAGCCCTGCTATGTCTAGGGAGACTACCTAGTTCTATTTTTTTTTCCATTGGTATATTCTAACACTGAATTATTTTGAGATTTCACCTTCTATTATTATCTGTTGATAGGGTAGGAAAGAATAGTGAAAGTAAAACCAAATATAAAAAGATCCCTGTTTGGCACGTGGAAGACATTTAAGAGAAGTTCCCTTAGCACCTTCTAGAGTGAAGCATGGCTGGAAACGTAACCACATTAGGGTATGGTTATTTAAATGTCAAATTTTGGGCACAGAAGAAAGCAGTGCTTAATGAGGGGTTATTTAATTACGGCTGTGTTCATCTATCGTTGATTGACGGGCAGTGGAACAGGTAAGCAGACTCTATTTAGAATGTAATCAGCCCACTGCCGGCTCCCACACGCCCTCTCTCCTCCCCTTCCTGGCTAGCTCCTGTAGTCTCAGCCCACAGGTTGCTTCCTCTGGGACTTTTTTCATGACACTAGCACCTGGATCAGGCTGTCCTTCTGTGGATCTCATAGCACTCTGCTGTCCCCACTGTAGTTTCCTGGTACCTTCTCTGTCTCAGCTCCAAATTCAGTGAAGGGCGATGGTGACCGTGTGTGCCCCGAGCCTGTTCTAAGGCCACGTGGGGTGCAGTAAAATTACCCTAAATGAATGAATGAGCAAGTCTGTAAATGTGTCTGATTTGATACATACAGTGTAACACTGCTTCACACTATGGGTTTTGGCTCTCCTGCCTGTTCTGCAATGTCTTGTCAGAAAATAAACCCGAGAGCCTAATTTTAATCTCCTTTCTGTGGTTATTTGCCTCTAGACTTGAACAGACCTTCAAATACCATTGTTAACAGAGAATAGCTCATGGTCTAGTTGGTTTCTGGTAGGAGTCCTTTTGGAGAGTTGCTGATAATTAGACAGTAAGGCTTACGTGGGATAACTAGGAGGCAAAATGGGTGTTTTTATAATAGTGGTAGTAGCTGCTTATACTTTTGGTAATCAGGTCAAGGTAGCTAAGTTCCATGACTAAATTTAATGGAAAAATGATCTTTTGTGTTTGTTTTGCCGGCTTTTTTTGCTATGCAAAACTGTTACTGAAGTCTCTTGATCTGAAGCTTTGTGGTTAGCGATACAGTAGAAGACCCCGCTTGCCGCGGTTGATGAGAGATTGGCTGACAGTCACAGAAGTCTGGTGCTGAAGATCACTAAGATCAAAATTCTGCGCCGCCGTTGAGTCAGGCAGGACAAGACTATAAACATAGGGTTGGTGGTTTTTTTTGGAGGCTCCAATAGACATTTAGGTTTTTGCAAAATTTCACTGCCTTCGTATCTTGCCACCCCCAGAACAGTCTTCATTTGAGTGATCTGTACTTTTGTTTTGACATTTTTCACTGCTTGTGGGTGGAAGCCTTATTCGTTTGTCGTAAAACCATGGTTTATGATCTCTGTTACTACAAAGTGAGGAAAGGTCCATGTAAATGACCGCTGAAATCCTTTCTAGCGCTAACTGCTAATGGTGGTGCGTTAGCAGAAGAGAGTAGTCTCCGTGGGAAAGTCCTCTGTTAAGGAGGCTCTTGGAGGAGCAGCATCTGAGTTTGCGTTGCGTGTGAATTCTGAGATGGAGGGAGGCCAAGTGACCCAGGCCAAGAACGGAAGGCGGTTCTGTTCTGGGTGTGAGATCCATACTTTGAACAGATATGCCTGTGCCTCTGTTGTATGCCAGGCATTGGGGGAGATTCGCATGGCACAGGAAGGAGATAGATGTAGCACAAGAAAAGTGACATTCAGCAGATGTTTACACAACAAATATTTGCTACCTTTTATCATGTGCCAACGTGGTGCTAGGCATTGGAGACCTAAAGACACTCATCTGCGGTCTTCAGCGGGTTTGTAGTCTAGTTGACAAAAACATACCAAACAGGTGCCTTGTTGGGCCGAGAACACAGATTTTGGAATCAGGTAGGGCTGGAGCAAGCCCTGGTCCTGCTGCTTACGAAATGTGTGACCCTAAGCAAGTTACATGACATGTTGGAGCTTATCTCCTCATCCTAGAGTAACAGTGCCTCTCTCTCTAAATTATGGGGCGGCCATAGGGAGAAATAATATATAGCCTAAAAGAAAAGTGGTAGAATGGTGTGTATTCTCGTGGGAAAATGCCCCAAATGTAATGTTGGCCAAAAAGCTCATATTCTACTTATTGTAGTCTCACTGTAATAAAGAAGAAAAGGGCTTTGTGGTGGAGAAAAAGGTCTGAAAAGATATATACCAGCTGTTTAAAGTGTGGGTCATTAGGGGGGCGGTCTGTTTTTTATTACATGTATTATTAGATTCTAAAAAAAATTGTACATGTGTTACTTTGCTACCTAAAAGGTAATAAAGAAAAACAAAAAACCTCTTCGCAGGATTTCTGGCAGGATTGAACGATATTATGCATGGAGAATGCCCTGCATGAGGCCTAGCACATCGCGAGTGTCAGTCAGTAAATGGGTGCCCAAACCGTTACTGTTGGATGTGGCAGCTGAGGAGGAAGGCTGCTGGACTGCAAAACTCTTGAAGACTGAAGTTGGGTTCTGTGGTTTGAATTTCCAAGGTCAGTTATTTCTTCGGGCATAGGATTTTGGTTGTCTCCTGGGGGCCAGGTCCAGGGACCAGGGGCCTCGTGCTCCATGAGCTTTGACTGCCTTGGCTGAGAGAGAAAGACCCCCAGCAGGGTCAGGTGTGCCAAGTGAATATGAGCACTGCTCCATCTTCCCTCATTCTCTTTAAGAATAAAAACACATCTGCCTCATCTTGAAGGGAGGGTGAGGGGTAGCCTGCAAGCTGTGATGCCTGTCCTAAAAGAGACTTGGGACCCTCATGCACCATGTGGCTTTTGGAGTCACTCCTGGGTTTAGATTCGGACCTTGAGCAAGGTATTAAGCCTCTCTTGACCCTGCTTCTTCATCTGTAAAATGGGGTGATGCTCCTGTCTCTTTGATTTGCATATCGTAAATGGTTCTGTTCCTTGTTTCTGTTGGATGAAGGGTAGAAAAGAGTCTTTTTCTTTTGGAGGTAAGATGATGGGCTGTCTTTTAAGTGCAGTAAGTGCGAGTGAAGTAGATAGTTGAAATGACTCTTCATGAAAACAAGGTCTATTCTCTGGTTTTTGTTTTCTCTGTAGTCTTGATTTTTTAAATATTTGTTGCTTTGTGGTACTCTTCTCTGGAGAGTGTTTTGTTGCAAATGAAACAGTGTAGTTTTTCATAGGCATGATTTATATTGGGTGCCCATCCATCCAGGTGTGCAAGAGAGGGTCTTGGTTTTTACCTGTTGTCCTGGCAGTCTATCTTTTTTTAGCTCCCATCTCTTCTCTTCTCTTCTCTTTTCTTTTCTTTTCTTTTTTTTTTCACAAAAGAGACCATGTTGGGTTCTTAGTTATATGGTCACCTCAGTTATATCCCAGATGAATGCCTTGGACTTACTTTTAACAAATGCTGTCACTTAGCTTACCTTTTTCAGGGTCACACTGATAGTTAGGGAGCCCTCTTATAATATTTTAAAATATGGATGTGTCTTATGATCAGCTACCCTTTATAATTTGTACTTGATAATGTGTTTCTGTGTCAATTTTGTTTCCTGGTTCTCTTTTGTGATTTAATCTCAGTTCGTTTCTATAATTTTTAAAGTTCTGGGGTTTTTCTAACTTTTGCCAGTATCCAAAATTGTTGCCAGGTTTTTAAATAAATAAGAAAGGGAGGAAATTAGATTTGAGAGAATACTGTATGTCAGGCTTCTTGCTAGTCATTTTACAGACCTTCTCATTTAATATTGGGTAAACAGTGTAACTAAATAAACTGCTGAGAGGGAGGCATCCTGCTGGGCTGAGAATCAAGAAACCTGATTTCAGTCTTGGTTTTGTTACTAAGATTTATTAACCTTGACAAATTATTTCCTTCTCTGGGCTTCTGCTTCCTCATCTGTAAAATGGAGAAGGACTGGTGGTGAGATAAGCTTCCTTTCTGGCTCTAAGATTTGATGGCTGATCTTTATGATAGCTTAAATTTGAAACTCTCAGTATATCCCTTTTAATTGCACTGAATGCTTTTTTGAAAGGATTAAGAAGCAAGTGGTCACTTATTCTAAAATAACTCAAATTACCAAAACAATTTTTTTAATCTTTTCTTTTTCCCCAAACAGCTTTAGTGACTGTTGAAAAAAAATTGAGGCACCTATGTACTGTCCTTGCAAATTTGCAGCTTAAAATGTTTGCTTTTAATAGGACCGGTATGAATGTTACCTTAGGGAGCACACTATTTTATTTGTGTGTTAAAATATGGATCCTTGTGAGAATATCCTGAGTGCTGAGCCAACAATAATAACACGTTGACTACTTTTGAGACCAGAGGGGGAAGAAAACTATTTTGCGGCAGTGTAGGGACGTGATAAGACTAAAGGAAAGATGATCTGCCAACCTGAGCCCCATTTCCTCCCCTCTTCTGGATGGAAATAGCTAGAGCTTTCAACTTGGTCCAGAGCTGGCACTTCCCTGTGTTTACTGAATGGAGTTACTGAGGCTCTGGACCCTGTGGGGGGGCCTGGAAGGAGGGAGGTCCACATAGCAGGATAATCCCTGCTTCTCATACCTGGAAGGGCTCGCAGGAAGGAGCCTTTCTTGCTGACCTTTTCTCCCTGCTTCCCTCCCACTTTGTCTTTGCTTTGATTTTACGCCCTCTCTACTGGTTTGCAGGGAGAGGACTAGTCAGGGCCTAGGGGGCAGTGTGATGTGATGGAACAGGCACAGGCCATGGAGCCAGGCAGACTTGTGCTCACATCTGCGCTCAGCTACCCAGGTGCTGCGGTGCCCTGAATGCGGGCTGAACCTTTTTATACTTCAGATTTCTCCTTTGTCAAATGGTAACAACTCGAGTTGGTTTTGGTGCGAGTGGCAGAAACTATCTCTTGCTTTCTAACACCTTAGAAAAGAGGGGATTTATTGACTGGAAGGATTCTGGAGGGAGGGCAGAACAGCTGAATCTTCAGGTGGAGCAGTAACTGGGACAACGCTGGGACCCGGGCAGCGGTGGGGCGGCCTCCTCTCTGTGGCATGTGTCAGAGTCCGCGCCCTCTGCATCGGCAGATCTCGCTGGCGCTACCTTCGGTCTAGCCAGCTTCTGTTTGGCACTAGCGCCAGGATTCTCACTACCTCCTGGACTCCTGTGTTCGCCTCCTAAGGGCTCTTCCCGTTTCTGTGTTCCTTCTCCCTCAGTCTGTTCTCAGTAGAGCAGCCAGAGTGAGCCTGTAAAACATGCTGCTTCTGAGCCGAAAACCACCCCAGGGCTAACGATCTCCGTCTAAGCAAAAGCCTAATTAATGGTTTATCTCTTGTGTGCTACACTTGTCCTCTTAATTTCTCTGCTTCAGCCAGGCTGACTCCTCATTGATTCTGAATCGTACCAGATCCTTCTGCCTCAGGACCTTTGCACTTGGTGCTTCTTCCTGATGCTTCCTGGATGATCTTCTGTCAAGTTGTCTGCAGGTTTACTCTCTCACCCCGTCCGAGAAGGCTTTTCTAACCACCTTACTTAAAATTACAATTGCCTGTTCCCAGTCTCCTTTCTTGCTTTGCCTTTCTCCATAGTGTACGTCACCCCCCACCATACTACATATGTCCTACCTACTTATTTTGTCTCTTTCCTCAAACTGTAATTAAAACTCTCCAAAGACAGGAACTCTGTCTGCTTTGTCAGTGCTGAATCTCCAGTCAGCACCTGGCACACAGTAGGTAGTCAGTAAATACTTGTGGAATGAAGACATTTTTTGTCAAGTGTCTTCCTTGGTTGAGTCATCAGTGGCAAGAGGGATGGGTGTGTAAAGTGAGCATGACCCTGAAAACCTGTCAAGTGTGAGTCCCAGAGAGGAGGGCAGAGAATTGTCATCTGAAAGCCATCCCAGTTGGGGTCACTGAGGTTGCCCTGGAACTAAATCAATTGGTGTATGATTCTCTAGCAGGGGCTGAGAAAATGTTCATTCTTTTCCCTTTCTGAAAGTGCATAACTCACTGAAAATATTAGTATTCAAAATTCAGTCAAATCTCCGTAATAGAGGTTGCTGTTTGGAAAGGTGAAATATGGGATGTGTAATAAGAAAACTTATATGTAGCCTAATGTTTTAATGAGTAATAGAATATATAATTCTCTTTTTAAAAAAAATGGTGTTAAAATTTTGCAAATTGTACACAGGTTTTTATAAAGGTCCTTCTGGTATCTGAGCAGATCCAAATCTCAGAACCCAGCTCAAGTCAAAAAAGAGGTGACTTCTTAAGAGAGAGAAGGCATCGCTTTTCATTTCAGTCTGTCTGAATAGGAACTTTTTGCCTAGAGGCAGTCTCTGTTGAGTACATTCATCTTTGGATTTCATAATGAGTCTCTACTAATTTACTCTTTTGTATTCACACTTGACAGTGTTTTGCTTTTCCAAGGAACATGTATGTTTCCAAGGAACACGTTCAAAGTGAGTTCTTCCTTTATATAAAAAAAATAGTTTACTTTATGTATCTATCTGATAACTTTTAGACAGAGATTGTTTCTTACAGTTTCATAGGGATGAAGGACTTGAATAGTTGTGTTGTTTTTTTAGGTGTTCACTGTTTTGTTCCTGAGCTATTCAAGTAGAAACTTAAGCTTTGGAGTCAGACACTCTTGGGTCAGACACTCTGGCACTTCTTATTCACGTGACCTTGGGCAGTCCTTCAGTCTGTCTGTGGTGACAGGATCATCCTAGCAACCCAGCTCCATAGGCCTGTTGGGAGAGTTCAAGGATAGAATAGGGGTAAATGGAGGGCCTGTTGGTGAATATGGTAAGCCCTGAAATAATAGCTGTTTTTTTTTATTAATAAGTTGTGAAAGTCCTTTGAAGTAAAGTAACTTGTTATGAACTTCATTTTTATTTTAAGCACCTAAGATATGTCAGTACTAGCAGACTTTGAAAAAAAGGAAAAAATTGTAGCTCTGTGTGCATCGTACCTCCAACAAGCAATTTTCCTAAGCATGAAGTATGGACAAGGCATTGATTATGAACCCTGTCTAAAAACTTGGAGGTTTTGCTTTTTAAAGTTGATGACAAAGCTTAGGCAAGTCTCTTTTTTTTAATAATAGGTTTTGTATGGAGATTAGTAAATTAATGTTTAGTGTTCCTTTTCACAGTGATTTCTATATCCTGGTTACAGTTGTTATTGAACAGTGCTAACACCCAACTTTTTCTTCCGTGGAACTAACCTAATTAGGTGCAACTTAATCCACCACATCACTCTGCTGTCACAACAGTGGTCTGTCTTGTTTCGTTAGGACGTCTTATCATGGTTCATGTCATTAGTGCCTGAATTTAGATTCCACAAGGCCTAAGGGACATCTGTGGAACTATTTTCCCTTTGTAAATGGCATAGATAATGTCCAGACACCAGGACTTTTGTTTTCCATGCTTTAGTTTTGCTTTGTTTTCTAAAACTGAGAAATTTTGAGAATGGTAACTCAGAGCATTATAAGCAAATTAAAAATAGCATCATGGTTTTAAAGAGCTAACTCAAATCTGAAAGACAGACTGGACAGTCATTTGTAAAAAGACAGGAGTGCTATTGTATTCTGATTTTGTACAGATGAATAGTCTTTGCTATGGTGTATCTATACACATGATTATATTAAGTGTTCTTCAGACACATTACTAATTATTCTTGTTTGAAGCTTTGTTTCCTGCTGGCGAAAGGATTAGTAGTCAACTTTCAGTGTTAGCAGACATGAAAAAATAGGATTCGTATAATTATAAATCTTTATTGCTAGAGAAAAAATATATACCAGGAAATTACATAGATATTCTTTAAGGTTGTTTCTATTGGGAAAAAATATTTCACTGATTGTATAGGTTGAATAATTGGTACAGCTCTTTTTTAAATAACAGCTTCATTGATATTTAGTTCATATACCATAAAATTCACTCTTTCGAAGTAGACAATTCAGTCATTTTAATACATTCACAGATTCGTGTGATGGTCACCACTATCTAATTTTAGAACTTTTTCATCACCCCAAGAAGAAACCTGGTACCCATTAGCAGTCACTTCATATCCCTCCTTCCCCCAGTCCCCCAGCAACCACTAATCTATTTTCTGACTCTGAATTTCCTATTCTGGACATCTTATGTAAATGGAATCATACAGTGTGTGACCTTTTGTGTCTGCCTGTTTTCACTTGGCATGTTTCTCAGGTTAACCCATGTTGTAGCATTCACTTCATTCATTTTTATGACCAAGTAATATTCCGCTGTATAGATAGATACATAACATTTGTTTATCCATGCATCAGCTTGGGCTTTTTGGCTATTATGAATAATGCTACCATAAACATTTTTTTCAAGTTTTTGTGTAAACATGTTTTTAATTCTCTTGGGTATATACCTAGGAGTAGATCAATATGTTTTAAAAAATACATATAGGAAATATTTTCTTGAATTTTACAAAGAAATATGTGGAAAGAAGTCTTTTTTTAACTGAAGTATAGTCAGTTACAATGTGTCGATTTCTGGTGTACAGCATAATGGTTCAGTCATACATATACATGCATATATTTGTTTTTATACTCTTTTTCATTGTAGGTTACTACAAGATATTGAATATAGTTCCCTGTGCTGTACAGAAGAAATTTTTTTTATCTATTTTACATATAGTAGTTAGTATTTGCACATCTTGAACTCCCAATTTATCTCTTCCCACTCCCTGAAAGAAGAAGTCTTATTGTGAGAATTGTTAAAACACCTAATTTAAATTTTTGAAAGGTCAGGAAAATTTAATTAGAACATCTATTAGTGAGATAATCTTTCTAATTGAATAATTAGAATAAATGCATGCTTCTTTGTTCTGATTCCCTTCTATGATTAACTTTGCATTTTAGATAGTTTGAACTATCAACACTAGATAAAATTGGTTAATTGAGATGTTGTTTCATAATGGGGGAGTATATTGTGAGTGGGAAGGTATTTATTAAAACTTTGCTGTCTTCATTTTTTATTTGGAAGCAGTTTAGAGTGGTGGTTCAGACCATAGCTTTGGAGTCAGACACATAGGGCTAAATCCTGACCTGGGACTTACTAGCTCAGTGACCTTGGACAAGTTGTTTAACCTCTCCAAGTCAAGCCTCCTTTCCCTAATCTGTAAAATGACGGGTGGTATTTGTCTCACAGAGCTGGCGTGAGAATTCAGAACGTGTTAAGTGCAGCACGGTGCCTAGTAATCAGCGCTGATAAATGGGGATGGGAGTGCTTTTTCCCCAGTGCGGTGAGTTTTCATTTAATCCTGGTGGGTTACACGAGGCCCTAAGAGCAGTATCTTTCAAGTTTCTTGGACCAGGACCCACGTTAAGAAACAGCTTTTACCAGGTGATCTACTCTTACACACACACACTCACACTCAAGTATCTCTATATATGGATATATGTAGTCAGAATTTCAAGAGACAGCACGTAACCTTCACCTGTATAGCGTACTGTTTTATTTTTAATTTAAAATTAACAGACTTTTTTAGAGCAGTTTTAGGTTTACAGAAAAGTTGACCCGAACAGTTTACCCTATTATTAATCTCTTGCTTTAGTGGGGTACTTTTATTACAAATAATGAACTACTGTTCAGACATTATTACTAATTAAAGCCCTTAGTTTACGTGAGGGTTCACTCTTTGTGTTGTACAGGTCTGTGGGTTTTGACAAGTATAGAGTGTCATTATCTATGAGGATAGTGTCACACAGAGAGTGGTACTGTAAAATCCTTGTGTTTCACTTACACATCCCTCCTTCTACCCTCAGACCCCGGCACAGGCTGATCTTTTGACCATCTCCATAGTTTTTGCTTTTCCAGAATATAGTTGGAATCATACAGTATGTAGCCTTTTCAGACTGGTTTCTTTCACTTAGCCATATGCATTTATGTTTCTTCATGTCTTTTTGTGACTTGATAACTCATTTCTTTTTGTCACTGCATGATATTCCATTGTCTGGATATACCACAGTGTATTTATCCATTCACCTACTGAAGGATATCTTGACTTCCAAGTTTTGGCAGTTATAAATAAAGCTGCTTTAAACATTCATGTGTAGATTTTTGTGTAGATATAAGTTTTCAGCTCATTTGGGTAAATACCAAGGATCTTGATTGCTGGGTCATGTGGTAAGAGTATGTTTAGTTTTATAACAGACTGCCAGACTGTCCTCCAAAGTGGCTGTACCATTTCACATTTCTATCAGCAGATTCCTGTCGCTCCACATCTTTGTCAGCAAATGGTACCGGCCATCCTGCTAGGTGTATAGCGGTATCTCATTGTTTTAATTTGCAGTTCCCTAAGGATCTGTGATGAGCATCTTTTAATATGCTTATTTGCCACCTGTATATCTTCTTTGATGAAGTGTTTGGAGCTTTTGTCCACTTTTTCCCTTTTTTGGGGTCCATTTTTTGGATAGGTTCTTTGTTTTCTTACTGAGTTTTTAGAGTTCTGTGTGTATTTAAGATACAAGTCTGTTATCAGATACGTGTTTTATAAATACTTTCTCCCAGACTCGAGCTTGTCTTTTCATTCTCTTAATACTGTTTTATATTCTGTTCCATTAAAAAATGAAACTAGTCCTGAGGCACTGGTTTTATAGCACATTAGTAGGTCACAACCTGTGGTTTAAAAATCAGTGTTTGTTCTACTTCCATAATGTTCACATGGACAGTGTCAGTAAAGTGACCATCATTCTGGGCAGTGATTCCCAACACAGGTGAAGAGAGGTGTCCAAGTTGGTACTGCCCTTTTCCTGTTCTAGAGGATGCTGTACATTTTCGTCAGTAGACTGACTGTGGTCAGCTGCATCACCTCCACACAGGGTATGTAGTAAGGACACGTCTAGGCATTATGGGATGCTTCAAGCATTTTGCATTTCTGTACGGTTTTAGACAGGTCCCCTCAAAATGCATTTGCTTTTAAATACTGGAATGATCAAGTATACAAGGGGAAGGAAAGTGAAGATGTGTTGTATTTCCAGGAGTAATGTACAACTGGATTTCACCAATGCAGGCTGATGAGATGAAGTTTTTGTATGATAGAATATATATATTTTTAAATGTAGATGCTACTCAAATATTTAAATGTATCTGTCCTCTCAAGAAGGTTAAATATGTACCCCTGCAGTATTACACATCTCATTTATTTAGAAAAAAATGTTCATTGCTCTTCAAAGGCCAGTTATATTTCTTTGCCAAAGGTATACAAATTCCAATTATGGAAATTGAACTTCATGTGATCTTACTAAACTACTCCTTAATTTTGTTTGGAATTCATTCTTTTCCCCAAAATTTGCAGGAGTGGGGTTGGGGTTGGGGGTAAGACTCACCCCCTGATGCTCTGCAGTGCCACCTTGTGGAAAAAGGGAAAGCTTTAACAAGGGACGTCCATGGGTCTCTAGGTTTGAGTGAAACCTGCCAGATATCACAATGTGTACATATCACAATGTATTACACTAACATTTAAAAAATATTTTTTTCCATTTCCTCTCTAATGTGGACTATCTCAGTGATGAGGGGGGTAAAATACTGGCCATCTTTTTCTATAGAGACCTTGAATATGAGAAGGTAGACACCTACCCTTTGTGACTCAACCCATTGTAAAAATTTTTTTTATATAATTGAGAGAGTTTACTGAGTGCCTACTATGGGCCAGACACTACTCGAGGCACTGGTGATACAGCAGTGGACTAACTAAAATCCCTGCTCTCAGGGGACTTATGTTCTAGTGGTAGGAGGCAGAGGATAAACAAATAAATATACATCATAGATCAGGTGGTGGTGAATGCAAAGAGGAAGAAAATAAAGCAGGGTGAGAGGACAGAGCATGGTGGAGCAGTGATGTTTGGATAGGATGGTTAGGGAGAGTTACCCTGATAAGGTGACATTTGAGAAGCAGTCTGAAAGAGTGAGTGATACAACCCTGGTAATAGCTGGGGGAAGTGTGGTCTAGGTAGAGAAGGGCAAGTGCAAAGGCCCTGAGGCGGGAGCTGGCTTGTTCTGTTTGAAGAACAGTGAAAATGCTAGTGCGGCCGGAGCAGGGGAGTGAAGGGAGGTCTGGGAAGAGGTAAGATCGCCTGGGGTGTGTGTGATGCAGGTCATGTGGGACCTTGTAGACAGTACCTAGGATTTTGGAATTTATCCTGAGAGAGGAAGAAGACCGCTAGAGGGCTTTGTGTGAAGTGATATATCTGAAGGGCAAGAGTGAAAACAGACCGATTAGGTTGCTCTTGAAAACGTCCAGTCCAGAGATGGTGGCAGCGTGGGCCAGGGTAGTGGCAGTGGAAACAAGTGGTCAGATTCTGGGTGTACTTTGCACTTAGGGGCAGCGGGATTGCTGCTATGCTGTTTGTGGGCTGTGAGGGTGAAGGCAGTCAAGGGTGCCTCACAGGCCTGTCTTATTTTACGCTCCTTGCCTGTGCAAGTGGGCAAGAGCTCCCCAGGGTTTATTTTTCAGTCTTTAAGAGGCTGATACAGGGGACTGGGACGAGGCATTCAAGGTGATGATGCCTTAGGCTTATTTTTCCTTACAGCCCTAACATTTCTGAGAGTCTAAATTTGTGAGCAGTGTCACAACATGTTAGGGCCAGAAGGGAGCTTAGGGTTAATTCTCATGTTGGGACATGTGGCCCACTGGAGGGCTGAAAAGGTCCTCTTCTGGCCCCTACCCCTGCCCCAGCTGATCCTTTCTGTGGCTTTTGTGAGCTGTTTACTCATAAGCTACTTGGTGAGTCATTATACACATACAAGTTACTAAAATTTAGTATAGCTTTTATTATCTTATTACTCCTCAATTATTTTTTGTCATCCCTGAGTTTCTTTTCCACTAGGAAGTAGAAGTAGGTTGGGTTGGTGAGCTGAGGGATCTGCTGCTTTACCTGAGTGGCCAGGGCCAGAAAATTCTGAGACCTTGTCCTATAGGGTATCTCACCCATGTTACCCACTGGGCTCCTGATGAAAAGCCAAGACCCAGAGGTGAGCGAGGGATCAGCTTCTCCAGACAGTCACAGCAGAGCCTGGGAGACAGCTTGAGCTCATATTCTAGGCTTCTTCGGCCTGCATAAGTCAAGTTCCTTTTTTCCTTTTCTGGAATTTTACAGTTTTTGCTTTTTAAAACAGCTTTCCTGAGGTATAATTTATGTACCATGAAACTCGCCCACTTTAAGTGAACAATTCAATACTCTTTAGTAAATTTACAGAGTTGTGCAACCATCACACCAATCTAATTTTAGAACTCTTACCCCCAAAAGAAATTTTGTTCCTATTTGTAGTTATTCCTCCTTTTATCTAGTTTCTGTGTCTATGGACTTGACTATTATGATCATTTCATAAATGGAATCATGTAATTTATAGTCTTCTGTGTCTGGTCCCTTTGACCTAGTGTAGTGTTTTCAAGATCTAGTGTAGCCTTTATTAGCACTTTGTTCCTTTTTATGGCTTAATAATTTTCCATGTACAATATATTACATTTTATTTATCCATTCATCAATTGATGGACATTTAGGTTGTTTCCACTTTTGGGCTATATTGTGATGGTGTTATGAACATTTGCATATGAGACTTTGTATGGACATATATTTTTATTCTCTTGGGTAGGAATAGAGTTACTGGGTCATATAGTAAACATATTAAGAAACTGCTGAACAGTTTTTCAAAATGGCTATACCATTTTATATTTGCACCACCAATGTATGAGAGTTTCAGTTTCTCTATGTCCTCATCAACCCTTGCTTTCGTCTGTTCCTTTTTTTTTTTTTAAATGGGTGACTTTTTCCCTCCAGCTTTGTTGATATACAATGGACATACAGCATTGTATCATTGACATATAATGTTGCATAACACTGTGTACAGTGTGATGATTTGATGTATATGTATATTGTAGATAGTTCTCATTTTTTAAGGGCTCATACATCCCTAATTTGTGCTTTGCTTTGATTTCCTTGGACCAGGAACCTCCTTAAAATACTGAATTTGTAAATGTTTTAAACACTCTATGTAGTTTACTTAGGGATTGACTCCAATCGATTTTCTTTACGTAGCTCAGATGTTCTTGGGCATGAAGATGAGGTGACTTGATATGGTTATGCAGCTGTCTGCCTGCTAGCCTGCCCCATCTTTCATTTGCTGAGCACCACTTACATTTCACTCAGGCACTGAGTTAGAACACAGGTCCTGCCCTCAGGGGCCTTATGGCTATTCTGTTTTTTTAAATAACTTTAAAAATATATATATGCAGCTTGAGACACACTTAGATGATTTCAATACCAGGTAATGGGTCATAACTCACTCTTGTGAGTCACAAACACTGTTCCAGTAGAGGATGTAATCATGAAAACCATTGATTATTTAGTGTAAGAATGCTGTGCTAGAAAGAGGCAGTCAGTTATGGGAGAGCAGAAGAAGAGGCTCTGACTCACATTGGGTCAGGATGCGTAGACAGTGGTGTCAGGAAGTACCTCCAAGAGGAGGTGGATGTTGGCACTTGGTGGAGAAGGAAGGACAGAGCGGCAGGGCCTGTTAGCGTGGCCTGCCCGGGCAGAGGGGACCATCTGCGGAAGGGCACGTACAGGGCATCTCATCGTCTCATGCTGTACTTGATACAGCACACAGTATAAATCTTTGTGTGTTTTTCTAACTGTAGTTAACCAAATCTTTTCTTTTAAACATACTTTAGGAAGGATAAACATCTGCTTCTTTTTTTCTTTGTTTTCTTTAGTCCCCATAAGTTTTAACCCTAGAATTGGGTTGCATCTCTATTTTATACATACTAGTAAAAAAGAAAAGTATAATAAGTATAATAATACCCATTTGTAAGGTGCACTATGATTTCCAATGTTAGAATATTTTTTTAAAAGTTCATCTAGAATTAATACATATGATATTTGTGTTGGAGATTCTTCAGTTTCTTTTAGTCTGAGGAAACCTTGCTAGAATCATGGCAGCAGTCATGTGCCTCTTCAGCTCTTATTTTAAGGGATGCTTTAGGGAAATATGTACCATCCAGGTCAATGTCAGCTTAATTTATCTTGAAAGCTTAATTAATTAATTAATTAATTAAATTTTAAACATTTTTTATTGAGTTATAGTCATTTTACAATGTTGTGTCAAATTCCAGTGTAGAGCACAAATTTTCAGTTATACCTGAACATACATATATTCATTGTCACATTTTTTTTCCCACTGTGAGCTACCACAAGATCTTGCATATATTTCCTGGGCTATAAGTATAATCTTGTTTATCTGTTCTACATTTTGAAATCCCAATCTGTTCATTCCCACCCCCCCCCTTGAAAGCTTTTAAATCTGTCATGATTGTAATGAAATTAGGTTCGAGAGATTAAGGGAAATGAATTTTGCTAAGATTAAGAAAGATAGGGCTTAGAGACTATAAAATGGAATTTAAAAAGTGAAGTAGTGTTTAGTGACTTTTGGATAAGTTATCTGAGAGTTTTTAGCTTTTCAGAATAAATGTTCAGACTCACAACTTCGCCATTCTGCCTCTCCTCCATCATGTTGAACTTATTCGTGAGCTGAAAAGTCTTGGTAATTCAGTAAGTGCCCCCAAATAGTGTCATGCCATTGTTCATTCTGACAGCAGGTTCCTAAAGAACTCTGCTTTCTGAGCAGACAAGCACAAGTTGTGCCTTCTTGGGTGCTCCAGGGGCTGCTGTGCCCGTGGTGGGTGTGAGCATGCGAGACCCTGGTTCTGGCCAGAGGCCTGACTTCCAGAAGCAGGTGGTTATGCAAACCTTCACTAGCTCGTGGTGTGCAGAGCAGATCCTGGGATGTTGTGATAGGACAAGGTGTAAGTGGAGAGAGAGACTGGAGAACTGAGGGGAGGAGGTGCACTACTGATTATTAGTGAGTTGCAGTCATAGCACTTAAAGATAATTTTTTAAAAATATTTTTACTGTTTGAAATTTTGATTTATAAAAAGTGTGGTTTGGGGAAATATATTATTAGATCTTGAAAAGCATACATAGGCTATGAAATCACATGGGAAAATATTTACCATTAGAAGTGTGTATGTGTAAACAGGAATAAAAGTATATTCCAGTTGTTTGGGTGAAGCTGTTACAGCATTAAGGCTGCTCAGTTCTGGACTTGTTTGCACTGGATCCAAGAATTACCTATTTCATTCCAAATTCTGTAGATTCCAGACACTTATGGAAAGTATTTAAAAAAAAAAATTCCTCTGTGGGTTAGTAAGCAGAAATAATTTCTTGTAAAATAGAAATTTGTTTATAATATCCTAGAAGAATTGAAGGGAAAATGCTTGTTTATTGAACAGACTGGCTGTACCTTCCTTCGATCTTGTGCAGTGTTTCCTTAATTCTGCGGTATGGTGCAGGTTTTCTATTTCGTGTGTCATTCAGGGAGTCGACCAGATTTCAGTGTGCCTGCCATACTGCAGATACTGACTAGGCAACAGGAATGGAAGATTCAAAAATGAGTTACTGGGAGGAGCACAGAGCCCAGCGAGGGTGGGAGGCATATTAATTCTGTGATGTAATAAAGATCTGTGTGAAGAGTTACTGGATCACAAAGGAAGGAGCGTGTAGCCTTCCTGGTGAGAGGAGGTGGTGAAGGGAGGTTTTGCAAAGGTGATAGCGTTATGAACTGAGTTTTGAAGGGTGAATAGGAGTTGACAGGCAGACAGGAAGGGCATTGTGGCAGAGGGACAGCTACCTGAGAGAACTTGACTGGAATTGAGGGAGCAGGACTTGGTGTGGGAAAGTACTAGGGCTGGAAGGCTTGGGAGGTGGTGAGGAATCAGGTTTGCTGTGCTAGGAGCCTGCAGTTTCTCCTGTAGTCCGGGCTTTCTCGGGGGGTGTTCTGTGGGAATCCAAACCCTGTGAGAATCTCTGGGGGGAAAAAAATCAGGGATCACGCAGACATTACAGCGTTAGACTCTGCTCAATAAAGAAACCTGTTTCCTGTCTGTAAACCAGAAAAAGTGTTTTGGGAAGGACTGCTGTTAGGCAATGCAGAGCTCCTGAATGTTTCAAACAAGGGAGGGACTTCCCTTGGTTGACATTTAGGAGATGAAGTGGCCGCAGTGAAGGGTAGGTTGAAGGGAGGGGAAGTTGGTAGCGAGGAAACAGCGTATAGCAATTAGCAATTTTGGTAACAAGGTCTGGCCGTAAATATAAAGATGTTTAATCTCAAAATGTAAGAATTTAGGGCACTTCTAAGAAAAACATATTCTAACAATGAACTAAAATACTTGACAGCTGAGATTTTGAGAGAAAAATTTGGGGACAAGTGCAGGTTTTGTTTCTGATTTTGATTAAAGATGAAATACTTTATAATACTGTCTGATTAAAGAAAAGCTTTGGTTTAGATTGTACTTTA
The DNA here is from genome assembly GCF_048564905.1 of Vicugna pacos. Classification (NCBI taxonomy): domain Eukaryota; kingdom Metazoa; phylum Chordata; class Mammalia; order Artiodactyla; family Camelidae; genus Vicugna; species Vicugna pacos. The sequence goes on along the minus strand of NC_132992.1, from coordinate 94,117,211 downwards.
GGAGTAATGTTTTTTAAAAATTCCTTCCAATAAGATCTCTTTAGGTCTTAGATCAAAGTGGTAGGGGTTTTTTAAAGATTTAAAAAAAATAATGCTGGACAATTTTTATTTTTTAATTTTTCAAATACATTATAATGATTTTCACTTAAGGGCCACTTTTTTCTATTACTATGATATGTTATTTCTTCAGTCAGTTTTAAAAAATAAATTGAACTTTAGATCTTTCTGTTATGAATTTTTAGGTGCCCTTTATATAGTAAGGAGATTAGCTTTTTATTTGTAATATGAATTGCCAGTATTTTCCCCCAGTTTGTCTTTTTTTGCTTTGTAAAAGATTCTTGATAGGTAAACAAGTTCTTACCATACAGCACAAGGAACTATATTCAGTATCTTGTAGTAATCTATAATGGAAAATAATCTGAAAAGGAATATATGTGTGTATATGTATAACTGAAACATTATGCTGTACACCAGAAATTGACATAACATTGTAACTGACTATACTTCAATTTAAAAAAGAAAAAAAGAAACAAAAGAAAATGATGAAGGGAAGGAAAAAGATTCTTGAATTTAATTACTTGTATATATCTCTTTTTATAGTGTCTGGTTTTTGAGTCATAGTTAGAAAAGGCTCTGTATGCCAAGGAAAGGAATTTACTCAGTTTTATCCTAGAATTTTTATAGTTTTGTGATTTATATTTAAGTATTTGATCTTTTAGGAGGGAGCTTATGCTTGTGTATGATATGCAGTATGAATCCATTTTTTTCCCAGATGGGTATTTTAATTGCTCAGACATCATTCATCTTTTCCCTTCAGTTTTGGCATACCTCCCGCATTTATCATTTCTGTTTCTGGGCTTAATGATCTGTCCCATTGTTCTATTTTTGTGCTGGTGCCATACTGTTTTGAGGCTTTATAATAGCTGGTAGTGCTAGTTCCCTTCTAATATTATTCTCTTTTGGCGTTTTCCTGATTTGTCTTACATTTTAACTTTTCTACGTGAACTTTAGGATCAAATCACCTAATCCTGTATGCAGTTTGGTGGGTGGGTGTGAGTGGAATCGGGGTGGGGGAGTGGGGAGGTGCAAGAATCACTTTCAATTTACAGATGAATCTCTTTAATGTTAAGGACCCTAAGTTGAAGCTTTAATTTCATCTTTCTCTTACAGATGATATTAACCGTGTTCTTGAGCAACAATGAACAGATTTTAACAGAAGTTCCTATAACACCAGAGACAACATGTCGAGATGTCGTAGAATTTTGCAAAGAACCTGGAGAAGGCAGTTGCCATTTGGCGGAAGTGTGGAGGGGAAATGGTATGTATTAGGCTCTAAAAAGATGACTGAGTGCATAAAATCTAATATTTATCGAGTGCAAAATAGTTTCTGATTCTTTGTTATCTGAGGTAATGGGGACAGGATGTTACAAATGCTGTTTGTAAAATAATATGTTATGTGACTTGACCCTTTCCATAGCCGTCTGAAATAAGCTGGGAGGTGGATCCAGCTCCCGTGTGAAGTCTCTCTCGGTACCACTACTCACCAAGCAAGTCCTCTGTCCACGGAGACCTTGCAGTGTTTGTTCCATGTCAGGTTGTTCATCTGGTTTTCTTTTCCCTATGATAACTTCATGAAGACCAAAGATTATTGTGTTCCCCTTTATACAAAACCTTTTAAATAGTAGGACCTTCATACAGATTTGTTTATTAAATTGAGAAGAGTTAATACTGGCTCTTCCACCTCAGAATTTGTCAGCTAGCTGGGTGGAGAAGATCAGCATAGGTAATATGATTACTGAATATAGAAAACACTACAGAATAATTTGGACTGTAAAGGAGGCATTGGATTTAGATAGGGCAGGACATGCTAAGCAAGGGAAGTGGTGTGGAGGAAGGACAAGAAAAGAATCTGGATGTGCTGTGTTGTGCTCCCCAGGCAGTGTTCCCCCCGAGAAAAGGGGAACAGGGGTGGAGAACAGACAGCAAGGCCCCCTGCTTGGCAGAGGAGGGGCTCTAGTCAGCATTCAGCAGAGGTCCTGTGTGGACAGGGCTGTGTCAGCAAGAGCACAGTCAGCTGGAACACTGGGTGAGTTCGAGGTAATGATGAGATGGGCATCCAGTGAGTGTTTACAGGGCACTGAGGGATAGTCAGTGAATTCATACACTTTTTTTTTTCGATTCTTTAATTGAGGTATAATTGACGTACGACATTAAATTAGTTTCAGGTCTACCACGTAATGATTTGATATTTGTATTTACTGTGAAACAATCACCACAGTAAGTCTGGTTAACATCCATTGCCATACACAGTTACAAAATGTTTTTTTCTTGCGATGAGAACTTTTAAGATTAGCTCTCTTAACAACTTTCAAATACGCAATACAGTATTATTAACTATAGTCACCATGCTGTACATTATACCCCCCAGCAAAAGTTCTTGATATGTTCTAGACACAAGCCCTTTACCTGGTAAGTGATTTGCAAATATTTTCTTCCAAAGTCTTTTGCTTTTAATATTATCCTTAGAAGTCAGAGTAACGACTTTAAGGACATGTTGAGAGAAACTTGATTTTGATAAATGTTAGACTGTTACTAAACTAGAATTAAGAGGCAGGTCCTCAGTTATCAGTCTGAGAAGAAATGGGAGGGGGACAGGTAAGTAATGGTAGTTTTTCAGGGGCTTAATGTTCGAGCCTGATCCTTGTATCATGGTCTGTCCTTGCCAGCCTCTTAGCGCTCTTGCCCTTTGTTCCTTGTTATCACTTCTCATTCCTTCTCTGCCTCTTATATTAGCCAGGGGAAGGGGGAATGATATTTTTGCATGAGTTTCGTAGCCCTGGATTGTCCCGGGCCACTTGAGATGTGAGTCACTCAGTACTGTCCTTGTCTCCAAGCCCATTGGACATCATAACCCATGGCTTTATCCCATCAGGAATGAGAACAGCCTCCTCAGAGCACAGAGAGTCACAGTGTACTGTGTTTGCTATGGTTTCTGTGCATTGTCTGGAGCCATCCTAGAGCCCGCCTACCTTTCTTGGTTAGCTTCTGTTCGCTCTTTGCCTATCATTCCTTCTTTGAATCTCAAAGGGTGTTAAGTGTCCTCCCCTTTGCTCCAATACTATCATTGTATTTCTCAAAATGTATAGTAGCTTTCTGGGGGAGAAGGGATAGACTAGGAGTTTGGGATTAGCAGATACACATTACTGTATGTAAAATAGATAAATAATAAGGACCTACTGCACAGGGAACTCTATTCAGTGTCTTGTAATAATCTGTAATGGAAAACAATCTGAAAAAGAATATGTGTCTGTGTGTGTGTAACTGAATCACTTTGCTATACACCTGAAACTAACACAGCATTGTAAATCAGCTATATTTGAATGAAAAAAAATAAGCAAAGAAAACAATAGAGTAGCTTTCATGTCTGTCTGATTGGACTGAAATTCCTGAAGGCAGAGACTTGTTTGTTCACCATCATATTCCCAGCGCCCAGCCTTGTGCTCATACTGAGTCCTGAGTAAACTCTTTAATCAGTGAGCAAAATGGAGCAGCAAAGCGGGGATGGTGGATGGACTGAAAGGAAGGGGGAAAAGTACAGCCTTTCTCAATCTTTTTATCCTACAAGAACTGTTAGTAATTTTCAGGTTTCAGAGAACTCTTTGCATAAAAATGATTGCATCTGTAACTCATGGTACATTCCTCTGATCAATATGTCATAAACACAGTACTGCAGTATAATTGTCAGTGCCTTTGAGAAGTGTATTTCTTTGTGAATCTGTGTATTAGTTCACTCAGGCTGCCATAACAAAGTATCCCAGACTGAGCAGCTTAAACAAGAGAAATGTATCTTTTCACAGTTCTGGAGGCTGGAGCTCCGAGATCAGGGTGTCAGCAAGGTTGGTTTCTCCTGAAGCCTCTCTCCTTGGCTTACAGATGACTGTCCCCTCCCTGTGTCCTCACGTGTCATCCCTCTGTGTCTGTGTCCTGATCTCTTCTTACAAGGACACCAGCCACACTGGATTAGGGCCCTCCATGAGGACCTTGTTTTAACTCACTACCTCTTTAAAGATTGTATCTCCAAAAAAGGAGCCATTCTGAGGTACTAGGGGTTAGGACTTCAACATATGAATTTACATGGGGGGGGCAGTTGAGGGGACGGACCACACACAGCCCAGTTCATAACAGTCTGTTAATTTGGCTAGTTTATTTCCCCACTCTTTTTGTTTCCATTTCTCACACAGGGTGTCAGCTCCAATGCAAATCAGGAGTGTAGGTAGGACCTTCAGTTTTTCCTTTTGTGAATTTCTGCTTGATTTTCTTTCCACCTTATCCAAGAACGCCTGAAAGTCTTACCGTAGATGTCTGCCTTATATAAGGAGTTATATGTATAGTACATGATGTATGTAGGATAGTTTTGTTTCCACTTTAAAACAAATAATGTTTTTGTTAACCTTTCTTATTTAAAAACAGTAGTGAAGCTTAGCTTGCTTTTTTTTAAAAAATTAAAGCATAGTTGTTTTATAGTGTGTTAATTTCAGGTGTACAGCAAAGTGGTTCAGATATATAGAGAGATATATAGATGCACATGCATACATACACATATATGTATGCTTTTTTAGATTCTTTTCCATTATAGGTTATTATAGGATATTGAATACAGTTCCCTGTGCTGTACAGTAGGTCCTTGTTGTTTATCTGTTATATATATGGTAGTGTTTACATGTTAATCCCAAACCCCTAATTTAGCTCTCCATTCCCCTCTACCCTTTCTCCTTTGGTAACCATAAGTTTGTTTTCTACGTCTGTGAGTCTGTTTCTTTTTTGTAAGTTCATTTGTACCTTTTTTTTTTTTAGATTCCACATATAAGTGATATCATATGATACTTGTCTTTCTTTGTCTGACTTCATTTAATAAGATAATCTCTGTGTCCATCCATGTTGCTGCAAATGGCATTATTTCATTCTTTTTATGGCTGACTAGTATTCCATTGTATATATACATACCACATCTTCTTTATCCAGTCATCTGTCCATGGACATTTAGGTTGCTTACATGTCTTGGCTGTTGTAAATATTCTAGTGCTGCTGTGAATATTGGAATAAGTCTTCATCTTTTCAGAGTGTATGCCCAGGAGTGGGATTGCTGGATCACATGGTAATTCTGTTTTTAGTTTTTTAAGGACTTGCTTAGCTTGATTTTCTTGAAATTAACCTTTTCTTAAAAGATTTTTTAGTTGTATAAATTTCTTCTAAATAACTGGCTTAAGGCAAAATGGGATTTAATTTTTATAAAGTTATGCTCAGATTTGGTAGATTTAAATAATGGTTGTAAATTGATTTTATTTAATGTAAAAATTTGTAAATTTTTTTTTTTGCTTTATGAGGGGGAGGTAATTAGGTTTATTTATTTATTTCTGTTTGGAGGAGGTACTGGGCATTGAACACGGACCTCGTGCATGCTAAACATGCGCTGTACCACTTGAGCTGTACCCTCCCCCTGTAAATTTTAATTAATGTAAAAAAATGAAAATTTATTGACAGTGTTGATTAGTAAAGTGACTTAACACTAAAGCTACTAACACCATAAACTAACACAATATAAATAAAAATATGGCCTAAGAGATAACTTTTTGCAAAACTGAGGGACATGATTAGGCTTAAACAGGGGCCTCACAGCTATAAAATTACAATACACATTTAAAAAAAATTTTTATAGGCCTGTATCCATAAAAAGTGTTACTTTCAAAACCAAAAATATGGAATGACTTTTACTTCTTTAGTGTTGAATTTGTGCTTGTTTTTAGCTGTAAAATAGTCAGTTCTAAGTTAAACTAAGCACACACAGATTTCATTTTCGACTGAGATGAGATACTTTATGTCCTTGCCTTGATGTGCGTTGGGTGAGACAGAGCTTGCCTGCACATGTGGGAAGATGAAATGGCAGCAGTACTGTGTGTGTTGCATTTCTGTGAATGGTCGGATTTTCTTTGTTGAAGCCTGGAACTTATCTAGGGCAGAGCAATAAATCACACCTTGAATGTAGGATTGGGCTGCAGCTCGAAAAGTTCTTTCTCTTGACTCAATGTCAAGGTCTCAAACTGAACAGGAAAAGTCTCTCACACCCCCTCATACACTTGTGTTTACACATTTTTTTAAAAAATTGAAGTATAGTCAGTTTACAATGCTGTGTCAATTTCTGGTGTACAGCATGGAGTTTCAGTCATGCATATGTACACACACATTCGTTTTCATATTTTTTTTATTTACACATTTTTAAAAACAATTGTGTTAAAAGGAAAAATACTGTTCAGTTTTGTCCTGCGATTTTCCCAGTCAGGTTGCTTTCTATAAGCTTTGGGACTTGCTGATACCCTTTCTCACTTTCAAGCACAAGTGGCCTTGGGCACATTTCAAGATTTCCTTTTTTTTTTTTCCCCTCCGATTGAGAGAAAATTCCGTGGGACATTCTCAGTGTTGTGCAACCATCTCCAAACTCTGTAGCTCCCCATTTCTTCCTTCCCAGCCCATGGCAACCACTGGACTACTTTCTGGCTCCACGTATTTGATTGGTCTGGGTCCCTCGTATAAAATGGAGTCATACAACGTGACTGTTTGTACCTGGCTTCTTTCACTTAGCGTGTTTATAAGATTCATCCATAATATAGCATGCATCAGTACTTAATTCTATTTTTTTTAGCTGAATAATATTCATTGTATGATATACCACATTTATCCATTCATCAGTTAATAGATATTTGTGTTGTTTCCACTTTGGGGCTACTGTGAATAATGCTGCTATGAATATTCATGTACAGGTGTCTGTGTCAGCTAGCTGAACTGGCCGGAAGTGCATTGTCACTCCTTTGTATATCTGTATGCCATGTGTAACATTCTAGTGAATGACAAGGTTCAGCCAGTTTGTTAGTGTGTTTCTTTGAAAGAGTGGGAGGAACACTGCTTCATGATAAATACAATAGAGGGCATTTTTTTCAAAATGTTGCAAAATTGCTTTTATGTTTACTTCTTTGTGTTAGGTAAATTATTTCCCATTCATACTCCTGTTTTTACTTCAGTAAAGTTAAAATTTAGTGCTTGTAATATCCTTGAATTCTAATGTATATGTGTGCATTTATTTAAAATTATTTGTATTTTTTTTTTACTTTTGCTAGGAGTCATTTAGTTTGTTTCTGGGAAAAGTAAGATTTTTTAATTTGTTTTGTCCTAGAGCGTCCAATACCCTTTGATTATATGATGTATGAACATCTTCAGAAGTGGGGGCCACGAAGGGAAGAAGTGAAATTTTTTCTTCGACACGAAGATTCCCCAATGGAGAGCACTGAGCAAGGTAGACAAATGCTTTTCCCTCCATTTGCCAATTTTTACTATAAAAGTTAATTTAACAAAAGTAGGAATAAATATAGAATTATTTCCTCCCCCTTCACTCACACCATGGTGAGAGGGAGAGCTGGTGTCTCACCGTTTTAACCTGTTACTGCAGCTTATGATTATTTCACACTCTGAGCACCCAGCCCTTGCCTGCTCCTCGGGACCCTAAGTCAGATAATCCTTGCTGTTGGGAGGGATTGTTTTTGATAAATACCTCATGAATGAAGTATGTAGATTTTAAGAATATATAAAGCCATGAAAGGATTATGAAAATTCTGGGACAGGTACGTGTGGAGAGAGAGAAAACAAGACCTTTCTAAGTGTAGCTCTAAACCATGGTAAGTAAAGAAAACTGAATAGTTAAAACAAGTAAGAGACAGGAAAGCTCTCTGCAAGGCGTTAACCACCCTAAAGCAAAGTCAAAAGACAAATTATAAACTGGGAAACAGCATTTAGAGCTCATATTGCAAAGGGCTAATTTTCTTTACATACTCTATGAGTTCCTAAAAATGATAAGAAAAAAACCCAGTAAAGAAAATGGGCAAAATATACAGACATGTAGTTCACAGAAGAGGGAATATATGCGGCCCAGAGATACACGAAAAGATGTTCAGCCTCACTCCTAATAAGAGAAATGCAGGGCGAACACCTAGACTCTGTCTTTCACCTGTCACACTGGCAAAGATTAGAGCGCTTAATAACACAGCACTGGCAGGGACACTGAGAAACAGGCATCCCCCCACATCGCCGTGGGAGAGTCAGCCGGCAGCTTCTGTGGAGGGAGGTTTGGCAATACCCACGAAGCCTGCAAAAGCACACAGCCTCACCCGGCAGTCTCACTTCTGAGACCTTATCCCAAAGCTGTGCCTGCACACGTACAGTAGACGCAGTGCTACTCCTGGAGACCTGCTGGTAGGAGCAACCCTGAATGCCTCTAGGGGTGTTGGGCCGAAGAGACTGGCATACATCCATGCAGTGTCCTGCGTGCCCTGTCCCAGGCCATCTCCTGGACTTGCTACCTGAACACGCACAGTGCAAAACAGTGTAGACGCATGCTGCCTTCTGTGTAACAGGTGAATGAGTCATCACGTGTGTGTGTATTGGCTTGTGTGTGTGTTGTGTATAAAGTATCTTTGGAAGGATAAGTAAGAAACTGGTAACACTGCTAGCCTAGGGGAAGGCTGCTGGGTAGCAGGAGGAGGGAAGAAAATATTTTAATTTATACCTTTTTGTTCCTTTTGAATTTTGAACCATGGGAATCTATTACCTGTTTTTGAATTAGAATTTAAACAAAATAAGGGGATCTTTTTCCTGAAAGCATTTGCTGTACAATTAAGAAAGAGACTCTTAACTTTTTACTGAATAGTGATTGTAAATTACTTCTGGTATTTAAAAAATAAACAATAAAAGGATGTCTTTTTGTAAAAAGAAGATTCCTTTATTGCACGTTACCCCTCTTTATTTGTATTATTAAACGACATTGTGTCTCTAGGATGAGCTACTGTCTATTTTAAAATCATCTCCCCAGAGCTGTACATACTGTTATGGCCCACCACCGCTCCAGGGTTTTCATTCCACTGGCTGCTGGTCTTCTGGAGTCAGGAGACGAAGGCTCCGGGTCTAGCTCTTCGTCCACTTCTACCTTAGACGAGGGTCCTGCCTCTTTGGACAAACTCCTCCCGAGAAGGAGGGTTAGAATAGCTGGCAGTTAAAGTGCTGTTCTAGTGCTGGGAATTTACTTTAAATCTCTGCTTGAGCTCTCCAAATATTTATACCTTCCCTTACCTGGTTATACTTCAATTTAAAGCTTTATATTTTACTTTTATCAATATAATATGTGTACAGAACCCTTAATGTCCCAGGGTGGTCCAGGGGAGGGGGGAGGTCTTATTTGATTCTCACTTTACAAAGTTTTGAGGTGTTAGGGATACTTGAGGGAACTGTCTAGAGCCCTCAGGGAGGGGACCACACTGACCTTCCAGTTGACCCCCATCGTCTTGCGCCGCTGCTGGGCATGGTTGTGCTGATGCAGCAGGTACGCACGAGGTGAGCGGAAGGGCAGCACGGTGAGCTGGTGGTAGGAGGGAGACAGCCTCCCAGGGAGATGGGGCTTGAGGCGGGCCTTGAAGAGCCAGTAGGACTTGAAGGGGATGCAGAGCCGCCGCCTTCTAGACAGGGGATCAGGATGAGGGAGGCGGGTGGTGGCAGGATACTCTTTTCTGACCTGGGCTGGTACCGAGGGTTGGTTGGGCTTGGAAGAACCAGATTCATCACACTGACTTTTATCACTTCTCAGCGAAGTCCCTGTTTCCCTATTTAACGCTCCTCCCTCAGCTTTGGAGGTGCTTCTAACAGGACCCTACCCATCTCTTCAACATCGCTGGCTTGTCTTTCTCTCTTCCACCACACTCTTTCTTGCACATTTGCTCCCTCTCACGCCCTGTCTTCCTCCAGCTGTGGTGCTCTCCCCTCTGCCTGTGCTGGGCACGTTCTCCCACTCAGAGCTCGAGGGAAGAGGGGCAGATAGGCTGGCTCCCATGGGTGCTTTGTTCCCTGGCCTCCTCCCGTGGCTATTCTGAGCAGCCGGAGTTAAAGATCCAAAATTTGTGTTTCCTCTCTGCTCCCCACAGAGCTGAGGTCAAGGCAGTTGTCACCGATACATATTATTTAAAAGGGATGACACTTGAGTGTTTCTGTCTGTAGAGCCTCGGATATAACCTGCCCCACCTCAGAGTCAGAATTCTCCCTTTGGAAGCTAGAGGAGCTCACGGAGGACACTTACTTCAGTGCCTATAAGGTGTAAACCTGGGGAAACGGAAGCTCAGAGTGCAGTAACTCGATAAAAGTCATGTGCAGAGCAGAGACCAGAATCCCGGACCTGGTGTGATGGAGCTTGGGGTGAGGCCGCTTGGGTTGGGCACTGGCCGTGCTGCTTCCTCAGTGTGGACCTCGGGCAAGTGACTTCACATCCCTATGCACCCATTTCCTTGTCTGTAGGGTGTGAGGTGTCCTCATGAAGTGCTCAGAGGGCCTTGGTCACCACAGATGCTCAATGAATGTTAGCTCTTGTGACTATTTAACTCCAGAATGCAAAATTATCAAGTTTCTTTCCCCTCAAAGATTAAGTGGCACTTGATATAATTCCAGTGTGGTGTGTTTGGTAGTAGTCTAATTTCTTGATAGTTTGTTGTTTGGAAGAAGCAGCAATTATAGAATATTAAATTAACTCGAGTACCTTATCTCTTAAAAATACAGTAACTAAGAATTGAATTTACCCTGTAAACTGATGGGGGTGTATGTGTGTGTGATTTCTGCTCAGAAGGTAGCTTTCATGAAACGGCTGTTGTATGTTACACAACTGTGTTCAGTTGCATGCTGTGTCATTCTCTTTTGTTTAACCTCTTTTTTCCATTATCACCGCCCCCTCCTCCAGGACCCTTTTTTGAGTATTCTCTTCTTACTTGCCCCTGTCTGCCCCCCATCAGATGGACTTGATATCTGTTTATATAGTCAGTTGCTTTGCTTTATACATAAAAAGAATAAGATTTTTAAATTCTCCCAACAGTCAGTCTTTGCCCCCTTGAGGGTAATCTCACTCTTTTTGAGAATGCATGGTTTAAGGTGAAGCAGTACTTCTATAATGTAATTGTTCTTCAAATTTTTCAAAGTAATAGGGAATAAATGGAAGAAAAAAATTTTTTAAACATTGGCTTCATGATCCTTTGAGATTATGTATTCTGGGTGGTAAAGCAGGCTCGCGGTATGATAATTCTCATAGCAGCATCGAGTAAAAGCTGGAGAGAGGTGTGAGACAGGAGCAGGCGTTTGGCACATCACAGACAGTAACTTGAATGACTTCAGATTCACTTGGCACAGAATTGTGCAGCACACTTTTGTTTAGAAAATATGACAGGACATAAGGGGAATTTTTCCACTTTAAATTTGAAGCCCTTAAAATTTAAAAGAAAAAATTGTATAGAATAAAGGAGAATTCAGAAGACTGCCCAACTTGAGATGGTGTCCCATCTCAGCTTTAACCCTATTACTGAAGATCAGTTTTGTGCCTCAGTTTTCTTCATTACTCGATATTATAAGTTCTATTTTAGTCTCTTCCAAAATATAAAAACTTCAACTTTCAATAAAAATTAAATGTGGTAAAATACACATAACATAATATTTACCATTGTGACCATTTTTAAGTATTAGAAACTTTTTTGATATAAATCAATTTCAAGATTCTGAAGTAGAATATTAGAAGAAAAAAATTGCATTTAAACAACTTTATATATACAGATTGATTGTAAAACATTTTTTCAGCTATACTAATTTTTGAGTTGTTCAGCCTAATATTTTATACTTGTATTCAATAAATATTTAAATAAGTTAAGAAATGATAGGATATTGTTTTTCTAGTATGTCTTTTAGTAAGTTTGGCCCCCTCTTTTCTCTAGGTGGCCGTCAGACCCAAGAGCAAAGAACTCAAAGAAATGTAATAAATGTACCTGGAGAAAAACGCACTGAAAATGGGGTAAGTAATAGTGAATTAAATTGAAATTAAAAAAAATTTTTATGGGTACTAATGAGTTTGGGTTATAATTTACTTCTAAAGAAATATTTTTTGGATGGTGTTAATCTGAAAAAAACAACCAATTATTTTACCAGTAACACAGGTTTATTTGGGAACAGCAAAGAATTGCAATTCAGGATATGTAGCTATGGCCAGCCACATGCAACTCCACAAACACAAGAAGAAACTCTTTTATAGAGGAGAAGAAAGTTAAGAGGGGCTGTTGTAAATGAAAAGTCCATTGGAGGAAATTGGGAGTCTGATGTGTGGTGGCTTTTCATTGGCTGAGTTGCTGCCCAGAAAGGAGGAAATGGTTCTTCCTCTGGCAGTAAGGCAGCGTTACTTCCTGCTGGAGGTGCAAAGTATGTCTCTTTCTCTGGGGATCTGCACCAGTGTCTGGTGGTGTGTGTGTGAGAGCTCCCCACTGTGGCCTCCATTTTAGTGAGGTTTTCTTTTATTTTCACCAGAGAAGTTGTCATTTCTGTTGAATATTTCAAACCTTTTTATGAAATTATAAAGGGGCAGTCACTGAGCAGTAGCGGTTTTACCAGTACGCACTGTGGCCGATGCACTGAGTGGTCTCACACAGAGCAGGGCCTTCCATGCCCTTTACGTGTTGCTGCCCATGGCATGTCCTGCAGCAGCACCTGCGTACTCTGTGCTGGTGACAGTGACCTGTCCCCAGGAAGCAGAGATGAGCAGGCAGACTTGTTTCGGATCTTCAGTGTTGATGTCTTGGTCCTTCTGTCAGGTTTTGAAAGACACGGTGGCTAGTGGGTTGAAGTCTTCATAGCTGTCTCCAGGGGAGAGAACTTCCTTTATCACGTGGTGTAGAGTCAGAGAGGAGGCCTAACACTGATTATAGGTGAGGAAGTTTGAGTGCAGGGTCCGTTTTAAGAAATGTTGGTGCATGTGAAAAGAATGAACACAAATGAATGAGAATGAGTGAATGAGAGAAGAGTGAAGAAGGAGAGAAATTTTCAGTGTGGTCTTTTTTGGAAATTTTAGTAATAACTTTTCAGAATAATTTTAAAGCTAGAGAATTAGTTTCTCTTTCTGGCTCTGCCACTAGCTAGGCACGTAGCCTTGGCCAGGTTACTTCCGAGGATAGTGCTTGGCCCAGCCATGTACCAGTTTGGGGGAAAAAAACAGAAGGATCTGGAGCACAGAGGCCCATATTCAGACACTGGCTTCAGAATTTTGCAACTAGCTGAATTTGAGCAGGTTACTTTGCCACTGTGCTTTCCAACGTAGTATCACTGATCTGTGATTTTATTTCTTTTGTTGGCTACCATTTTGACTTTAAATGATATACTTAAATCTCTATTTCCTTGTGCAGTCAACTTTAAACCATATCCCTGGCCCTCCTTCCTCCTAAGATGAGGCTGTCAGCACCCGTCCCTTTTTCTCCGTCTGCCCTTCCCTCCTGACTTCCAGCTCGTTCAGCTGTGCTTCCACGTCCCGGTGCTGATAGGACTTGTGTGCTTTCCTCTGAGTGTGCTTAAGCTTTTCATGCTTTGTTTACAGATTGGTCAAGCTGAAAATCATTTCGTAGTGTTTATTATTTCAGACTTTGCAGGTATTATCCGCTGCAGAGCTAAGGGCTATACTAGACTACATTTTCTTCTGTTTGGTTCCAGTGTCCTCATCCTTGTGCCACTCAGGGAGAACTGTTCCTAATGTCACAATTGTGGATTCTTCTTCCTTACCCTCCAGTTTCTAAAGATCATTCCATAGATTCTCTTCTTCCTGCCTGCTGATGCACTTGTCCACTCCACATCCAGAGCCTCTGTGGGCTTCTGCCGGGCCTGTGTGCTTCAGAAAGACTTAAGAAATAAAGGCCCAGGCCCCACTGGCAGAACTTCTGATTCAGCAAGTCTAGGGTGGGCCTGGAAGACTGCCCATGACTCTGTTGCCCTGCCAGGTTTGGGAACCTGCGGGTTATATGCAAACTCTGTCAGGAGCATTCAGAACTTACTTGTCCAACAGAATTTTGAAGATCTTTTTGAGTTCTCAGAGTTCCTGTGACCTGAACTTCAGGGAAGATGAAACAAATATATTGAGTAGGCTTTGTGTGTTGAGGGTGGAGATGGGTGTATATGATAAAGGAAAGGATTCCAATGATGTAATACGGTGAGTTTTTGATGTGATGGGTCTGTGGTCTTTTCCAGGATGAAGTTGTTTCTTGTTAACATGGAGATAATGTTTACATTTCAAGATCAACAAAACTAAACCCAAAACCAAAATTAAAAATGTGTTTGGAGCCTTTATGTGAGCTTGTAATTAGAGGAAGGTAGAGCTAGTCTAGAGGTATAACTCTGTGCTGGAAGCGTCACATCAAAGGTGTTCCTATATTTTATGGCATGCACACCTGCCTTTTAAGCCTAATAATACATTACCTTTGTAAAACACTTTATTGTCTACAAAGCACTTTTACATGCATTTTTAAAGTTAATAAGATGTTAAAAATATCTTTCTCCAAAAATGTTTTTGTGTGAACCCTGGATGTGGAATGATGACACACTGAACCCTCTGCCTGTGGGGACAGCTGGCAGGAGCAGCTCGAGCGGCGTGTGGGTTGGACAAAAGGACAGGAAGCAGAGTGGATGTGATTCATGCGCATCAGCGGCTGCCGAGGCAGGAGGCTGGGGGAGTTCTGTCCTCCCCAAATAGCAGGTCATGAGGTCAGGTTGTCTAAGAAATAAAGGCCCAGGCCCCACTGACAGAATTTATGATTCAGTATGTCTGGGTTGGCCTGGAAAATTCCCCATGTGGCTCTGTCGCCCTGCCAGCTTCAGGAACCGCTGGGTTACATGCACACTGTCAGAAGGATTCGGAACTTTCTTGTCCAACAGAGTTTTGAAGATCTGGTTTAACTTTACAGCATAAAGGCAGAATGAAAACATATTCTTGTTGTGTATGGTCGTGTCGGGGTTCCGGGACCACGCCTGGTGTCAGTGGTTTGCTGGGAGGACTCACAGGATGCAGCGTGTGGCTGTACTCACTGCCGTGAGGGCAAGAGGCACACGGGGTGGAGTCCCGGGAGACCGGCACAGCTGGCACAAGCCTCCCAGGGCCTCTCCCAGCAGGTCACACAGGATGCGCTTAATCCTTCCAGCCACCAACCGTGACAACACATGTGAAGCGCTGACTGCCAGGGAAGCTCATGAGAGCACTGGTGCCCGGGCTTTTATTTCAAGTAAGCGGCTTCCATCCAGCAAGCACCACACCTCCGGACTCCCGGAAGGAAGGCAGGTACTTTACTTAGGTGTCCTGTTTTCTCAGCCTGTTGGGCTGAAATTCAAGTCAGTTTCTGCTTCAGTGCTGAACACCCAGTAAGTTGCCAAGGCCAATTGATCCTGCCCCCGCCGCCTGTGTTTTCCTCTGAGAGCTTTATAGTTTTAGCTCTTATATTTAGGTCTGTTGTCCATTTTGAGTTAATTTTTGTGTACGGTGTGAAGTAGGGGATTTATTCCTTTGCAAGTAAATATGCAGGCATCCCAGCACCATTTGGTGCAAAGACTGTTCTTTCCCAATTGAATTGTCCTGGTACCTTTGTGAAGTCCATTGACTGTGTATGTGAGTGTTTATGTCTGGAAGCATTTATTAGTGATGTGGTCACGTAGTCTCCTTGTTTTCCATGTGGTGCCCAGGACTCAGCTGGGACTGTCATCTCCCAGGCCAGGTAACATTTCAGTTGTCTAGAGAATAAACTTCCAGGTTCCGTCCAGGTAGGGGAGAGGCAGCGCCCGGGTCCAGAGCTGGGAGGGGGTCGAGGGGCTTTACTGCTTTTTCTTTTTTCTTTCTTTCTTTTTTTTAAACTGCTTTTTAAATATCTTTCACTAAGTCTGCTTTATTTTAGGTGCCTTACATTTCGTCCACCTTTCCAGAATTACTTGGTTTTGCCAATTCCTGAGCCTTTTGAAGGTTCTTTGGTGTAACTGGGTTGTTTATCCAGTTTTAGCTCTTCTATCTTGAGGCTTGTCTCAGACCTACTAGGTCAGTTACTTCTCATCCATTCTCTCCAGCTTCCAAACTTTTTTTTTGTCTCCATTCCTGTTAGCCTGCTTTGTGGTTTTATGTTATTTGATGTCAAAAATCCCTTCGCTCTCATTTAGTCGTTTTGAGAGTTAATGAAGTTAGGATTAAATAGTTCTGCATTCTGAGCGGAACTAGGTGTGCGCTCCTTCTGACTTCTCCTGTTGGGGCTTGTTGCCCTTACTGACTGAGGGCTCTCGACTGTTCTCTCTACAGGTGCTTCTCCTTCCATGTTCTTGCCTTTTTTTCTTCTGGGAACTCTGATTAGACTTGTATCTTTCATTTTATTTTCAATTTCTCTTTCATATTTTCACTTTCTTTGTCTCTGTACTGTGTTCTGGATAATTTCTTATCTTTCAGTTAATGAGTTCTGTCTTCGGCTGTGTTTGAATGGGTGTTAGTACATATAATGTGCTTTTAACATTAGTCGTTATGAAAATACAAGGCACAGTCTGGGAGGGAATACTTGCAAACCCTATACCCGATAGAGGTCTGTATCCAGAACATAAGAAAGAACTCTCAAATCTCAGTAAGAAAATAAGTTACCCACTTTTAGAAGAAACAGGCAAAAGTTCTGAATAGATGCTTCACTAGAGAAAGTAGATGAGTGTCAAGGAAGCACATGTGAACGTGTACAGCATCATCAGTTTTTAGGAAGATGCAAATTAAAACCACATGCACCTGCTAGACCGTCTAAAACTAAAGACTGTGGAGCGCCCGGGACTCTCATATGTGGCTGCTGAGAATGTAAAACGGTGTAATCGGAAACTGTCGGACAGTGCCTTCGAAACTTGAACATAAATCTGTTATATGATCTGACAATTCTACTGCTGAGTATTTTTCCAAGAGAAAGGAAAGCAAATGTCCATATAAACTTGCACATGAATGTTCATGGCAGTTTGATTTGTGGTAGCCAAAATCTAGAAAAACCCTAATGTCTGTTAACAGGTGAATGGACCAAAAAAGTGATACATTCATACAATGAAATATTCCTGAGCAATAAGAAAAGGAGTGAATCACTGATGCATGCTGCAACTTGGATGAATCTCAGAATCATTATGCTGAAAGAAAGCAGCCAGAAAAAAATAGTACACACTGTATGATTTCATTTATGTAAAATTTTAGAAAATGTAAGCTAATCTCAGTAACAGAAGGTAGATGAGCAGTTGCCTGTGGACCTGGGCGCTGGGGCTGGGTGTGAGGAGGAGGGAGGGGCTACAAAGGAGCACCCAGGCATTTTGAGGTTTGGCTGTTTTCTTGATTGTGATGGTGGTTTCATGGTGTACACATGTGTCAGAAGGTGTCAAATTGTACACTTTAGATATGTACAGTTTATTATGTCAGCTGTGCTTTAGTAAAGTGGTTTTCAAAATTCATTAAAAAAATTTCAGTTCTAGAGGTTTTGGTTCTTTTTCACTTCTTGGTTACTCTTTGCTCATATTTTAAGCATCTCTTATTTCTTTAAATACACTAAACATAGTTATTTTCTATTCTGCAGCTAATCATTTCAATATCTGCATATGTCGCTTCCACTGGCTTTAAGTCGTGGTGCTAGGATCTTTGTGTGCTTTAACTTTTGACAAGTAGCTGCTCATTTTCCCTGGAGCTTCATCTGTGAGTATTTTTGAGGCCTGGATGAAGGCGGGCTTTTGCGGGAGGTTTGCATCTGCCTTGGCGGGTAGCTGGGCATGCGGATGGGCTCAGTCTGTAACCTTCTTTGTGGGTCACGAAGCCTGTGTGAGGGCTGTCTAGTGTTTGTAGGTTCTTACCGTGATGGAGAAAGGCTGGTCTCCGTGCTTCCCCCATCTGGGAGTTTGGGGGTGTGTTTCTCACTCTCTCTCACACTGGATGGGAGTCTTAAATGGGTGGATGTGGCATCTCCCATTAGACTCCCCTCCCTGGGTTGGTCCTCACCATTCCCTCTTAATGCCGGGCTTCAGCAGCTCCAGGGGGCAAACCTCCAGGTGGGCACGAGCCGTCAGGGTGCAAGCCAGTTCTGGTATTTTCTCAGTGCCCAGAGCTGCTGCTGTCCCTTAATTTTTGGCCCCATAGCTTCCTTCCTGTTGTGTCAGCACAGTGATGCTTTTAAAAATAAGTTTTTATGTTTTATCTTGCCTTTTAGGTGTTGCTGTCAGGAGTGTAGCTCAGTGTGTTTTGTGGGCTGCACGGTTAGAGGCAGAGCAGTTACCACGGGTGCAGCTGGTTGCGCTGCGGTGGTGCGCAGGTGGTTCCTCCTGGTGTTTGTGCTCTTTGTAGCCCTGTTCTCCTGCCAATCTTTCTAGCTCCAGCTCCTCCTAGCTACTTGCCTGGGTATAAGTGTGTGTTAAACCAAACTGAATTGGTATAGGTGAATTTTAATCATAAGAGTAAATCAAATTTATAGGATATAAAATTGGATATTGTAGCATTACTGCAGGGAGAGGGGAGCCAGTGTATGTTTTAGATGTCTAATTGACTCGTATTAATTTGTGAGACTTAGTAATTAATTGTTGGAAAATGAAATATGCCAGTTACAGAAATACAATAAGATGCTAGAGAGGTTTAATTTTATAGAATGTGTTGTGTGATAAAAATAAGCCTACACATTTGATACCATTCTCATCTACTTTTTTGCTTGCTAAACAGGCAAGTAAAAATACTCTTCAAACCTGAAACTCATAACCTTGGAGAGGTAGGAAGAAAGAGGAAATGATTTAGTGTTCTAGAATATTATGTGAGCATAAATAGATTTTATCCTAATTACTTTGTCAGTTTTGTTTTAATGATGTTTGTCATCTTTGAAGTGACATTATACTTGAGAATCTAATCATACTCTAAAAACATAGTTGTGATTTTTAAACCTGTATCTTGTGATGATTAAATTACAAGATAAGATACTGGCTGTTTGGTTGAATTCTTTATTTCCTACTTTTTTTATTGAGAAATACACGTACAGAAGAACGTGTAAAACATGTCCAGTGTAAAGAATTGCTAAGCAGACCCTCCTGACAGCAAGCTGGACGCTCTCTCCATGGCACAGGAGGTGTGGCTTGCTGTCAGGAGGTCTGGATTAAGATCCTGACATGGATACTGACCCAGCCGCAGGAGCTTGGGACAGTTGGCCGCCAGCTGCTCAGAGCCTCAGCCTTCTCATCTGTAAAATAAGCTTACTTTTCCTTATAGGGTTTCTGTAAACATCAAGATAACTATAAACTCAAGTGTATGTAAACGCCTGAACATCTGCTCATTGCATGTTGTTGAATCTCTAGAATTCAGAATTCACTGAGAAATAACTGAGTTCACTCCCATCTCTGGAAGTGACGTCAGATCCTGAGTTTCAGGACAGTTGTGTGAGAAGTTCCTTAGACAATCAGGAGAAACTTCAGGAAACAGATGGCATTGCCACTCCATCTTCAAAGACAGGAAGAGTTTGGGGTGTAGAGGGACAGGCACTGTGGACAGAGGAGGAATGTGAGCAAAAATATGGAGGTGAGAGGGTGTAGGTTCTGGAATGGAGAGGCAAGCACAGCTGTGAGAGAGAAAGAGCACTGAGTAACACACAGCTCCCACTGGGGCAGGGTCGGCTCAAGTCAGAGATGATGCCAGAGGCATTAATGAGAGAAGGGAGTTTAGGGAGGAGGCCTGGGTTGGAAGAGAAAGGGGAGGAGTGTGGTTTCACACGGGGCAGTTGAGGGGCTGGCGGAGCTGGCAGGTGGAAGTGTGAATCTGGCCAGGGGACTCTGGCTCTGAGCTCCTCGGGAAAGAGGCCAGGGGTGGACAGCCAGGCTCACCAGAGGGTAGGGTGTTCTCCATATAAACTACAGACAAGAAGAATTGAGTACGATCTGAAAGTGCAGGGAATTTACTGTTTTCCCGAATAACATTACAGTGGCATTCTTGTCTGTTACAACCACAGATGAACTTACTTGGTTGAGTATTAAAATCGTATCAGGATTAGAGCTGACATCGGAAGTGACCCATTAGCTGGTAGGCGTTTAATTGCTGAGTGAATCCACTAGTATTGCTGTTAACTGATTACCAAGAAACGTATGCTGGGCCTTGAGGAGGAAAGCAACACTTACAGCTGGACCTCTGTTCATTGCCCCGCTGTCTGGCTCTCTTAAACACAGGCTCTCAAACATTGTGACCGCGCTGTCGAGAACAGCAACCTGACTCCTCTGAGGAGTGAATGATAGACGTATGCAGAGTCTTCGTGAGCTTTTACAGTAAATGGTTGTGGTGGTTTTCAATTCTGTCTGCAAATTCTTTAACGTACCTCCCATCAAAGGTGGAGCCTAATTCCCCTCCTCTCCAAGACTTTGTGCCTGGCTCCTAACATACAGAATGTGGGGAGTGAGATGGTGTGACTTCTGAGGCTAGTTCCTAGAAAGATAGCTCCCCCAACTCTCTCTCTTGGATTGCTGGCTCTTGGGAACCCAGCCCCCAGGTCCTGAGAACCCTGGTGCACGCAGCTCTGAGAAGGGCCCACCTGGGGGGGACCTGAGGCCTTCCACCGGCAGCCAGCACGAACTTGGTTGCCGTGTGTGAGCCACCTTGGAACCCTGTCCTGCAACCTTAAAATCACCACAGCCTGGCTGACTTTTGACTCCATCTCCAGCCAGAACCGCCCAGCCACGCTGCTTGTGAACCCTTCACCCACAGAAACCGCGCCGTAAGGAACGTGTGGTGGTGTTCTAAGCGTGTACCAAGGTCGGGTGTGACTGTCGCTCAGCCATAGAGAACTGTACGCGGCCTGTGAAATAAATAAGGGGGGACTGCTGATTCCCAGACTGTTTTCACAGTTGTAAAATATGTGAACGGAACGATGAAGTCATGCTTTTGTAAGTAATAAACAACACATGAACACAGTTGGGACCCGAAATGTCGTGCAGTGAAAGTTTGCTGTATTCGCGAGGAGAGGAGAGGGGGCTTCGCCGGGCGTGGCTGACGGGGAGGGGCTGTTCTCGGGGCGGCTTCGCAGTGTCAGTACTTCCTTTTATATAACTTTCTCCACCAATTTTTCAACTTTTAGGGAGAATGCACTCAAACTGAGCTTAAATAAAGTTATAGGACAGGAAAGCTAAATAAGAGAACACTTGACAACAGATAGAGGGGAGGGTGCATCTCTGTGGTAGAGTGCATGCTTAGCAGGCCGGAGGTCGTGGGTTCAGCCCCAGCACCTCCACTAAAATAAATAAATAACCCTAATTACCCCCCCCCAAAAAGGCAAAAATACTACAGGTAGAGGTGGCCTTGTGCACAGGAGACAGCCGCCCCCACCTCCTCCCCATGTGGCGGATGCACTCAGGGCACCACGCGGCTCGCCCGGTCCTGCGCACAGTTCCTGGTCCGGCCACCTGCTCTCAGGTGAGGAGCAGCTGAGGGAGTAAATGGGTCACTGCTTGCTTGCTTGAGACTAATGTCCAAATATCATTTCTTACAGATCATTTATTTAATGTGTTTTTGGATGAGTCATTATACCAAAAGAAAAGTTGTCTGGAAAATGGCATAATTTTTTAGGCTGTGCACGAAGAGGACCCTTTTGTTGAAGCTGCAGTCTTTGATATTTTGGGGCACGTATTGGAAAAATACATTTGGCACATGTTGGCAGAATGTTTTCAGTAGTGCCTTAGATGGGAGGTAAAACTAAGTCTTCTTACCACTATTGGAAAGACTAAAAGTCTACAAAAACATATAATTAGTGGCTTAGGATGGAAGATGAGTGTACTGCATGATTGCCTACAGTGGTTTGTTTTGAGAATCTTTGCTGCATGTTTTTAATACCTAAAATATGTTACCTCAGGAGATGAAAATACGTTTGATCAAAGCCATGTCATCAGCTGACTGGTGATCTGAAGCTTTTAACCATGATCATCAAGTGAGTTGTAGTTTAATATCTCAAAAAATCCAGTTCTGATAGCCTGTTTGTCAAACATACTTTATTTTGATAGCTTTATGAGCCATGATTCATACACATAATTAGTGCAAATGAGGCATTAGCCTGGGAAATCAGCCCCCCTTTTATATCTAACTTTTGGCAAGTCTAGCCAGCTTATTTATTGAAACTCTGGTCATTGTGTTTAGGGGTGATAGCTTAATTATGGGCATTTTAATGCTTACTTTTTTCCATTACTTATCAAAATACCGTTTATATGGAATTCTTTCTTCACCGAGGGGTTAACATTTTATTTAAAAGGAGGACAATTAAAATTTAAACACTAGTCAAAAATGTTGGCTAGGATGTGGAGAAGCTAGAACTCTCATATAATGCTGGTGAAAGGGTAAAACGATGCTTCACTTTGGAAAACAGTTGGGCAGTTTGTATAAGTTACACATACACTCACCATCCAGCCCACCATTTCCACTTCTTGACATCGATTACCCAAGGGAAGCCAGAACATTTGTCCTCGTGAATACTGGTATGTGAATGTTCAAAGTGGCTTTATTCCCCATGGCCAGAAAGGAAACAGCCCAAATGCTCATCAGCAGATGAATGGGAAAGCAAAACGGGTGATAGCACATGACTGAATGCTACGTGGGTGGAGGCCACACCCTTGCGGCGAGTGGAGAACCAAACACAAGGAAGTGCACACCCTGTGGTCCGTCTGTGTGAGAGCCTCGAGGATACAGACCTGGGCTCCCGTGGACCACAACCACCCCTCAACAGTTTGCTGGTTTGGCGAGGAGGAGCGGGGAGTGGAATTGACTGGGAAGCTCAGTAGGGAACTTTCTGGGATGATGGAAATGTTTTGTGTCCTGGTGGTGGTTACACTGTGATATGCAGTTGTCAAAACTCATTTAGCAGTACGCTTTAAATGGGCACGTGTTACTGTCTGTAAATTGTGCCTCAGTAAAGTAAATTTGAAAAGGAAACATTGATTTCACTGTGTATTTCTTAAACTACCCTGTTGTATTATTTCGTTTTGTTAACTTATTACCCATATGGATATTTTTGAAGTTTTGTATCTGAACTAGACTAGAATATATCTTACCAATTTTTTAAAAGGTGCTAATCTTAAATTTAGGAACATAAAAATTAGAAAATCATGTTGTTTTTGTTTTTTGTGAGTGTTGTGATTTATTTATAATCTTACACCATCTCTAGGGGTCAGGAAGTCAAGGCTCGGCTGCGTGCCGTGGCGCGGGGTCTGTAGCGGCGGTGTGGTGGTCAGGATGTCGGCCAGGACAGCTGTCGTCGGGAGACTCACTGGGCTGGAGGCTCTGCTTCCAAACCCGTGAAATAATATTTTTATTTGGAATTTCTGTAAAGTCAGGAATAATAATGTAAAGAGGGTTTAGCTTCCAATTTAGATTCACTGTTTTGGGGTAAGAGGTTTAAGAGGCACCTTTTGTTTTCAGACCTGCAGTCCCCATGATGACTGGACTCAGGGTGGCTGAAATGTCCTGCGTTTCTGAGCTGCTCACGGGCTTCCCAGGAGGAGCATCAGGCTGAACAGCACACTTTTACAGCAGCACATGTGACATTCCATGTCCTTGCTGCTACTCTGGGAAAATGCTCTTATTTATAAATATAAGAACAAAGGAAAACTGAGCTCAGGTTCTGTACCTCATAGTTGAATTTGCTGGGCAACCTGATTGCTTCGCATGTGAGGTTTTTAATCTCATCAGAAGAGCCCACCGGAAACAGGGAGAAACTGCATTTTACTTTTCTGTTTCCTACAGTGTCTAGAATTGTACATGGCATATCGAGGGTAAATGAATTATTATGGAATCAAACCTGTATAGTACTCCAAACCAACCAACCAACCAGCCAGCACCTGACCACTACACAGCCACCCTGGCCTGAAAGTCGGGACACCTGCTCACGCTGGGACCTCGAGCACATGGCTCAGTCTCTTCACTGAGGAAGCCCCACTGCTGCTGCTTATAGCCTTTCTGGGCAGACGGGAATGAGGGGACATGGTCAGAAGGGAGGGGAGAGGGGCCCGAGGAAACGTGGGTTTCTGAGGTGTCAGGAATGATCTGCTGAGGCAAGTGAAGTGGTGAGGAGGATATAGACTCTCCGTGGGAAGACAGAATTTAAAAAGTCTGAGCTTTCAAGTTTGGAAAGATGCTGTCTGTGTAGATGTGCGATCAGGGTATGGTAGAAGGATTGAGGAAGTGCTGATTCCACGTATAAATCCATTCACCAAACGTTGATCGTTGGTCGGGGTCTGTGGCCAGGCCTGGCCGGGGGCCGGGTGCCAGTGGTCTAGGCCCTGTGGAGTCTCTCCCAGGCTGGCGTGAGCTGGAGGGTCCCTGGTACAAGTTCTCTGTCTGGTGAGTATTTCATATATAAAAGTATTGTAAGTTAGAGGAATGAAGTCTCCTAATTCACTGTCCCTGCAAGTAGATTTGTGGGCATCTGGAGAAAGAAGGGAAGGGGATGGTGTGCTCAGAGAAGGGGGGGGGGTTCTGTTTTCCTCTGCGCTTGTCAGGGGTGGGGCGGGTGGGGGGTCGTTAGACCAAGGGACTATGGGCAGTGTTGTGGAAGATGGGTGGTATCAGTGTTAGGCTGAGGGCAAACTGCATTCTCTGGGCACATGAATACAGGAGAGTCCGGGTTGAATGCTGGTGGGAGAGGGGGCCCTGAGCCCCAGGGCCGGTGGCGGCCCCTGCTGGGAGGAAGGCCGTGGCAGCAGGCCGGAGGCTTGGGTGGGGGGGCTCTTGCTTTCCCTGGGCCTGCCCTTATGGAAGCCTGCCGGGCTGTTCCTGAGAGAACTTCCGCGCCCATCTTACTGGTCCTGAAAGTGGCTGGCCCTATCTGTGACCTGGACTTGAACTCACCGGATAACTACCATAATGAGGGACCTCGACGGGCCCAAGGGAACAGGATTTGATTTCTTCTTATTAGATGCAATGAAAAGAAATAAGCGAAGAATTAGGTCATAGGTTTGTCTGAGTAAATTGAGTTCGTATGGAGAATTTTAAATTGCTCCTATGGGGTTTGGCTTATGTGGAGAGAATGCATTCTGAAAGGCCTGTCATAACAGGGTAGAATTTGCATCAGAGGGTTTTTGCTTTCTTAAAAAACTCTGAAGAGGTGCTTTTTGCTAAATTTTCACGTTGAACAAATTAGAGAATAAATACTAAAGCGTAAAATGTTGCATATCTGTTGATTTACAGGTTTATGGTGGCTCATGTTTTTGTAACCCATTTAAAATGCAATCAAATTACACATGTGTTCACTTTGAAATAATTCACTGAGCTGCGCACTGTGATTTATACAGTTTTCTGTTTGTGGTATCTACTTCAGTAAAATTTTATAAAATTACAGTGTGTTAGTATACACATAAGGTGTAATGCCTGACTTACGACAGCAGAGTATATCCTAGTTTTACAGCTAGAAACACGTAGGACACAGCACGCACAGAGAGTTCTGTCTTGCTCATAGGTGTGAACATCAGAATACCAAACGGTTACATTTCTTTTCATTGTTACTCTAAGCCATTGGAGGGGAGAGGAGACCAAAGAGAGGTTTTTGTCTGTCTTTTCTTCAAGTTGTAAAATTACAAAATTAATGTAAATTGAAAGTTTTGTTGAATGGGTATCATTTTTCTCTAGTGAAAAACATGTTTAAGGAGTAAAGTTCTGAAAGTTTTAAGAATACCTTTTTTGTGGTGACTAGGAAATCTCAGTAGGTAGAAATTAGAATCCTTTATTAGTGTTAAAACAGATATTTTGGGCATTATGACAGTTCTACCAGGCATTTTTGTAGAATGGACAAATTTCTTTTCAAATGGAAGTGTCTAGAACTTGGCAGTTCACATCTGGTATTGAGAGGGGCTTGCTCCATGTTGCTATCTAGGGATCTCAGATAAATAGACCAGGCTTCCAGTTAAGACTATGAACACATCCCAATTCCATTTTCCAAGAGTCCAGCATGTGCTTGGCACCATAAGATTTGGGGAAGACTGGAGTCGGAAGAACAGGGGTTGGACCCCCTGTTAAGAATTACAAGAGGGTGTAAGGGTGGCAGAAGGTAAAGGGGCCCTCAGAGTACAGCTGAACCTAGAAGGAGGAGGTGGAGGTCTGAGGAGGGCTCCGCTTTTCCCTGGTGGGCACAGAAGGGCTTGGAGGAAGGCAGACTGGCCTGGCACTGGCGCTCGGCCCCTTAGGAGCTCTCGGCCCTTAGGTGTGCCCCTTCTCCTTTCTCCCGTGATTCCTCGCCCAGTGTGGGGCTCGTCCACCTGCCACCCAGATTTGTTACGAGGATTGTGTGTACAGTGCGTGTAACGTGCCTAGCGTAGCAGCCCACACCCAGGTGTGTGCCTGGTAGAGGGTGCCATGTGAGGCGGCCAGGACCTCCGCGTCCTGCTCTGTCCTTGTGGGGCACCCGACCTGCAGCACAGGACGTGAGCTGCCCCACTTGTTTTCCCGTCTGCAGAAGCGGGGGTGGAGTAATGCCTGCCCGCCTGGGTCGTCGTGAGGCTTAGAGGAGTTCATAAATGGGAGGTGGTCGCTTCAGGGACAGGCTCATGGCAAACACAGCAGCAGTGCTTGATGTTATTATTTCTCAGTAACAAGAGGATGGGGACGTGCTTCCGTCAGCTGCCACTCCTCAAGCTGCCACCTTTCTGTGCTCATCTCACGTAGATAATTTCCTGCCGCTGGTGGGTCAGCCTTTGCTGTGCGCCACGCCTGTGGTGTTTTCCATGGGGTGTTTGTACTTTAGAATCTTTCATATATTTCAGCTTCTTGAGACCAAGTGGTGGTGAGATGACATTTGTCCTGAGGTGCCACCTGCATACTTATTTTTTAAGTTGTGTACCCTTAAACATTTGACATCCCTATTTGCTCAAATAAATTTAATAAAAACAGCCAGCAATTGGGAAACAGCCAACAAGTGGGGAAAGCTCCTATGAGAAGATAAACTCGTTTGTGCTCTCCTAACTACTGGGGAGCCTGTTTAAAGTCTTGATGTGCGCGCGTTCTGACACTACAGCAGAATGACTGTGCAGAATGAACGTGCATTCCAGCCTGAGTGTGTCCTGTCTCTGTAGGTTGGGAACCCACGTGTTGAACTCACCCTCTCAGAACTCCAGGACATGGCAGCTAGGCAACAACAGCAAATTGAGAACCAGCAGCAAATGCTGGTTGCCAAGGTAAGTGGTAAAGGCAGAGGTGGGCAAGTGTCCAATGAGTGTGTTCTTCTGACGTTATTTTAGCTGGGGGGTCAGTGCGTTCATGGGTAACCCTTGTAAGTAGGACCATGCCGCCAAGTGTTAAATAGTGTCTTTCTCAATTATCTCTCCTGTAACAGTAAATGCGTATGTAGCTTCTTGGAGGTGGGAAAGTACCCAGGCAAGTGCATCTGACCTTTGACATGCTCACGTGAACCCCCAGGACAGGAAACGATCAGCCTTACCCAGTTTACCCACTTATAGGTGAAATTTGGAAAGAAAGGAAGCTCCTTTTTCCTCTGGGTATGTTGTCCACTGGTGTAGTTGGCATTAGTGTTCCAGAGGAGGCGAGTGGCCCGTGACAATACACTGGTCGTGGGCTCCAAAGATGGCTTGCCTTTGTCCCACCTGCAGGGAACTCGTTTGGTTTACTGAGGTGCAGGCGTCCTCAGCACTCATTACACACACTGGGTGCTAGATTTGTTGTTGAAACTCTGTAATGGTAGGATTTGAAACTGTTGCCAAATGCAAGTTTGTGTGCCTGACCCACAGTGAGGCCAAACACACCCAAATGTAAATGCCCAAGTTTGGAGCAGAGAAAGGTTTATTGCCAGGCCAAGCAAGGAGAATAGGTAGCTTGTGCTCAAAAAATCCAAACTCCCCAGTGGGAAGGCATTTTTATAGGCAAAATTTGGGATGAGGGCTGCAGGGTGTGTGACTTTTTTCTGATTGGTCGGTGGTGAGGTAACGGGTGGTGTCCAGGAATCTTGGATTTAACCAGTCCTTCCCATCCACCACTTAGGTAGGGGCCTTAGTTCCTGCAGAAGAACTCGAGGACACATTGTTATGTGTCTCCCTTGCGGCTGGAACCAGGACCCTGTTTTATTGCACTGTTGTTTCTTGACTCCTCCTTTATTTCTGCATCCCCTCACTTCCCTGGTTAGGAACTGTTTGCACCTACCTTTTGGGACTCAGGGAAGGTCTAGGAGTCTGAAGCTTTTTTCCTGCAAGACACAGGGACAGAGGAAGGCTTTTGTATCTGGGAGGGCCCCATGGGATCCTGCTTGGTTTTAAAACTTTCTAAATGGTTTAGTCTTGGACTAAAAGATTAGATCTATCACCCATGCCTGTTGGAAACAATTCATGTTGTAATTATGGTAAATGTTCTGAAACTCAGAGAGAGAGAGAGAGAGAGAGAATTTGTAAACAGCACCGCCTAGGGTCTTACTGCTTTCTCTGTAAAGAGAGTTTCTTAATACCTAGATGTCCAATTCAACTTTTTTCATTTATTGAATGACCGTATAATTCTCTTCGCTTTTATGTAAATAATAGTTTAAGTTGGACTTGTTTTTAAAAGTTGTCTTTCAAAGTTTATTGGATTTACAAGAATAAAAAACAAAAGTTAGGTAAATTGGAAAGTATTTTCATCCCGTTAATAGCATTTCTAAGATAAAATGTCCATGGTATTATGTAATTACAAACTTTTCTAATTCTACTTTTTATTTTCTTCCAACTATTGACCCAAGAGTATTGCTATTAAAAAAATCTTAAATATTTTCAGCAGTGTAAATCACAAGTTAATGCTAATTTTTACATATTTCCACACATACTCCCTTCCCTTAGAGCGCATTGTGTAAAGCCAGCATAATCACACTTAAATCTCTCCTTAAGTATATTTAACGCATACAAATAGGGCCATGAATATTTAAACATTGACTGTTACCCTTAAGGCATGTTTTCACGTTAGGGAAAAAACTGTTGAGTATTGCATATATTTTTACTTTAGGATTGTCCAGTTCTTGTTTGACTCTGAAATGTTTGATTACTTGTGAAGATAATCATCCTAAAGAAAACAAACATTTCCTGTTTCGTGTCACTTGGCAGATTAGCGGTTCATCCCCTTACTTATCTCCTTACGTATCTCTTCCAGTAGGAAATCCCCTGTGGTCTGTGCTCGTGTCCTTTAGGAGGCTAAATAAGGGCCTTGGGAAGCCGCTTTGCAGCCCTGGCCGCAGGAGACCTGGGCTGCCGGCTGGAGGTGGGCTTGTGCTTGTTGTGATGGGTGAACCTGTGGAATCTGCTTACCCTTTTTTCGGTGCATGAAAGTCAGCGTCCATTTCAGTTTTCAAAGTTAGCCGTTTCCCTCTTTTGCTAGGAACAGCGTTTACATTTTCTGAAGCAACAGGAGCGCCGTCAGCAGCAATCTGTTTCTGAAAATGAAAAGCTTCAGAAGTTGAAAGAACGAGTCGAAGCCCAGGAAAACAAGCTGAAGAAGATCCGAGCCATGAGAGGACAAGTGGACTACAGCAAAATGATGAACGGGAACCTGTGTACGTGCCCCGCCCTCCCGCTGCAGGCCCTCCCCGGACTCTGCTGCATCTGCGCCTGCACGGCGAGGTTCAGTGATCTGAGGACACTGCAGTGGAGGGGGGCCTCCTGCTGGGTAGCGGCCGCTCTTCAGATCTGGGCAGGGCCACTCCTAAGACTCCACTCATGATGAGGGTCTGTTTCAAGTGAACAGCTGAAATTTTATCTGTGTGTGAAGACACGCCATACACGTGCTCACTTTTTATATTTGTGCGCGTGAATTGTCACTTTATTCACCAGTTCCGTCGGTGCCTACTTTATGGCGCAGCAATAAGCAAGATAGATTTGGATGGGCCTGCCCTCAGGGAGGACTTGGTCTGTTTGGTGCACTGAGATTCTTAAGTGGCTTGACCATGGTAGCTTTTGGACTGGTTGCCCTAATTTAAAATTATTCAATAATTCATGCAAATATAACTTGGCCATATGAGCAGTCGCATTATGTGTTGAAATGTGCTTTGGATTACATGCAGATTACAGTTTCCTCCCCAAGGTCTGGTGCTAGATGATGTGAGAGTTAAATGTGTAGAAATGAAACAGAACTTATACACAACAAAAACAGGAAAATACCGTGAAAAATATTAACTTCAGTGTTTTTTTCTTTATTGGTGGGAAATTATAGCTGCAGAAATAGAACGGTTCAGTGCCATGTTCCAGGAAAAGAAGCAGGAAGTGCAGACTGCGATTTTAAGAGTTGATCAGCTCAGTCAACAACTGGAAGATTTAAAGAAAGGAAAACTGAACGGGTTCCAGTCTTACAATGGCAAGCTGACTGGGCCGGCCGCGGTGGAGTTGAAACGACTGTACCAAGAACTACAGGTACCTCACCCGGGGCTGAGGGATAAGTCTATTAAGACATCCCTATGTTTGGGCTTTCTTCCAGCATAGGCTGGAAATCCCAGGAACTGGAAACAAATGACTGGACTCTAATTGAGTAACAGACACAAAATGCATTTGGTACAAAATAATTTGTTTTAATGGCAGCACTGGGGAGTGAACCCAGGGCCTCATGCATGCGAAGCACGTGCTCTACCCGAGATACACCCTCCCCCGACAAAAGAATTTTTAAAACAGCTTTGAGATGTAATTCACATAGCGTACAATTCACCTTTTAAGTTACATAATTAAGTGGTTTTTTGTATCTTCACGGAGTTTTATAGCTAGCACCACACTCAATTTTAGAACCTCACCTTCAAAAGAAACCCCACACCTCTTAGCCATCAGCCCACAACCCCCGTCCCTCTGGAGCCAAGCAGCCACGTCTCTACTTTTTGTCTCTAGGGATTTGCCTATTCTGGGAATTTCGTATGAATAGAGTCATGTAGTTCTTTGTGACTGGCTTCTTTTATTGAGCATGTATGAATTTAATTGGCAGTATAATGAACTGGTAAAGAACTTGGCTTTAGCTGATACTTAAGGCCTCTGTGTAAACTGTGTTTTGACAAGATAGATGCCTGCTGTTAAATCTTCATCGTAGCTTGGGTCTCTGTAACAGGATACCCCATACTGGGGGCTTAGACAGCAGACATTTGTGTCTCAGTCCTGGAGGCTGTGGTCCAAGATCCAGGTGATGGCAAACTTGGTTCGTGTGAGGGTCCACTTCTGGCTGGCACACGGCTGCCGCCTTGCTGTGTCCTCACACACTCTGGTCTCCCTCCTCTCAGAAGGCTACTAACCCCATCGTGAAGGCCCCACCCTCATGACCTTATCATGGCCTAATTACCTCCTGCAGGCCCATCTCCAAATACTGTCACACTGTGGATTAGGGCTTTGACATACAAAATTTGGGGAGGCCACAGTCCTAAAACCTTCAAGATTTTCATTTCTCAGAAGTTGTCATTTAGCAGGTGATTTTTCAAGCCAGAAACAAGTTTTGCAATTCTATTACTTGTTAGAGAAAATATTATATCATTTTACGAAATGGGAATTTTAATTACAGAGAGTTAACTCACTTGTTGCTGTTAAATTCTGTGATATAAAATGCGTGGAAATTGTTAGAAGACTTTATTCCTTTTGACATTTTAAGCAATTGTTAAAAATGCAGGGTTTCTAAGGATTTTTTTTGGTGAAGTGTGATGAATGTAATTATTTATGTGTATATCCAACTTTTTGACTGCAACCTAGGTTAAAAAGTACATGTTCCCTCCTGTTTGGTACACATGTGCAGGTGTGTCAGTGCTAGTGTAAGTGTGCACATCTGAGAGATTTTCACGAGACCAGACTTAACCTACTCTGTTTCATTTTGTCCAAGTGCTGGTTATGACTCATTAAAATGATACAGGAATGTTCTATTTGGTGATTTGGCCAACCTTTGGATTTCCTGCTCCCTCGTTCGGTGGCCTGTGGGGCAGGACAGACGCCTCTCCCACACTCATCGTTGGTGCTAGTCATTCCATACATTTTGAAGAAGACACATTTGCTGACATTTGCTCTTTTTTTGTTCCATATGAAGTATGTTCTGGCTTCATCTGTGCTGTACCTGTCAAATATTAGCACACAGGTGACACAGATTTAGCACACAGGTGACAGTGAATGTATATAAATACACGTGAGAACCAGATGTTGCTTTTTCTTCTTTTTTTAATCTCCCTCACGATGAGGTTGACCATTTAATTAGTACAAATCGTAAACATATTTTCTATCTTGCAGATTCGTAACCAGCTGAACCAGGAACAGAATTCAAAACTCCAGCAGCAGAAGGAACTCTTAAATAAGCGCAACATGGAGGTGGCCATGATGGACAAGCGGATCAACGAACTGCGTGAACGTCTTTACGGGAAAAAAATTCAGGCATGTGGAAAAGAAAATATTTCTGTGAGATAAACTGCTAAAAATGGTTCATCCCCAAATTGTCCATCTTCACTGTGATACCATCCTGCTCCCCAGCAGCCAGAGTTGATGAAATATAAATTGGCCACAAACTGTAAAAAACAACAGTAGGGGATGGTTCTTTTTCCCCAAGACACAGCTGGTTCCTGATGTGTGGTATCGTCCCTCCCCAGCCGCGGTGGCTTCTGCTTCCTCACCCTCCTCCCTGGGGCAGCTCTGTCTCCTCTCTGCTGGGCAGGCTTTGGCCCCCATCTGCAGCACCCATTTTTTTTAACATTTTTTATTGATTTATAATCATTTTACAATGTTGTGTCAAATTCCAGTGTTCAGCACAATTTTTCAGTCATTCATGGACATATACACACTCATTGTCACATTTTTTTCTCTGTGATTTATCATAACATTTTGTGTATATTTCCCTGTGCTATACAGTGTAATCTTGTTTATCTATTCTACAATTTTGAAATCCCAGTCTATCCCTTCCCACCCTCCACCCCCCTGGTAACCACAAGTCTGTATTCTCTGTCCATGAGTCTTTAGATTCCACATATGAGCGATCTCATATGGCATTTTTCTTTCTCTTTCTGGCTTACTTCACTTAGAATGACATTCTCTAGCAGCATCCATGTTGCTGCAAATGGCGTTATGTTGTCGGTTTTTATGGCTGAGTAGTATTCCATTGTATAAATATACCACATCTTCTTTATCCAGTGACCTGTTAATGGACATTTAGGCTGTTTCCATGTTTTGGCTATTGTAAATAGTGCTGCTATGAACATTGGAGTGCAGGTGTCATCCTGAAGTAGATTTCCTTCTGGGTACAAGCCCAGGAGTGGGATTCCTGGGTCATATGGTAAGTCTATTCCTAGTCTTTTGAGGAATCTCCACACTGTTTTCCATAGTGGCTGCACCAAACTGCATTCCCACCAGCAGTGTAGGAGGGTTCCCCTTTCTCCACAGCCTCTCCAGCATTTGTCATTTTTGGATTTTTGAATGACGGCCATTCTGACTGGTGTGAGGTGATACCTCATTGTAGTTTTGATTTGCATTTCTCTGATAATTAGTGATATTGAACATTTTTTCATGTGCTTTTTGATCATTTGTATGTCTTCCTTGGAGAGTTGCTTGTTTAGGTCTTCTGCCCATTTTTGGATTGGGTTGTTTATTTTTTTCTTATTGAGTCGTATGAGCTGCTTATATATTTTGGAGATCAAGCCTTTGTCGGTTTCACTTGCAAAAATTTTCTCCCATTCCGTAGGTTTTCGTCTTGTTTTATTTCTGGTTTCCTTTGCTCTGCAGAAGCTTGTAAGTTTCATTAGGTCCCATTTGTTTATTCTTGCTTTTATTTCTTCTAGGAGAAAATTTTTGAAATGTATGTCAGATGATGTTTTGCCTATGTTTTCCTCTAGGAGGTTTATTGTATCTTGTCTTATGTTTAAGTCTTTAATCCATTTTGAGTTGATTTTTGTATATGGTGTAAGGGTGTGTTCTAGCTTCATTGTTTTACATGCTGCTGTCCAGTTTTCCCAACACCATTTGCTGAAGAGACTGTCTTTATTCCATTGTATATTCTTGCCTCCTTTGTCGAAGATTAGTTGACCAAAGGTTTGTGGGTTCATTTCTGGGCTCTTATTCTGTTCCATTGGTCCATATGTCTGTTTTGGTACCAATACCATGCTGTCTTGATGACTGTAGCTCTATAGTATTGTCTGAAGTCTGGGAGAGTTATTCCTCCAGCCTCTTTCTTTCTCTTCAGTAATACTTTAGCAATTCTAGGTCTTTGATGGTTCCATATAAATTTTATTATGATTTGTTCTAGTTCTGTGAAATATGTCCTGGGTAATTGGATAGGGATTGCATTAAATCTGTAGATTGCCTTGGGCAGTGTGACCATTTTAACAATATTGATTCTTCCAATCCAATAGCATGGAATATCTTTCCATTTTTTAAAGTCTTCTTTAATTTCCTTCATCAATGGTTTATAGTTTTCTGTGTATAATTCTTTCACCTCCTTGGTTAGATTTATTCCCAGATATTTTATTACTTTGGGTGCAGCACCCATTTTAAGCTGTGCCATGGGCACAAATTCCTTGACCTTGTGTCACCCTGTGTTCTTGCTGTGAACTGATTTGCCTTGCCTGGCCCAGGAGTCATCACAAGGTTCTTAGAAAGAACCCACGTGGGAGGGCTTTGTAAACTCTTGAGCAGAGCGCTGTATAAGGGGTCTGTGCTTTTTAAAAATCTTGATTTGGTATTTTGAATTTCAAAGGTAATAAATACTCAAAGAAAGACCGTTAAAACAAAACAAACATTTAAAGGAAAATGTGGAAGTCCCTCCCATTCTTCTCATTCTCCAGGGATGATAGTTGTTAATGGTTCCAGTCTTTTGCTTAATACAGACAGGAAGGTATTCAGGTTTTAATTGAAAATGTAATTGTAGGAATTATATCATCACACTGCTCTGCACCACACTTGTTTTGGGGGGCTTTTTTTTCCTTCTTTTTTGAAACCACAACATGAGGATCTTTCCAGGTCATGACCTCATTACTTTTGCAACTTCCGTATACTACTCCGTGTCCCAGGGCCTGTGGTCACTGTACCCAGCCACGTGGTCAGGCAGGGTGTCTTGGGACCTGCCGTTGTTCTTGGTGCTTCGGTGAACACGTGTATCTCTAGGGGGTCGCGGGAGGAAAAGGGACCAGCGCTGCGTTGGTATATTTGGCTGGGTCTAGCACCTGACCTTCCTTCCACTCGGGGTGCTCAGGGTCTGATGGAAGTGGTGGCGGAGTGCAGAGCCGATTAGCCTGCTGTCGTCGGGCAGCTGGGACTCGCGCACCGTCCCCTCACCCACACTCCGACACGGGTGTTTTCACGATTGGCAGGCATTCTCTTGTTGGCTTCTGCTGCTCTGAAGGTGGCTCTCAGGTGAGGGGCAGGCTCTAGGGGCTTGGCCTGGTGGGTGGGTGAGGAGGGCGCTGGAGGAGGAAGGCACCGCCTCTTCTGTGGGCATCGTGACTGGCAGTCCCGGGGAAAGCACCTCTGATTTACAGATCTACACTGTTTTAAACCAGAGTGCTTCAGGGCCAGTGGTTAGTCTGTGTAACACTGTGACTGCAGACCGTGGTTTCCATTTTCTCAGTAACAGCACAGAGACTGTGGGAGAGGGTGCGTGCGCACCTCCATGCTTGCTGACACTGCAATCTTTAGTGACGGTGTATCAGTCAGGGTTCTCGGGGAAACAGAACCGGTTCTGGGTGTGCATGTGTATAAAGACAGACCAGGTGACGGATTCTGAGGACTCACTCCCACGCTTGTGGAGGCTGACATGTCCAAAACCTGCAGGGCTGGCCTGCAGGCCCAGGAAGCCGCAGGTGCTGCCGCGTGAGGCTGCAGCACCTGCCCACAGGATTCTCTCTTCCTGGGAGACCTTAATCTTTTCCTTGAAGGCCTTCAGCCTGTTGGATGCAGCCCGTCCACGTTATGAAGGGCAGTCTGCCTTCCTCAGAGTCTGTTGATTCAAATGTTAGTCTCATCTTAAAAAATACTGTCACAGCAACATCTGGACATGTGTGACCAAATATCTGAGTGTCACATCCTTGCCAGGTTGACACAGAAAATTGACCACCACAGATGAATAGATAAATGGTACTTCTTACATTCCACCTGCTACTTCAAGGGGTCCCCCTGAAGAATTTGGCACGTCTGCAGATGTGTGTCTCCACCCAAAGGTTTTAGGCACTTTGAGCAGTTGTCAGGATCATGGGCCCTTTCTCCAGAATGACACGTGCTTGTGCTCATGCATGCAGAATTTGGTGTTCAGTTGTAGGAGGGGTAGGGACGTCTCACTCAGCCTATCCGGGGACCCCTAAGAAGCCAGCGTTTCTCTAGTTAGATCCTGTTCTGGGCCCTGCTGTTGTTGGCATTGTCACATGACCAGCGTCCCTGCTGAGAACAGCAGAGCTGCCTTCAGGGAACTGGCCAGTCCTCACCTGCTTCCAGGCCCTGTCCACCTTGCCCTGCATGGCTTATTACCCTTTATCGTGACTTTTGGATGTGGGCACAGAGACTCAGAGATGTTAAATCACCTGCGCAAGGCAGCACAGCAAGTCAGTGGCAGAGCAGGATTTGAAGCCAGGCTGAGAGCCCAGGCTTTGATGATGCCTCTGTGCCCACCCAGGGGAGGGATCGCATCCCCCCCGATGAGATGGTTATGTGCTTAGAGGGGTCCTAGGAGGCTGTCCAGTTACACCGTCAGCTCCTGGTTTTTCCAGCTCACATTCAGGTAGGTGTTATCGGAGCATTGGTCCTGTGGGACTGTGGGTTGAAGCCCTTTTTTGAAGTCTCACCCTTTCTAGATACTGGTCTTTCAGGGTGACCCCTTCCTAAGCAAAGGTTATTGGGCAAGGGGTTCAGCTTTGAGCAGTCTGTCATGCTCAGCTTACGGTTTCTTTTCACTGAGGAGACTCTTGACTCTAATTTCTCCCCATTTTATAGCTGAGCCGTGTGAATGGCACATCGTCGCCGCAGTCACCCCTGAGCACGCCGGGCAGGGTGGCTGCAGTGGGGCCTTACATCCAGGTTCCCAGCACCGGCAGCTACCCTGTGCCTGGGGACCCTGTAAAGCCCCAGTCTCTCACCATTGCCTCAAGTGCTGCCCACGGAAGATCCAAACCTGGTGAGTGGTAGGGCCCTCTTCTTGGGGGGGAGCGTGAGCAGCAAGGGGAGCTGTGGGGGCACAGCAGCCTCAGAGGAGCCCCTGCCCACCCCCATTGTCCCCCGAGGCGCTCGGTCCTCCAGGGCAGCAATGGGGAGCTGCGTGCCACCACGCTGACACATGGACAGGTTCTCTGTATTGAACTCACCACCTTTACTGAGCAGCTTTTCAAAACACAGATTAATGAAGGCTGCACCCTCTCACGGCCCCGGGTTTGTGTACCTGTCAGGCACACGGTGGCCAGCGGTGGCCACTGTGCTGCACGCCGAGCCTGCTGCCTGTCCTGGCACAGCCGGTACCTTGGCTGGCCTGCCTTTCCCCACCCAGCACAGTCTTCATCTCTCAGAAAGTCCACAGACCCGTCCCTCTGAATTCCGCCGTGTGGCCGGCCGCGGGGCTCCCCGCGCTGCACAGGTACACAGCCCTGAGTCCCTCAGCACCCAGGCTGCCAGCTGAGCGCAGCCCTGATTCTCTGTGGCGAGTCCACTCTCCTGCCTCGGAGGAAGATGGCTGTTTTAAACTGATGCATAAGATGCCGGCACTGCTTTGCAGTGAGACTGTGTGACTGGGGCTGACCCACCGCCCCGTCAGAGTCGCACGGCGCAGGTGCACAGTGCAGCGATCCAACACTGGTGACAGCAGGGCTGCGGGCCGGGGCGGGCCTGCACTGCGAGGACCTTCTCAGGGCTGGTGGTAGACGGGTGCTGCCCTTCTGTGTGTGTGCTCCGTGCTCTCGCTGGAGGGCCTGGCGCTTGCCGTGACCCAGGCAGGAGGGTGTGTCGCCAGCCTCAGATCTCTCCGTGGCTGTCTCATAAGCCATGCGGAGTGTGTGGTGGGCAGGAAAGTCAAATTGCAGCTTTCTTCGATAAGCTGTTGTTTATAGTTCTAAGCACCGGATAGTGGGAGTGGCTGTTTCCAGTGGCAGATAATTAGCACAGCCAGCGGCCTGTCTCCTGACTTCATCATAAACGCTTCCCACGCTGAGAATGGCTCCTGTTTCCCCTCCCCCCCAGGGGTCTGTGTGGGGCCACCTCACAGGTTGCGGGGAGAAGCCGTGCTCTCGGGGCTGGGGGAGGGGCCTTCAGAAGGAGCCTTGGTCTTTCTGCTGTGGTGGGAGGTGAGCGGACGCAGGACGCCTGTGCACCCCCGCCCTGGGGGCGGAATCTCAGCCCAGATGTGGGACTGGGGTGGGAAACCTCCCGAGGAGACTAACCCGCGGGGTTGGCCATCCTTCTGGTTCCGTGTCACACAGATGGCCCTGGTCAACCCCGAGCAGCCAGCCCGTGGACAGTGTCAGACCTTGACGTGGGGCCTGACTGCGGTTCGTCTCGGCCCTCTGCGCACCGGTTTGTAAACCGTACGTTGGCTGGCGGGCCTGGTGGGAGGCTCTGGTCCTCAGCACTGCCAAGTCCACAGCGCTTCTTCCAAACTGACAAAGGCTGCTCCTCGCAGTCAGCCGGGGAAGAGATGCCACACAGGCACGCCTGCCCTGCCCGCCGCAGTCGGGCGGCGCCTGGGGCCGGCCACGGCAGCCAGCCCTCCTCAGGGAGGTGCTGGCCCAGCAAGCGTTTTGCGGTTTTGTTTGCACAAACTTAGGATGATTGAGTTCACTGTGAGGCTTTTAGTTTTATCTTTAGTACAGGAATCTCCCATCAAACTTAAAGATGACTGTCCCTTTATAATAAGAATATATTCCTTCTACACCTCCTCTCTCATCCTGAAGGAGGAAAATCCATAGGCTCTTGCTTTCTAGTGCCTTTATGGCTGATTTCCATGAAAGTTCCTGCTGCTGTGAGATTTAGGAGCAGCTGGACGGCCACATTTCCTGTGACACTGAGAGGGGGCCAGGAAACCCAGCTCCCACGGCCAGCCCCACCCGCCCGCCCTCCTGAGTCAGCAGTGGGCTGGGTTGGTTTCCCATCGGCCCAGAATTTGTACCTCGGGGCACTCTTGGTGAACCTGCGCGTTTCTGGCCCACACCCACCCCCAATCTGATACAATAGAGAGGGTATGAAAGCACAGCAGCCAGAGCAAAGTGATGGTTTGGACTGAGGCCTTGGAAATGCCCCACCAGGGCCCTTGCCGCCTGGAGCCAGCAGCGAGGGGTTAGCAGTGCAGCAGCGACTCAGCTGAGCTGCTGCACCGTGTAGATGTGGCCCAGGGGTGGCTGCTGACTGGCCTCCTGTGGCCGGGCTTCGAGCTGGGGGGAGTCTCCTCTTCCTGTCTTAGCAGCCGCAGGTTTGGGCTGGAGCACTGCTGGTGGACGGAGGGACGGGGCTATGTCCCCTCGGATTTCTCTCCGCCTCGTGTGGCTGATGGCTGGGTGTTCACCACTTCAGTCTGGGCTGTGAGCTAATCCTGCAGAGGCCGTGATGTATCGTGTCACTGCGAGTGAGCCTGTCTTACCAGGGAATGCTCCTGCGTCCTTTTTCAGTTTGGAAAATGCTGTTAAAAAACATACCTTTTCAATGGCTTTCCTGAAAACGCTGGGCTGACGGCTTTCTAATCACTGCAGCAGAGCGATAACCTGCTACTCCAATCAGTGGGAGCTTGTCCTGTCCTCCTGTGATCATGAGTTACTTTAAGAGGATAGAAATTTCTAAAAGGTTAACTCAAATTTTTCTTTTAATACTAGAAGCAGTACAGGTCAAACCCGTTAAGAAGTCAGAAGGGAAATCTTTTTGTATTGCTGTATGTAACTGTACTTGTAAATACTGTTTGA
Source organism: Vicugna pacos (assembly GCF_048564905.1). NCBI lineage: Eukaryota > Metazoa > Chordata > Mammalia > Artiodactyla > Camelidae > Vicugna > Vicugna pacos. Next base: position 94,077,489 of record NC_132992.1, on the reverse strand, counting down.
AAACTGAGGGCCAGCACTTTTTTATTCCCTAGTGTTGATGTAACGGGTTTGACCTGTATCTAAACAGGGGCCAAGAATGTGGCTTTGATCCCTTGGCCCCTGGCCCGGGTTGGCGCAGCCCCCTGCTTGATCGTCGAGTCTCTGCCCATGTGACAGCGCTGCCTGCCGCGCCGGTGGAGGCCGCCCTCGGTCTTGCCTGGCGCGAGCACGTGTTCAGGGAGGGGGCTTGGCCGCTGGATGATGGAGCTGCAGCAAAGTGTGTGTCCCAGAGGGGTTTTGTTCCTGGCAGGGAGTTAGTCTTATGTTGGTTCAACTAATTTCAAGCAAAGTTTTACTGGTATTCTGTTCTCTTCCAGCCAACGATGGAAATTGGCCAACACTGAAACAGAATCCTAGCTCTTCAGTGAAAGCAATGCAGGTTGCCGGTGTGGACTGGAAGGACCCTGGTGTGGAGGGGCCTCTCAAGCAGGGGGCCGTCTCCAGCCAGCCTGTGCCCTTGTCAGCACTAGGAGCTACGGAGAAGCTGGTAGGCCGTTTGTCTCTGTCACAGAACACAGACAAGCTCCTCACCACCTGCACCCATGTCTGGCTTTCGTCTTCGTCTTGAGGGCCGGGAGGTGTCCTGAGGCAGGTTCACGCTGCTTGTGTCCAGGTCACACCCATGTCTGAAGGAGCCGGGTGCAGGGGTGCATGCCTTTGCTCAGGGTCCTTCGTCCCACTGTTTGGTCCCCGCAGTGTGCCGTGTGCCTCATCACAAGCCGATCTGAAGGATTACAAGTCCTACTTTGTATTCTCTTGTGACTGTGACTGAGGGAAATGTGCTTAACTTTTCAAAGGGTGACTTTGTCTTTCTTTTTGACCTCTAAATTTAGGGCATTGAGATTGGTAAAGCGCCACCCCCCATGCCTGGTGTCAGCAAGCAGCTGCCCCCAAGCTACGGGACGTACCCAAGTCCTGCACCTGTGGGCCCAGGGTCCACAAACTCCCTGGAGAGGAGGAAGGAGGGCAGCTTGCCCAGGCCCAGCGCAGGCTTGCCCAGTCGGCAGAAACCCACCCCGCTGCCTCCTGCGGGCAGCCCTCACCAGCCAGGTTCCTCACAGCAGATTCAGCAGAGGATTTCCGTGCCGCCAAGTCCCACGTACCCGCCAACGGGGCTGCCTGCATTTCCAGCTGGAGACAGCAAACCTGAACTCCCACTGACAGTGGCCATTAGGCCCTTTCTGGCTGATAAAGGATCAAGGCCACAGTCCCCCAGGAAGGGACCCCAGACAGTGAATTCAAGTTCCATATACTCCGTGTACCTCCAGCAAGCCACACCGCCCAAGAATTACCAGCCAGCGGCGCACAGCGCCTTCAATAAGTCGGTTAAAGCAGGTACAGTGGGCTTGCTCCTCCTCTTGGGCTAGATCCTTTTACTGAAGAAAGTGCCAATCTGTGTCCTTACTTTGGGACGACATGCTCTTTAGGATTAAACTTGATTTCTGTGTAAAGTGTGGCCTTAGGTACCTGTGTGAGGTAGGGGTAAAGGGTGAATTGCAGGCACAGTTGTGCAGGGCATCGCAGCTGACTTCCTGTCTGCAGCCAGGCCCTAGGGACAGTGATGCAAGGGGGTGTCTGCTGCTCTGGGACCCTTTCCCAGAGCCCGCAGGGAGAGAAGCCTTGGTTTGGGTGAGGGGACACCAGCCCTGGGCCAAGGTGTTCTGGGAAGGCAAGTGAGAGAAGGGAGCCTAGGTCCGCACAGACAGAGACTGACGGAGAGCCTCATCTGTGCGGCCGGCCGGGCTGGGCCTCCCCATGTTCTTGGGCTTCCAGACCAGTCTAAGGCTCTTTAGGCATGTGTGGCCCCCCGTGCCCAGGGACCCCCTGGCCCGCAGCAGGCTCCGCCCTGTGCTGGGAGAGGCCTGCCCCTTCCCTAGCGCCCCCGGGCCACCAGGTGAGACCTTCCTTCCTGAGGCGGCCTGTTCTGTACCATTCAGCTTCGTCCGAGGGTCAGGTAAGTTCTCCTTGGCCAGGAAAGAGCAAGGGTCTGCTTGGGACAGGGCAGGAAGGCAGGTTTGTAACTTTTTTTTTCATTTTTTTCATTTGAAAAATGCCCAATTCTGGAAACCCAAATGTAAAAACTGATAAATTAGAGACACTTCACCTTCAGAAGGAGTTGGTGCTGTTCTGTGAACGGTAGGGTCCCTTTGGGATTTAAAACTAGGCATAGCATCCTCAGCAGCAGATGCCCATCTCTGTAGGAGCCCATCTCTGTGTCACTGATGGTGCTCAGGGGCCAGGCCCCAGAACCCACAGGCTGCTGAAGTCGCCCTGTCCTCTGTCTCCTCCAGTGTACGGGAAACCTGTCTTACCGTCCGGCTCCACATCCCCGTCCCCGTTACCATTTCTTCACGGGTCACTGGCCACAAGCGCCTCGCAGCCACAGCCTCCAGAAAGCACCGAGAAGGAGGCTGAGCAGGACGGCCCCGCCCCGCCTGGGGACGGCACGGGCGCCGTGGAGAGCCTGCCGCGGCCACTCAGCCCCACCAAGCTCACGCCCATCGTGCACTCGCCGCTGCGCTACCAGAGCGACGCCGACCTGGAGGCCCTGCGCAGGAAGCTGGCCAACGCGCCGCGGCCCCTGAAGAAGCGCAGCTCCATCACAGAGCCCGAGGGCCCCAGCGGGCCCAACATCCAGAAGCTGCTGTACCAGCGCTTCAACACCCTGGCCGGCGGCATGGAGGGCGCCCCTTTCTACCAGCCCAGCCCCTCGCAGGACTTCATGGGCACCTTAGCCGACGTGGACAATGGGAACACCAATGCCAACGGGAACCTGGGGGAGGCTGGCCCCACCCTGCCCACGGCCCCGCTGCCTGCTGAGCCCACCCCTGCCTCCGATGCCAATGACAACGAGCTGCCTTCCCCCGAGCCAGGGGGGCCCCTTTGTCCCGTGAACACCCACCAGGCCCCCGAGCCTGCCGAGGATGACAACAACAATGTGGCCACGGCCCCGTCCACAGACCAGCTCCCCAGCCCCGGGGCCGAGGCCCCCTCTCCAGGGCAGGAGCAGGTGACCCTGCCACTGGCTCCCACCGTGCCCTCAACGGCGGCCTTGACGGTAGGTGTTGCCCTGGGCCAGGGCCACAGCTCCCTCGTCACCCCGCCAGCTCTTGTTGAAGATGCACCTGTGTTGGTGGTGGCACTGGGGTTGGTGGGCCCTGCAGGGCACAGCCCAAGGTGTCCCTGAGAAGGGGAGCCATGGCTGCACCCCAAAGGGCAGGCAATGAGGGGAAGGAGAGCCTTCTAGACAAGGTTCCAGGTGGGAGGGTGGCACCGAGGGGGCCAGGCAGGTGGGCTCCCCTGCAGTGGGCGGAACTGAGCAGCTCACTCCCTAAGGAAGCAGCTGAGCTTGGCCGTCACCCTCCTGACTGTCACTCACCTTGCTGTGGAGCCGTCCCTCCAGGCAGTGCCAGGCATTGCTCTGCTCAGGCTCTAGACCCTCGCCTTTGCCGCCCAGGCCTGGCTGGTTGGCAAACAGCTTTGAGTCAAAAGCCTGCTTCCTTCCCAATAGAACAAACGGACCAACCTGAAGAAGCCTAACTCGGAGCGGACAGGGCACGGGCTGAGGGTCCGGTTCAGCCCCCTGGCGCTGCTCCTGGACGCCTCTCTGGAAGGAGAGTTCGACCTGGTACAGAGGGTCATCTACGAGGTGAGTGAGCGCGGCTGCCGCGTCGGCTGCCCCGGGCCTGGCCAGGGCTCACACAGGCACCCTGTGTCCCAGGTGGAGGACCCCAGCCAGCCCAATGACGAGGGCATCACCCCACTGCACAACGCCGTCTGCGCCGGCCACCACCACATCGTCAAGTTCCTGCTGGACTTCGGGGTTAATGTGAATGCCGCTGACAGTGACGGCTGGTGAGGGCCCCTGGGGCGTGGGGTCCAGAAGGGGGGTTGGGGGGCAGGAAGGAAGGAGGATGCCAGCACTTGGTCCTGGGGTGCGCATCCTCCGGCCTTTGTTCACTGGGTTTTGTTAAAGGTTCGGCTGGGACGTATTCGCCATTGTAGGCTGAGCCGGAGTCAGTCTGTTTTTCAATGGCCAGAAAGTGCACAGGGAAGGGAGCCTCGCAGGCCGGCCTCATGAGTTGAGGCAGTGGTCTTGCTGCTGTGGGCAAGCCCCTGTAGCCCTGAAGTCATCGTCACAGGCAGCTGTCTGTCCTGCCTCATTTGGTCATCTGTCAATTGTAAAATACACAGAACAGTTACCACGGCAGCCATTTCTGGGACATGCCAGCGGTGCGAGGGACACCCGGATCGCCATCGTATAGGCATCTGTCTCCCAGCCCGCTGCCCACCTGCACTTTTCAGGAACGTGCGTGGTCCTAAACTGTCAGTAGAAATCAGGCAACTGGAAAGACAGCGGCCTGGAGGCGAGCAGGGCCCTGGGTGCACAGCTGCCGGGCCTGCTCAAACGGCCATGCTGTCGGTTCCAGGACCCCGCTGCACTGCGCCGCCTCCTGCAACAGCGTGCACCTCTGCAAGCAGCTGGTGGAGAGTGGCGCCGCCATTTTTGCCTCAACCATCAGTGACGTTGAGACAGCCGCAGACAAGTGCGAGGAGATGGAGGAAGGCTACATCCAGTGTTCCCAGTTTCTGTATGGTATGCGGGGTGGGCGGGCGAGTGCCTCCAGCCCTTCTCCTGGCCGCATGGGGAGAAGCCCCTGGTTAACCTTGGGGGCAGCCCAGGAAGTCATCACGATGGAGGTCACACTGTCCGTCGGGCTCGTTCCTGAAGATGTGTTGGAAAATCCACATTGTTGCGAGCCCGTGCCAGGTTGCTAGAAACAAAACCACTTCTAGGTCTTGGCTAGATGGTGCCCTCTGGGCAGAGAAGTGGGGGTGGGTGGCTGGGCTGTCTGTGCACTTGGGCTGGGATGCACTGGGATGTGCCTCCGCCCAGAGAGAGGCCTGTGACGGCCGACGGTGTCCCAGCGTGGTGACCGTGGTGGGTGAGCACTGGTCTTCCGTCCGCTCTTTAGGCAGAGGGGTTGGCAGGGCTGCAGCATCTCTGAGGCTGAAGTCAACAGGTCATCTGCCCCACATCTGTGGGTCCAGCCCACTTCAGACCCTGGGCCCTGGGGACAAAGTGATAAACAGGCAGGCTGAGCTCCCAGAACTGGGGGGGCCGCGGTCCCAGGACACCTGTGCCTTGGGGCCTGGCGGTCGGTCCTGGGCGTGCGCTCACTCCACTGGGGAGAGCTTTCTGCTATTGGAGCAGCATCGCAGCTGCTTTTGACATTGACTTTTGTAAGTATGTTCTCGGTGTGGGTTGAGCTTTACTTGAGAAATGTCTTTCAGAACCACAGCCTTTGCTCTGGACTGAAATCCCCAGCAGCACTCCTCCCATCAGGACGTGAGAAGGACTGTGGGTGTTAAGTGGGGGGGGGGGGGCGGCAGCTGGCCGAGTTGGCAGCGTGGCCCTTCTGGTCCTGGAGCAAGCAGGGCTCTTTGCCGCCCACCCGCCACAGGGACCTGACAGTTTGCTCTCCCATCCCAGGGGTGCAGGAGAAGTTGGGTGTGATGAACAAAGGTGTGGTGTACGCCCTGTGGGCTTACGAGGCCCAGAACAGTGACGAGCTGTCCTTCCACGAAGGCGACGCACTCACCATCCTGAGGCGCAAGGACGAGAGCGAGACCGAGTGGTGGTGGGCCCGCCTGGGGGACCGGGAGGGCTACGTGCCCAAAAACCTGCTGGGGGTGAGTGCTCGAAGCTGCTGGTTCACCCCTTTCTGCCTGCCCGGGGAGCACGGGGCACTGGGCAAGGTGCGGCTCACATCCCGTGGGTGACTCAGTGCAGGAGCTCCCCCCAAGCCCTGGTACCCCCACAGGTGGGTGAGTTTGCAGAGCTGGTGGGAGGGTTGGCAGGCCCTGGGGAACTGTGGAGGTGTTTGCTCCTGGGGAGGCCCCGGGGCAGGCCAGCACCCTGGTGGCTGCTGCTAGCTGTGCTCTGCTCTCAAGGCGCCAGCCAGCAGTGTCTTCAGAGGGGGTGGGTGGGGAGATGCGGCACCCGCAGGCTGCTCCCAAGTATTGCATTCACAACCGCATCAGACCTCTCGGCCTGCATGCCCGGCAGGTGCCACGTTCACCCCACCTTCACTGGATGTCAGTGGCCTACCAGGCGCCTTTGGGGGCCTTACAGCCAGTGACAGGGACTTTAGATGGTTTGAACCCACGGGGATTGAGGGTGGGCTCAGTAGGAGGTGACAGCCCAGGAGCTGAGGAGCCTCGCGGGGAGCCCGGCTCCACGGCCGTCCCACCCTGACCCCTCTCCCTCGGCCCCTAGTTGTACCCACGGATCAAACCCCGACAGCGAACACTGGCCTGAATGTTCCTCCAGAGCACCACTCAGACTTGCCGGCGACCAGGAGTCACCCAGGAGATTTCTCCATTTCCCTGGGAAAGCTGAAGCTAGGAGTGGTTTTACTGGTGCTCACTTTAGCAGACGGCGTCCACAATGTGAAACCCCGGCAGTTTCTAGGTGAGGCCCTTTCTCCAGCTCACCCACACTGGGAGGGGTACTTTCACCTCCAAGAAGACTGAATTTTGCCAATTACTGTAAATCCAAATAAATACCCAGCTTTCTCAACCACCGCCCTTGTTGCCAGTAAGCAGCCCTACAGTTAAGCGCTGGTTGGTGGCCAGTGAAGACCGATGCTCTGCTCGACTTGGGCGCACGGCTGCCCCTCAGTCCCATGTCACTCAGCCCACAGTGAACACTCCCAGCCGCTGTGAGGTGTGTCCCCCTGCGAGAGCCCTGCCCACCTGTGGCCTGGAAACCACAGGAACCCAATGTCCTTTTCTTCCTCACCTCGTGCGTTTCTTCCTAGCATCACCAGAGGGGCCCGTGTGTGGAAACTCCCGTCCCATGGTGGTGTCTGGTGTGCCGGCTCTGGGCCTCAGTCTGGGTTACCCAGGCCGCTGGTGTGGGGCTGGACTTCATGCCATGGGCACAAGGACCCTGAGGACCAGGTGACACACAGTCAGGGGTCTCAACGCAGCACTGCCTTCTCTGCAACCTCTCGCTGCCCAGGTGTGGTTCTGACGCCCTCCCAGGGTGGACATACCCTGCTGAGTGCAGTCTTGCCCTCGAGCCGGGGGTGGGTGGGCGTCGGGAGGGTGGCCCTGGGACAGGAGGGCAGGGCCCAGCCTCCCTGTCCGGGCGGCCATGATGCAATAACATTTGCCCCAGTTCTAGACTTAAAGCAAGTTAGGCACTTCCCTGAGATCTGAACTGTACGTACAGGCTTTTATACACCAAGAGTATTTTTTGACTAGACCACTCGAAGCTATCAGAGCCACGTTGGAAATGTCTTCTCATTAAAACCCAGGCTCTTAGGCTTTGTTTTCCATGTGCGAGTCTTGTGTGTACTTCACGTACAAACGTGTAGAGCCTTGCTGTGGTCAGCCAGTTTGAAGCACTGATTGTACCCAGCGGGGTGGTGAGGAACGGACACCCCACGGGCAGCCTCTGAGGAGCCGTGTCCACGTGCACACAATAAACCGCTGTCTCCCACCGGCGGCTGCGAGTCTTGTGTTCCGGGGCCCGAGCGGAGCTGTGCGGGCAGCTCAGGTGGTCGGGACACAGCGAGGCGAGGCCTGACCCGTATTTTCAAAATAGGTTTTAATCATAAGCTTTATATACAAATTGTTGTACAGTTATTTTAATAAAGTGAAATAGTAAGTGAAAAGTACAAAACACAAAGCTTGCTCCTTCCCCCCGTGAAGTATCAGAGGCGTGTGCACAGCCCCAAATTAGTGACGCAGTGAACGGACAGCCTGTAAAACGGGTTCAGGCCGACTGTAAGCCGCGTATGGGAGACCAGGCAGGCAGCAGGGCCCTCCAGGCCGGGTCTCCGCTGCCGGCCCACTTCTGAAGAAGAACTAACAAAACGAGCAGCAAGGGGCCAGGACCCACTCGCACGCTCGGGCCTGACAGCTTACGCTGCACAGTTAGCAGCTGTGCAGCTCAGCGGCTCCCACCCCCGGGTAAGTATCAACAGGGTAACAAATTCTGAAGCACGAGCTGTTGAGAGCGTTAATCAGCGGTGTACGTATTGCACTAGGTAAGCGGACACTTGTTTCTCCGAATACTTGAGTTGCGTTTCCAGTACGTGTCGGGCTGGTTGTGCCTGTGCCCGCAGGGAGCGGGCGCCGCGGTCCCACGCTGGCTGACTGGCCTGCGTGGAATTACTGGTCCCGGGATTCGTAGAGGAGCTTGGCGGCCTGCAAGGTGACCCAAAATAAGCACGGAGCCTGGCAGGGGCGCCCCCCGGTGGAGCAGGAGGCAGGTCTTCATCTGGGAAAGGTGGGCAGTGCCCTGGTGGCAGGGCCAGGGCCACGGTACCTTGTGCATGGCAGCCAACCATGCTGTCGCCTGCCTCCTGCTGCCATTTGCGTCCTCACCGGCAGTCAGCTTCAGCTGCGTCACGCCCTCTGCCCCTGGGGTTCTGTAGTGCAGGGACATGCCCGTGGCCCGCGCGTTGCCTCCTGGGGGCAGGAGACAAGGTAAGGCTGCCCCGAGGGGACTCTGAGCACCCAGGATGCTGCCAGCCCTGACGTGGTGGCCAGGTGGTGAAGCCTGTGCGAGGGAGGCGCCTTCTGGTGTATGACCCCAAGTCACAAGACTGGAGGTCCGGGACAAACACGGCCACATCACTGAGAGCCCAGGGAGAGAAGCAAGTGCCGCATCTCTCGGCCCCGGCGGGGCACCTGCGGGGGGCGGGGCCTGCACCACCCTGGCTGGCCTCCCACCCGCCCCACCACCGAGAACAGGGTCGAGCAGAGGGAGCCAGAGAAGTGCCACCACCTTGGTCACCAGCACCCTACCCTAGCACATGAGCTCCAGAAAAGATGCCCCATGTAGGTCAGCCTGCTGGGACATGGCCTGCCTGCCCCTGGGGTGGGAGCAGCTGCTCCATGGACAACGACCTGATTCCTACACCTGTTCTGAGAACCCTTCTGTCCCGACCATGTCAGCAGTCACGTGGAGACCAGCTCCTGGTGACGTTCACCTACAGCTCTTCTGCTGACTGTGGGAGGAAGACTCCAGCTCTCAGAAGAGTCCTTCAATCAGACACAGGTGTCCAAGTCAACATGCAGGCCAGTGGGGTCAGGGCGCGAGCTGGTTGAGAGGGCGAAGCACCACCAGAGAGCTGCCTCCATGACCTCGCATGAGCCACGGTCCTACCCTGCAAGTCAGTCCAGCTTGGCCCGGCGGGGCTCCCTGTGGGTGCCCCCAGCTGGCTCTGCCCGCCACCTGCTCTGTAAGTGGTTTTACTGGCGCCCCGGCCACACTTCCATGTCTCCTATGCTGCCTCCAGCTCAGGGAGCTGCCCCAGTGCCCCCACTCCCATGAGAAGACAAGGTTCTGGGGATTCAAAGGTTCCAGAAAACTTTTGGCAGAGCAGGGTTCACTGTACTCCCAATGGGCACCATGAGCCCCAGCTGCTGGGACTTTGGAAAGGCTGGCGACTTCACTGGGCCAGCTGGATGGTGACCACTCCCTGGCCTCTGGTGGGCCACGGCAAGGCCATTCCTGCGCGCACCCTCCAAGGCTGAGCCCAGCTCCTCCAGACCTGGACTTCCCACCAAGGCACCTGCAACTCAGCCTGCTTGCGCTCAGGGGACAGAGGGGGCCAAACACTGGCCAGGCCCTCCCGCCCCAGCATTCCAGGAGTCGGACGTGCAGGAGGCTCCTTGAAGAACACAGTGAGCCCGGCTGTGAAGGACAGGACCATGTTGGGAGAAGGGCCGCCACCCGCCGGCAGACTGGGCCTGCTGAGGGCCAGCAGATGCTGACGTGAAAGCGTCACTGAGCCCTGCTTTCCCCCGGGACAGAATGAGCAAACTAGACAGAGCTCTTCCGCCAGGATACTGTCTTAGACCCGACCCTCTTCCAAACCAACCAAAAGTGAATGGGCGCTTCGCAGAGAACCCTGACGTGGACCCCCCGAGACAGCAGGATGTGAAGGAGGCGCAGGGCCCGGGCAGTCAGGGGAAAGGCGAGGAGCACGTGTCTGACCTTCAGAGGCGGGCTGGCTCCCCGGGAGGCTGGTGTGAGTGTGAGTGTCTTTTTCTACGTCAAGGAGGTAGGCAGGCAGGAGAGAAGACAAGCAAGAGTCAATCAGAACACAGCACGGTGGACACAGCCACACGGACTCCTCAGCACACTGTGCGCAGAGCGGAACACAGACTCCCCTTCGGGGGAAGGGCGGCCGCTGCACACGGAGGTTTGGGTGGGAAGACCCAGACTGGGCTCCTCCCCGCGAGCCCACGAGGAGCCACAGAGCCTTGTCTCCACAGACGCCAACGGCAGGGCGTGCCGGGAGGGCCCTGCCCCAGACACTCAGGAATCTGGTGATGCCAACTGCACCTGGGCTTGATCCTGGGTCCGAGTCCAAAAGTAAATGAAATGGCACAGGAGAGCGTTCAGACAACGTGTTTAGGCAAATTTTCCTTCGTTGTTTTACATGTTAAGCCCCTGTTCACTGGCGAGTTCCTGAGCCAGTTAATGGATACAGGCCCACAGGGGAGGACAGGCAGGAGCCTTGGAGACCCTGCCACAGGCTGAGTGGGATGGCCCAACAGACCCTGTCCGCGAGGCTGTGCTTGGCCCCAAAGGTCATCCCGGCTGGCCGCACGCGGCCTTTACCTCCAGGGGGGAAGCCTTCCGTGAGCATCTGCACGGTGGAAACGTGCGCCATCTCCACCTCGCGGCGGCTGTCCCCGTCCAGAAGCAAGTACCTACAGCAAACGAAATGTGTCCATGCCATGCCACTTCCCAGCTCGGTATGACAGCTGTCAGCGCCAGGCCACACCCTGCTCTTACCTCTGGTTGCTGGAAAGACGACAAACCATTGTTTCTGATTTCTCTGAGTTTCCAAAAGTCACAAGGAAGGTGGCTCCTTGGGATGCAAAGCCAAACGTGAGGACATGGCTGCTGCTTTGTTACGTGTGTTCCCGGCTGGCAGGCCAGCTCCCGTGGGACACGCACGAGGCCAGGGCGGGATGAAAGCAAGGCGAGTTCTGCCCCGCGGCCCCTGCTGAGTCCCACAAGAGGCACCGCCTCAGGGGAGGCTGTGCTCCAGGTGACCTTACCTCCCAAAGGCCCAGGTCACAGGGCATCACCCCCCACCATGCTCAGGAGCAATGACCCGGAGCAGCAGAGAGAAGGCACAGAGACCCCCCCCCCCCGCTACCAGGAGTGGTACTGCGGGCCGGGGTGAGGGCTGCTCAGTCCTCAGAAGCTCTGGGGGGGGCAGACCTGTGTCCCTGAGCCCCGGGTGAGACTCAGCCTGCTGCCGCCCCAGGGAAGTGCCGCCCGAGCCCAGGGTGGACGTCCCCAACCCGGGTCCCAGGCCCAGCAGGTCAGCCAATGTGTCAGGTGTGTCCATCTCCACAGAGAAGGGCCGAGGCTGCACCCACTTCTCAGGCGCCCACGAGGGCCGGGCCGGGCCGGCCCCAGGCGCTTACCACTCAGGAGCACCTTGAGCTGCCTGTCGTAAAACTCGGCCTCCTTGTGGGACACCAGGGCGCACTGGGCGCACTGCCGCACGGGGTCCACGAAGCACATGCGCCGTAGTGGCACCTTCTGGCTGCAGCACTTGTCACAGAAGCACTTCCCACAGCGGCGACAGTGGTGCTGGGGACACGGGGCACTCAGTGAGGACGCGCAGGGGCCCTACGGGCAGGCGGCCCCTCACCCATCTCTCCGCAATGGGACCACCGACCAGGCTGCGACTGAGCCAGGGCTCTGACACAGGCCCACCACCCGCCCCACGGCCTCAGCTCACCTTCCGGGTGAGAAAGTCAAACTTGGTGTCACACTGCATGCACCTTGGGCACTAGGAGAGAAGGTGGCAGAGCGTCAGGACCCGGAGCCCACGCCGCGCAGCCCAGCCCTGACGGCGCAGTCAGCTCCCTCTGAAACCAGCCAGGGAAGCACCCATGAGCCCTGCCTGGTACCGGGGGTGGAGGAAAGCGTGGCCAGGGGCTAGGCGGAGGGGCGGCGTCCCATCGGCAAAGTCAGCACCAGGTAAGTGCTTGAAACACACCTCGGGTCAGGGAACCAGACAGAACAGGCCGGATCTGCGACCTGGGGCTCAGGAGGCTGGACCTGCTGGACAGCAAGTCCCATGCCCGCTGCCCCGAGATGCACAGATGATCAGGAGGTTGGGGACAGAGCACCAGAGGGACAGGCGAGGCCCAAGACCTGAAATGGCCACAGCATTGCCAAAGCAACCGACCACACAAAAGAGCTCAGACCCGCCACCCCACGCAAAGTGACAGTCACTTCCACAGACGGGCTGTCCCTGGTGGACACACCTGCCACCCCAGCCCAATGATGCAGTGACAGTGAAACACCACCTCCAGGCAGGGAGCCAGGAGTGTAATCAGACACCCTGCCCACGTAACCCAAGGATGACCCCGTCCAACAGGGCGTGTCTCCCACAGTCCTGCCCTTCTTCCTCACTGACCAGCTGCTCTGGGCAGCCGGAACCCATGCCACCCGGGCTCTGTTCCCCACCCTCTCTGACCCCCAAAAACACAGGGGCTTGGCCCCCCTGCTCTGCACATACCACCTCCAGGCCCAGCTGTGGGACCCAGCACTGCCTGGCCAGTCAGGCCCGTCACTGAGGAGATTCACAAGAGGTGCCAATGCCCACCATTCTCAGCTGGTCTAAAACAGCCCCGTGGTGCCAGGGCCCTGCAGATGCTTCTGGAAGGAGCCTGGCCTCCATGGCACAGCGTGCCCTTCTCCATCAAAGGACAGGTATCAGGCGAGCCTGCAGCAGGAAGGCGCCCTCGCCCCACCCAGCCCCACATGGCCGGGGCCCCGCACTGAGCTTCCTGAGATCCCATGACTAACCTTGTTTTCTCTGCTTGTAAGCTGCTTTCTGGACTTGGACCCAGGGCCTGGTCCACCCTGGCCTTCCAGAACCATCTACAGCTCCCTGCCAACTTCAGGCTCCAGCTGGCTAATCACTGAGCTGCTGCTTCTGCCAGCCCCTGCCTTCCACGGTCAGTTCTGGAATGTTCCCTGTGTTTGGTGCTTGGGCCTCCCCACATGGCAGGGCCTCTGTGTCACGATCCCTGGTGACCTCACACAACCACCAGCCACAGAATCCACTGGGTGTGGGTGTAGCCAGGGAGGCTGAGCCACCGGGAAAGCCAGCATCAGACCAGGCTCCAGCACACGGAGCTGTGCTCCCAGGGGTGGGACGCGGCTCCCAGGGCCGCTCCCTGTATGCTGGGACGCTCACATCTGGACCACTGAGAGACCAATTTCTAAACTAAGACCACATCCGAATTGAAAATTTGCTCCCTTAAAAATATTAGTGAACTAGAAGCTTTTTATTAATCTAAGTAAACCAATGAGGTTATTTTTAAATATAGTAACTTTCTTGTTATTTACATAAAAGAAACTTTTCAAAGATCAAGAGAACAACTTGATATGAGAACAAAATTAAATAAGGAACTAAAGCAACGGGTGAGGGTATGAGAGTGAAACCCCACCAACGTACCCCTACCCCCGGCCTGATGGAAAGTTGCACCAAAGGCAAGGCACAGCGCCACCCGGCCCCCAGCCCCGCACCCCTGCACTGGGCCAGAGGCTCTGGGCTTCCAGGCACCTGCTCTCTGGGGAGACAGAACGTACAAAGTCCAGAAATCAGGTGTGATCAACCCATTTCCGCCATGTGCAGCCAGAGGGGCCTGAGATGCCAGCCGCTCAGGCTGCATGGTGCCCAGACCTCCATGTGTTGCCGGGAGTGGCGCTCATACAGGCACAATCACAGGAGAAGCAGGACCCTCCAAAGGGACCCTAGGAGCTCAGGGAGGGCCCTGCCATGAGATGAACGCGCGCACACCACCCCCCACCCCTGCCAGGACGGGCAGCAGGCCGGCTGTGGAGCGTCTCACTCCAAGTGAAGCAGCACGAACAGGCGCGCCTCCAGCCCACCTCAGGAGGAGGGGCCTCACGAAACATGGGCCCTAGTGAGACACCCCGACTCCAAGCCCGCTCCCGGCTGCGGGTCCCGGAGTCCGAGCCCGGCCGCCCACCGTCGAGCCCTTGCTGGTCCAGCAAACCAGCAGGTGACTCAGGCTCCCTGCCAACTAAGCTTTCTAGTGGGTAAGTGAGGAGACCATGAGCAGTAACAGGAGAGACCAGAAAGGGCCAGAGGACACTGGCCCGGACCAAAGACGTGAGCACAGAAGGGGCTTCCGGGACTTGGGGGTTCACCCTGCACAGCTGACAGCACAGGCCAGGCACAGAGCTCGGTGGAGGCGGGTCCTGGCCAACCTGCTGCCCAGACTCAGGCACCAAGAGCCCCCGGTGCCCGGGGCAACCCGTCAGAACTAGTCCCCACCCCCAAGGGCAACTCCCCCTCAGCGTGAAAATAACAAAGTTTTAGGACAGATGCCCAACCTCCCTCTAAGGCTAGGGTGACAAAGGACAGTCATGCCCTCCACACTGTACTCTCTGAGGCACTGCTGGCGCCTGGCTCTCACACTAGACCAGGTCTTAGGTTCCTCAAAAATAAGCCATAAAAGTTAAGTTTTAAAATACACATATTAATGTGTCTTCATTTAAAAAGCAGCTTTCTTAAAGAGTAAAAGCTTAACTCCTACAAATAAAGAACGACCCTGAGTTGAAGACTCAACTCTCCTGCATTAACAAAGGACCAGGCTCACGCAGCCCCATCTGCTGTGCAGCACAGCGTGGCCCGGAGCTCCGGGGAAAGGGAAGGGGCATGCCCGGGCCCAGGGAAGGAGGCCACACCGCCAGCCTTCCTCAGGGCGCAGGGAGGCCCTGGTGGTGTTTCACAGTCACGCTTTCTCCCAACACCAGAAGCAGCGCCCAGCCAGCCTGAGGGGCTGTGGGCAGCTCTCTTGAGAGAGACAGTGCCCCTGGAGGTCCACTGGCTCCGCAGCCCCAACCCCGCACCATGATGGACTTGCCCAGGATCCTGGGGGCCAGAGATCTGGGAACCCCACTCGTAGTGTTCTGGGAACGCATTTCGCAAAGAACCCTCTCCCCATGTGACTTAGAGAAAACTCACAGACACCCCTGCTCACCCACGACAAGCCAGACACAGACCCCAAATGTGACTGCTGACCAGTCTGTCCCCACTCATCTGTCAGAATAAAATGCCCACTGACCTGACAAAACTTTCATCAATCTTCTCTCCTTCCTTTAGGCCCCCAAACTCTGCTTAGCTTGGGGTGATGCCTCCCCTCTTGTGCCATCAGATCAGCACCTGCCCCTCCACCTCCACCGCTCACCCCCTCCCCTTCTAGCCTGGGTCACTCCTCCCACGAAGGAAACCGTTGCTGCCTGATCTTGGACAGTTTGCAGACCTCTTGGTTGGAGCTTCCCCTCCTACAATGACCATAAATCTCTCCCCACCTAAGTCTGACCTTGTTTTTTATCTGACATACCACGCTCTCCCCTCCCTGGTTCTGCATCTGCAGGGTATCTGAGCATCAAAATGACAGCACAGAGCCATCATCATTGGTTACACCCAGTGCCGAGGATGGGAAGAAAAGGGGGTGAGCATGCAAAACTGCACGGATTTCAAGGAGAAAACTCAGTATTTTGGGCTACATGCCAAATAGCGCACCCCAAGCCCACTCCCCACACTCCCCCACTGCCTCCTGGCCTCACCAGCTCCCAGGGAGGCACGGACTGTGGAATCCATGACGTTGACACTAGAAAAGAAATCCTGTCATTTCTGAGGCAGGAACCCCCCTGAGAAGCCGAGAGCCACAGACGTTTCCTGCACTTGTAGGGGTGTCCCCGAGGGCCCAAGCTAACAACCTGGTTCAGGATCACACACCCAGTATAACAGATGCAGAATGAGCTGGCCTCGGACCAGCGGGAGACAGCCGGAATGACAAGAGGGGAGGGCGTCTACAGACATGACAGCGACACTAACCCACACCCAGGCGAGAATGGGGGATGTCGGAGGAAGCCAAAGATGACATGTCATCTCCGGCCCTGCTCTACCTAATTCTCCCACCTGCTCCAGACCACCACAGGTAAACCTGCCCCTCCCAAAACACAGTGATTGTGATCATGACATTCTGGAAGCACCGACCAGGCAAGGAGCAGACTGACCCATCCCAGGCTCCATCCCAAACTTCCCAGCCCAAGCTGCCCCAGTCCAAGGTCCTTTTCCTTCAGAATGCTCCCTTTGGTAATTTCTGGACTCTGGGGCATGTCCCAGTAAATTTCAAGACAAACTTCCTCAGACTCAGAAAGTAGTCCACAGTCACTCAGAGGCCTCCTCCCGTCCTCCGAGCTCCCTCGGCCTCTCAGGCCTCCTCTGGCTGCTCAGACCACAAACAGGGGTTTGTGAGCTCAGATCAGTGTTTCTGAAGGGCACCCGCCACCCCGCCAGCACGGAGCGAAACGTCTGTTAAAGGATGGGGTGCCACACTGATTCAAGTCTTTCAGTCCGACCCTGTCAGTCTCCTGAGTTCTCCAGTGGGCTGGGCAGAGCTCCAGGCGCACCTCACCTCGTGGCCCTGCAATACGAGGCCCACACAGAAAGGCAACTTACGTGGGAAAACCTATGCAACGAGGATTTCAGGAAAAAGCGAGGGGCCCTGGAGAGGAATGCCAGTGGGGATCCCAAGGTCGCACAGCAGCGGTGCCCCAGCTAGACTGTGTTCCCGCGCACATCCGCACGCTCCGAGCAGCGGGGCACACATCCCTGTGCCAGCCATTCCCCAGGGGATCAACTGGACGCAAAACGTCTAAAGAGGGTCCTCGAGGGGCAGCAATGGGCAAAGGCTGAGACACATCAGCCTGGCCTCGGGGGCACCCTCGGGCGACCGCTCAGGGAGCTGCAGACACTGCAGACATCCGGCCCACCGGGCCCTCGGGCGCCTGGGCTCCCCTCCCCCACGGGGAAGAGAACTTCTCCCTCATGTGCTCGTGCCTGCTCCTTCCTTGTCAGTTCGTGCTGCTTTGACTGGTCTTTGAACCATGATAATGTCCACCTGCTTCCCTCACGGATCCAGTTAGATGAACTCTGACATGCGCTCATGTATGGGAACCAGACCCACGATGTCACCTCCTTTTTCCTTTAATCATCTTTCACTGCACTAACCAAGGAGACCAAGTGAGGAAAGGTAAGTTCTGTTAGTTCAAAGTGTACAAGGACCAAGAGAAAAAATGCAGAAGAGAGCACAAACAGGTCAACAAAGAACAAGAGGGGAGGGGCGACGTAGCCCAGCTCAGTGACCCCGCCACCCACTCCCCAGCACGGCGCCCTCTCTGACTGCAGGCACCTGGTGACTGCCAGCTCCCCTCAGGGCGACAGGGCAGTGCCGCTGAAGTGGAAAGAGCAGCCCCGGCAGGACCAGGACGGAGGACTGAGCCCTTCCCCGGGGCTGGCCCCACGGCCCCTCCCCAGCTTCTGGGCAACTCACCACCAGAGTCTTAAAAAACACCTGATTGCATTCCAGTCTCTTAGAAACACCTGACTGCATTCCTCAGGACAAACCCTGCCGCCTGATAGGTGATTCTCAGGGAAGGGAGGAAAAGTAGTCGATCACAACGCGGGAGGGAGCAGTAACTTAAAGCCTTTTCAAAAATCGTGGTGCGTTGGTGTCTCAGACATTTGTGATTTACAGGAATGCACGAAGTTTTTCGCATGGCTTCACGTAGCTGAGAATTACTGGCTTACGGGATCCTGTCCAAACTCCCGGGCCGGCACAGAAGGGCCTTCAGAAGGTGCCGCATCCACCCTGCCGACGGGACAGGGTGTCCGCCCCGCACCTCTCGGGAGCAGGTGCAGCTCGCCAGCCCGGACGCCCTCCAGACTCGGTCCGGAGACGCCTACTCACACCTGAGACCTCCCTCAAACACCACCCGCCGCGCAGTGCAGACCCCGAGGGTCCTCCAGGGAGGATGCTGTTTGGTAAACAAACGCCGGACTCATCGGCTGTCCCGCGGAGTTCCAGCTCAGCAGCTCAACCAATGGGCGCTATGGGATTCGCAGACGCCCCGGGGGTGGCAAAGCCCGGGTCACATCGTGGGGAGGTCTGTGAGGGGCACAGAAACTTAGGGGGAGCCTGCGCGCCCCGAGGACGGGAGCCAGGTCGGGACAGAGCGCGCGGGCAGCAGGGGCGCGGGGGCGCCACCAGAGCGCGGAGCGGGTGCCGGGAGCTGCCGAGGGGGACCCGGAGCGCGGGGGGCGGGCCGGCTGTGGAGGGGCGTCGGGGAGGCAGGGCGGGCCCGGATCGGGGTCCCGGGCCGGAGAGCGGGCGGGAGCAACCTACCTCCTTGTCCGGGACCCATTGCGGCTCCTCCAGGCCGAACGGGCTGCCGAAGGCGCGGTGTTCGGGCACCATGCGCAGGCCGCTGGGGGAGCGCACCAGCTTCTTCGAGTCGCGGCGCGCTGCCACCTCGGAAGACATGACGCCGCCTCAGCGCTCGCCCGCCGCGCGCGACCGGGTCCTCGCCCCGTCGGGAGCCCCGCCCCGCCCCGCCCCGCCCCGCCCCGCCCGCGCGGCTGACGGCTCCCGCGCCCAGTAGCCTCGCCCGACCCGGAGCTCGGGCCAATCGGCGCCCAGGATCCGCCCTGTCGCTGCGCTGTCCAATCGGAATGCGGGCACCTCCCCAGGCACCCTGCGGTCTGTCACCAATAGGCAGTGAGGGCCGGCCCAAGCACGCCACGCCCCTCTCGGGACGATTGAGACTTCGGATTGGCCAATTAGTCTGCTGCGTGGGCGCTGCTTCGTCTCTTATTGGCACATCGGTCGCAGGGCGCCCGGCGTTCATTGGAGGAAGAGGTTGCGAGGGGCGGGAAGGCGCTAGGAAGCGTGTGGAGCGCGCGAGGTGAGATTGTAGAGTGGTCGTCTGGACGGGGCGGGGGTGGACTTTGAGGCGGCCTTGGGCTTCGTGAGCCCCGGGGAGCGGACGGGGTCAAATTCGGCCCCTGTGTGGCCCTCCTGCGGGGCTCTCCAGGGGGCGGAGTCCTGCGTCATCGACGCCCCTGAGCCGCGGGAGGGCGGGAGAGAGGGCCCTCGCGGGGCCCTGGTGGTGGAAGGGAGCTCGGGGCCGGTGCAGCGCAGGCTGGCGAGCCAGGGTGAGAAGGGAGCGGCCGGCCCTTGGGGCCGCCAGCTCGCAGGGTTTGGAGGAGGCCGCCCAGCTGCGGGGCCAGTTCGGGCCGTGGCAGCAGGCCAGGGGCCCTGGGGTGAACGGTGAACCGGGTTTTAGAGGAGGGAGAGGGTAGGGTCAAGGGTGGCAGGTGGACGACCACGGGGATGCAGCGCTGAGTGGGAAGAGCAGGTGTGCGTGGGTGGCAGGTTGCATCTGCGGGACGCCCTGGTCCATGAGGACGGCCAAGTCAGGGGTCTGCTGGACACCCGGGTGTGGGGGAGGCACTGCGGAGTGGGGAGAGCTCAAAGCTACAGGGGCTGAAAAGAGAAGAGGTTCCCAGACGAATAAGAGGGTCCTGAGAAGGGAGGGGGCCCAGTAGTCTGGGCTGGGCAGCTCTGGAGAAACCACAGTGGTGGCCCAGGTGTGAGAGGACCTGTGTGGCCACCCAAGGTCCGGGTGAAACCCAGCAGCCTAGGGTGAAGGAGTGCTCATTGCTGCCCTCTTCTGGGGGGGAGCCAGAAAACATGCCCAGCCTTGAGAGTGGGCTGTTCCCAATGCAGCTGGACACCCCCAGGCCGGTTAGCCTATGGAGACCAGAGGGTGGAGACCAAATGGTTCTGCTGGCTGGGCAAACCCACGGGTTGCGGGGCCCTGGAGCCTTGTGCTTGGGCAGGAGACTAGCCCCCAGGCGCCCAGCTCCTTCCACCCAGAAGCTGCCTCCAGGGTCCCACAAGCACATGGCAGTGGTTCCCTGCCCTGCTGCAGCTGATGCTGCAATTTGGCCTTTTCTGGGCATCTTGCCCATCGCCCCTGCCAGCCCTGTCTCCCTGACCAGACTGTGTGAAGCAGAGAGTGCTGGTGCCTAGTTCTGGAAGTCTCAAAAACAACCTGATAGTGTCTACGTCAGTACGGTATCCCAGGCACTGAAGGCAAAGCCCACAGTGTGCCACCTCCTCTTGGCCTTGCGAGCCCCCAGGGCGCCAGGCCTTGCTGCTGGACGCTGACCCCAGATCCGGCCTGAGTGGCTGCCGGCCTGGGCATCCCTTACCTGCTTCACTTCTTGGTGGGCCACGCTGGAACACCGGGTGACTTGCCGAGGTAGCCAGCAGCGTTGGGCTCCCACAGAATTGCGTGCTCGGGCCATGGGAGGGGCCCTTCCACCAGGGGGCCACCACAGGCTTGCCTGGTGAGGGTTGAGGGCTGCGGGCCACAGCCTCCATTGTTCTCTGCCGAAGCAGCCTAGTGGTCACAGACATTCCGACTTCCTGTCCTTCAATATTCTCCACTCCCTTTTTCCACTCTTTCCAGATGGAGTCCCATGGAGACACACTTCAGGAACTTTAAACTGAAGGATGTAAAACCCACTTCATTTGAGTGAGCCCAGTGCACACAGGTCCCCAGCGTCGCCCCAGAGCAGTGGGTCAGGGCAGGGTACTCACCTGGACCCCGGGCCCGGCGAGGGTGAGGCTGGGACAGGTGCTCCTTTCTCTTCTTCTGCAGAGGATGAAATGGGCTGACCGTCAGAATGCAGGGGGCTGGGGGATTTCTTCAAATGCATGTGTGTGTGGGCGTTGAGTCCAAGGTTTCTGAGTTAATTGGCCTGCAGAAGGGTTGCCCTAGACTTATCAGCGGTGTTCCTGGTACAGTGAAGTCTCTCCAACCTCTGGGCCGATGGTGAACCCCAGTCACAGAAGGGATCGCACACCCGGGCCACGGACACTCCTTTGCACTTGGCTCCTGGGCTCGGAGTGACAGCAAGTGTGTTGGAATCACTGTCCCCGGGAGGTGATATCTGTCTTTCTGGTCACCCTGCTGAAGATAATGGATTTAGATCAGTTGGACCTGAATCCCAGAATTATTGCTGCAGTGAAGAAAGGTATGTTTACTGATACTTATACAAAATGATGATGGAAAAGTACGAACGTGCACACCATGCTCCATACAGGACGTGTTTACAAGCTTGTCTATCCAGGCTCGAGGACCCTCCCTTTGCTTACTCCTTCCCAAGACGATTGATCCCAGTCAGAGCGTTGAGACTGGAATGTGCTGCAGGCTTTTCAGTGTGTGTGTGTGTGTGTGTTTAAATGAAAGAACTTTTTTTAAATTAATGTTAACATGAATTTCCAACATCCTGATGCTGGTTGAGCGCATGGTGGGAGCACTGAGTGCGCGTGGGGGCGAGTGCAGCAGTGGGGTGATGTCCTGCCCCTCCAGGCTTAGCTGTTGTTTCTTTCAGGGCATATCAGTAGTTTGGTTTAGTTTTTCCTTTTATCCAGTCTGACCATCCTTGTCTTTTAGCCAGAGTGTTCAGTGTGTATGGATTTAAGGTAATTGCTGATAAATTGGGCTTAGCTCTCCCTCGTTATGCTGAGCTGTTTGTCCTATTTCTTTTTCGTGGTTGTGGTTCTCTTTTTTTGGCTGCTTCTGGATTGGTTGGATATATTTTTAGCATTTTTTTTTGTTTTTCCTTGTTTGAAAGTAATAGTCTTATCTAAGCTCAAAATTAGTTTATTCACTCTCCTCCCAAAACACCAGCCCCTCGGGCACATTACCCCGTCACCCTCCCTCCCAGGTGCTTTAGCCCCTCTCTCCTCTTGTTGCCCCCCGTCCCGCGTTCCCAGCCCCTTGGTTCAGTAGGCGTCAGATGGGTCCCTTCGCAGCCCCTTCCCCGGGTGTGGCTCCCCTACACTCACCCGCGCCCTGGTCTCCGTCTCTGGCTTGTGTACACGCAGGCCTTTCTTGAGGGGTGTGTTCAGGGACAGACCCGGGCAGAGGCCCCCTATGTGCCTGTCTTCTGCTGTAGCTGAGAGGGGGCTTCCCCCAGGCCCCTTCCCTTCTGTCCAGATGTCATCACATCCTGCCCAGGATTCCTGCAACTTCAGGGAGCAGGCTGATCCGGCCCTCCGCCCACCGTGTTCCCAGAGCTGGGAGGCCCCTGTTGTCACTGCTCTGCTGCTGTGTGCTACTGTGCTCGTCCTGTTACTTATTTGTGTAATTTCAGCCAAACTGAAATCAGTAAAGGAGGTTCTGCGTTTTTCTGGGCCAGACCTGCAGAGAGTGACCAGCCTCTCGGGCCCTGATGTGCAGTACTTGCTGAGAACAGCCTCCTCACACCTACGGGGGAGCAGCATGTCCACAGGTGCGGGTCCTGGGGTTTAGGGAGACCCCATGGCCGCTCTGCTGCTCCAGGCTGTGGGGCCGAGGTCACAGCGTCCAGAACAGGGGAGAGTGCAGGGCCATGGGGGCCTCGCTCAAGGGGTGGTTCCTGAGCCAGGGGAGAGGGCTGAGGGGCATGGGAGGCCGGGATGAGCCCAGAGCCCACGGGCCTGCAGCACTGGAGCTCCGCAACTGGAGGGACCTGTCCCGGGCTCCCTGCAGGACTGGGGCCCCCGTCCTCCTGCCAACTCATGCCCCCTCCCCGCCCCCAGCGCTCCACCTGTACCAGCAGAAGGAGCGGTTCCCTGAGCAGCACCAGCGCCTCAGCCTGGGCTGCCCCGTGCTGGACAGGCTCCTCCGCGGCGGGCTGCCCCTGGACGGCATCACCGAGCTGGCCGGCTGCAGCTCTGCCGGGAAGACCCAGCTGGCGCTGCAGCTCTGCCTGGCGGTGCAGTTCCCACAGCGCCACGGAGGCCTGGAGGCCGGTGAGTGGCCGCTGGCTTGGGAGGGCAGGTGGGGGCTGGGGGCCCCTGCCTGGCGCTGCTCCATCCAGGTGTTCGGAGGCTCCCCGGGGGGGTGGTCCGCTACAATTCCCGTCTCTCCGCGTCTGCTCTGTGGTTCCTGCTTCAGAAGGGTCGGGGGGAGGGGTGCCCCCGAGGAGCCCCCGCCGGCTGAGCGCAGGGTCCCGGGGCCGTGGACCTGGCCGCACCCCGACCCGCAGGCTCCCCCACACACCCGCGGGGCCGGAGCACACCGGATGTCGCGTTTCTCTTCCCAAGAAGGAGCCGAGGGCAGGGGGCTGGCCGGGCCAGGGTCTCAGGGGTCCCAGCATTTCCAAGGCGTCCTTAGATGTTAAAAACCATTTCATCGTGTGAGAACCAGAGTGGGCATGAGGCTCCTCGGGCCCTCTGAAACTTACATGCATCCTCACTGTTCCCTGCCCGCCAGGCCATCTGTCCCCAGACCTGGTGCGCAGGGTTCAGTGTGGGTCTCCTGGCCGGAAGTGGAGGCGCTCACACCAGAGGCAGGCATTGTGGAGGCCTGAGGGCAGGTACCCGGCACCTGGGTGGACCGATGTGACCTTGAAAGTGGGCATGCTGGGTTCACTCCCCAAAAGAGCTGCTGTGAAATGAGTCTTGCGCCTGCTCACAACTGGGATGGGGTCCCCCTGGATCGGTGTGTCTGGGGCTCCCGCCTCTGCCTTCTCAGGGGAGACAGGTGTGGTAGGACAGGCGGAGCCTCCATCCTGAAGCTCCTGAGCCTGGTCCTCTTACCCTACAGTGATCTGGGTGTGTCAGCCCAGTGGGGTCCCTGGGAACCCCAGTTTTCTCCTTGGACCGTGACTGGTGTAGTCACCCATTAGCGTCCGTGTTCTGTACACAGTGCGCCAGGCACACAGCAGGTGCTGACTCGCCGGGAGAAAGTAAGGGGCACCGCAGGGCCGGTCCTCAGAGCTGCTTGGGGCCTGGGCCCCCCACCCGCCGATGCCAGTGCCCTGACAACATCCCTTGGTAAAGCCTGGTCCCTCATGCCCCAGCTCGGGACCCTGCCTTTGTGCTCTCCCGATCCCAGCTCATGTGGCCGCCTCGTCCACAGCTGGTCTGGAGGGCCTCCCCCAACCCCCGTTACCACCATGCAACCCGGGGTCTCCCCTCTTGGTAACAGTCACCTCACATGGATTCCTGGCAACCCCTGCTGGTGACCTGGACTCCACCGGGAGACCGAGGCCATGCTCCCAGCTGTGCCTGCCTCCTCTGTGGACCTTCCCACACCTGTCATACGTGGGCAAGGACCCTGGGAATCCAGAGCCGGTGGACATGAGGCTGGGAGCCCCAGGCTCCCAAGTGACCAGTGAGGTCCTGGGCAGAAGAGCCAGCAGGGCGGGCAAGGACCAGTATCTGTTCGCAGAGATGCAGCCCTCGGCACGGGAGTGGGGCGTGAGGGAAGAGGAGAGCCAGGCCTGGGTGATGCCCCACAGTGGCCTGGCGGGAGGGAGGCCCCACGGCCACGGTGACCACGTTAAACGTTGGGTCCAATGCATGTTTTCTTGAGAAAGTGGCTTCCCTAAATCAGGTCTGAAAGCCCTAATTTTGACAATAATGGCCGAGTGGCTTCGGAGTTAGTTTGAATCCTGCACTTAAGAAAATGTGGAGCTGGGCCAGGGCCACCTTCCCACCAGCTTCTCAAAGCCATCTCAGCAACAGCGCAGGCCCCCTGCTGGCTGGGGGCAGCGTGGCGAGTGCCCCGCACACCTCCCCTAATGAGATGTGGGGGTGAGGGTCATCGAGCAGGCGGAGGGGCTTGGCGGACCACGCATGCGGAGGCAGGCTCAGTTCTGAACCTTCCGTCCAGCCCCCTCCCCCGGGATGTGGAGAACAGGGTGACTCAGGGCTGCCCTGGCGGCATGACAAGGGGTGTTCCCCAGGCAGCACTGCCCCCAGGAAAGACCTGGAACGCGCCAAGAAGGTTTAGGAAGGGCTGGGGGTCACGAGCTCACCACCGACAGGGTCAGGCACGGTGGGGGGTGGTCTCGTCTCCTCTTCACCAAGGTTGAAATTGCGTTGAAACAGAATTAGATCAAAGTGAAAGGCCCACTCCCAGCAGGACACGCAGACGCAGCGTGGGCGCTGCTGTCTCTTCGTGTCCCCCCGCTCCCAGGGCCGGGCAGTGACCGGAACAGGACTTCAGCGTGGCCCTGCGAGTCCGGGGCTCAGCCAGATCACTGGTCTTTCTTCTTCTTTTAAAATTGAGACATAATTCACATACCATAAAATTCATTCAAGTCTACGGTTCATCGGTTTTCAGTACATTCGCAAAGCTTGCAGCCATCACTACGATCTAATTCTGGAACATTTTTTTCACCCAGAAAGGAAACTGTCCCCATTAAGCAGTCACTCCCCATTCTCCCTCCCCAGCCCCGAGCAGCCCCCATCTGCTCTGGTCTCTGCACATTCGCCTGTTCTGGGCTTTTCAAATAGACGGAATCACATGACTTTCTGTGTCTCAGTGTAACGTTTTCAGGGTTCGTCCACATTGGAACACATGTCACTACTTCACTCCTTTTTATGACTGAGCAACATTCCACTGTGTGTATCGACCACAACTGAGTTACCCATTCCTCTGTTGACGGGCATCTGGGTCCTTCACACCTTTTGTTTACTGGTGGCTTTCGGTGACAGGACACCGAGGAGGATTGCTGGATCATATGGTAGCTGCATGTTTAGCTCTTTGAGGAACTTCCTGGCTGTCTTTGGCAGCGGCTGCGCCATCTTACTTCCTGTCAACAAGTGTAGGAGGGCCTAGTCCCTCCCCATCCCCACAGGCACTTGGCTTTTTGATGCTGGCCGTCCTGGTGGGTGTGAGGCTGTGTTCCCCTCATGACTGATGTGTTAAGCATCTCTGTGTGCTGTTGGCCATTTGGAGAAATGTCTGTTCAGATCTTTTGCCCATTGAAAAGCTTGGGTCGTCTTTTTGTGGTTGAGTTATAGGAGAGCTTTACACAATCTGGATGCTAGACTCTCATCAGATACATGATTTGCGGTGTTGCTTCCTTCTGAACGTTGTCTTTCATCATCTTGACGATGTTGTCCTCTGAAGCAGGAAGTTTTCGCTTTGCTGACGTCCTGTTCCCATCTCTCCTCACTTGTGCCTTTGCACCCATGTCTGCAACTCCGCTGCCTCATCCAAGGTCATGAAATGTACCCCTGTGTTTCCTTCTGAGAGTTTTACGGTTGGGCTCCTGCATCTGATCCGTTGTGACTTCATTTTCATACATGGTGTGAGGTTAGGGTCTAAGTCATTCTCTAGCATGTGGATGTCCAGTTGTTCCAGCACCATTTGTTGAAAAGACTACTCTTTCCCCACTGAATTGTCCTGGGGCCTTTGTTGACAGTCAGCTGCTGTGAACACTGCTTGTTGCAGATGCCCCTGGTCCTTTTAAGCTGCAGGACTCTGGGTCCATCTCCGGTGGGGGTTCCAGGTTCCTGGTGACGTGTCATCTATTTTTTGTTTACTAGCTTTTCCAGGGGCAGCAGTTACCCTTGTAGCCCAGAATCACAGGAGGAGCTTTGATGGTGGAACTGAGGAAACATCTGCCCAACAGAGCCTCGGAGGGGCAGCTCCCTACGTCTGCGGGAGGGGCATTTCCAAAAGTCAGGAGGCCCTGATACTCCACTTCTTCCACCTGAGACAGCCCGGGGGCAGACCCACAGGGTGACATCCTGTTGGCGAGGGGGCTGTGGTGGGAGGCCCGCACCAGCCAGCCTCCATCCTTGTCGGAGGGCAGGCCCCGCGAGGGGCGGCGTTAGAAAGGAAGGAGGCCTCACAGCTTGCTCACCACACTCTGGCTTCGCAGGGGCCGTGTACGTCTGCACGGAGGACGCCTTCCCCAGCCGGCGTCTTCAGCAGCTCATCGCTCAGCAGCAGCGCCTGCGGGCAGACGTCCCCGAGCACGTGGTCGAGAAGATCAAGTTTGGCAACCAGATCTTCATTGAGCACGCAGCCGACGTGGTGAGTATCTGCGGAAAGTCGGCCCGGTGTGACACGCGCACATGCAGTTGGTCTGCAGGAATCACGGCCTGGTGGACACGAGCCCCCGTTCTGTCAGCAGTACTCCAACCTGAACCTCAGGTTGAACTGGGCAACCTGTATTTCTGTCAGCCTCCCCCAGAAGGAAACAGGAACGTGACACGCCACCTCCTGCCCGAACAAGCCCCTCCGTCCCCTAGAAAAGGCGGCAACAGGCGAGGGCTCACCCCGTCACAGAGGTGACCACTGCCCAGAGGAGGACAGGACCTGCTGTCCAGGTCACTGCCCAGAAGGAGTGGTCCTGTGGGTGTGACCGCTGCCTCTGGTGGGGGTGAAGTCTGTTGTCGAGGTGCTGGGGCCCCCACCTGGCCAGGCCCAGTGGGCACCCAGCCCGGACCAGCCCATCAGACAACAGCGCGACTGGCCTGGCTGAGCCTCTGGGGCGACACACCTGGAAGCTGCTCCCAAGTCACATGCCCTCCCCGTGGACAGGTAGTGGGGGCAGTAGCCCTCGGGGAGGGGGCAGGAGGCAGGCAGGCACAGGGGAAGCGGTCAGCTGAGGTCGCTGTTGGGTGGGGGGCCAAGTAAGGAAGGCAGGGCCCTCAGAGGGGAGATGGGACACAGAGGACAGGCCAGTGCACCGAAAGTAAGTCTGTGAAGCTCCCCTCCCCGGGACCTCCCCCAGCTTAAGAACTGTTACGAAAAGAATTTCAAGTAAAGAATAAGATTATAAACTTTTAATTTTAAAAAATTTTACAATAAAATACATGATCACACATAGCACGCAGAAGAACACGACGAGCAGTGGCCCAGGCAGCAGCCCCTCCTGGGAGGCAGCAGCGCCGGCCCAGCCCGCCGCTAGGGGCCAGCGTGGCTGTGGCTTTGCGAGCGAGTGCGTCCTGACAGCAGTGTGGCTGCTGGTATGATGGTGCGCAGGGTGCGGGGACACAGGAGGAGACGCTTAGTTAGGGGTGTGGGCTCCCCGCCCCAGGCCCTCCAGCCTCGGCGACCATTCCCGGCTGTCACAGGGCCGCTCTGGACGCAGTGGGCAGCTCTGTCCTGGGTTTTCCAGGGCAGGGCGCAGCTTCACTGCAAAGGAAGGCAGTGGGTCAGGGCCAGGCCTGCCAAGTCCCGGTAGTGCCATTTCCAAGTTTTGTTCTGGAAACGGCTCGTAGGGAGGTGGCCCCCACCCTCCTGCTGATGTCTGCCTAGAAGTGGGGGGGCTGCTAGGGGAGGAGGGAGGTGCAGACCTCAGCCTGCTGCTTCTGCACAAACGAGCCCCCCCAGGGCCTTGGTCCCCCTTCCACCTCCTGGGGCCCAGGGTCTCCGCACTGGGCCCCTCTCGGAGTCCCAGCCCTGCAAGTGGGCATGGCTACCACTGGCCTGGCCCCTGCTGTCCCTGGCCGCCCGCCTGCGTGGCTGGGGGCACTCACATTAAGGCTGGCGTCCTCCAGGCCACTGCTGCCGCTGTCGTTCTCCACAGAGAGAGGCTCCACTGGAGACGCCCTGCAGATTTAAGCACAGAACTGAACTTTATTCCAGGTCAAGGAAGCAGGCACTCAACAGCCCCTAAGAGTGCTGGATGGGATGGCCAGTGTCTGGCCGCTGGGCACCTGAGGGCCCTCTGCCCTGCCCCCTGGGGAGCCCAGCCATTCTGCCCCCCAGCTAGGCCTGGGCTCCCTGAGAACAGCACTTAGGGCATTGGTAGATGGGCAGGGCTGGCCCAGGGATGCCTGCAGCCCCCACCCCGGACCCTGCTTGGTGTCCTAGGATACAGCCCAGGTCGTCTCAGTGGGCATGACCCCGGATGCAGGACGGACTCCGATCTCCATGTGTCCCTCCGCTGGGTGGGGGTGACAGGCCAGCCCTGGCAATGCGGCTGAGTCCAGCTGGTCAGACCCAGTCACTGATGGCCCCAAGGGGGAGCGGGGTCAGACTGCCAGGGACTTGGGACATGAGGATGGGAGGGGCCCTCTGGCGCTGGCAGTGACAGCCACCTCCCCTGGCCTCCAGGACACCCTGCTGGGCTGCATGAGGAAGAGGGTGCCAGTGCTGCTGTCGCGGGGCATGGCCCGCCTGGTGGTCGTGGACTCTGTGGCAGCCCCGTTCCGCTGTGAGTTTGACGGTGCGGCTTCGGCCCACAGGGCCCAGTGTCTGCAAGTGCTGGGAGCTGAGCTGCGCCGGCTGAGCTGCACCTTCCGGAGCCCCATACTGTGCATTAACCAGGTGGGCCGGCCAACACCCCCTCCACCCCGCCCCGTGCTCAGGATGGGGGTTTGGGGCAGAGCCAGCAGAGCTGACCCTGATCCGGCCCTTCCAGGTGACGGAGGCCACAGAGGAGCAGGGAGCGGCTGCCGGGCTGCCTGGGTGAGTGGGGCTGCCCACGGGCAGGAAGGAGGGCAGCATCGGGGCCTCCGTGGTCTCGAAGGTAACAGTGGGGCCTGTTTTCTGTCTCAGTGCCAGGGGAGAGCGGGTGTGTCCAGCCCTTGGGATAACCTGGTCCAACCAGCTCCTGATGCGGCTGATGGTCGACCGTCAGCGCCCTGAAGAGGCTGTCCTGGCCCCACCCAGCCGCACCTTGAGGGTGGTCTTCGCCCCCCACCTGCCGCCCTCGTCCTGTTCCTACACAGTCACCTCCATGGGTGTGCGAGGGACGCCTGGGACCAAGTCCTGCTGACGTGGGGACTACAGATGACCAGCCACATCCCAAGAAAACCTACCAGCCCACTCAGCGTGCCCATCACCGCGTTAGGGTCTCCTCATCCCACGCCACCCCACCTGGGGGCTGCTCCTCCCTCTGGTTTCGAGATGCGCCCGGCTCTTAGGCCACGAACCCATGCCCCCACTGCTGCGCTGGCTGCTCTGGTGTCTCCACAATGAGTTCCTGGAACATCCAGCCTCTCAAAGAGCAGTTTTCTCCATCCTGTGCCTGGGATTGGGGCCCACAGCCTTCTCGGGCCCACGTCCCTGCCCAACAAGCTCTCCACCTCGCCCCCACAGGCTCCTCCCTTCTTCCCGTCTGGTGCCTCTGTCCAAAAGCTCCCAACACCAACACCTTGGGCCACAGTGGGCCAAGGTCAGATGCGCCCCCACTGACATCCTCACCCCCTTGTCGGGGTGTAGCTCCTGGCCCCCAGCACACATCCCATGGCCAAACTTTGGTTTGGCACAGGGTGGAGAGAACACACCTGCAGGATGCAGGGTCCAGGGGAGGAGATGGGGGTGGGGTAAAGCTGTTACTTCTGCGTTTGCCTCTGCCACCAGCCACAGCTGGAGGAAGGAGGAAGGTGGCTTGGCCCACCTGCTAGGAAACCCGTTCTGGGCGAACGAGAACCTTATTCTGAAAAGAGCACATCCCGGTGTCTCCTCAGTGCCTCCTCCAAGCCTGGCCTTAGTGGCTAAGACAGCCATCAGCCCTGGCCTGGGGGGCGTCCATGCCAACAAGGCCACCTGCAGAGACCAGCACCCCTACCTGGCCAGGGGCTTACTGCATAGGAAGCCAGATCTCCTGTCAGCACAGGGTCCAGCCACATCTGGCTACAAACTCCAGAATCTGAACATCTGCTCTAGGAAACGTGAGGCTCAGAGATCACAGAGGGACATGACTGCCCAGGGCAGGCAGGGCTGCGTCCGTTTTCACCCCGACCATCGCCATGTCTGCACATCTCCACCTGTTGCCCGGCCCAGAGCAGGCCCTGGACAGATAAACATGTGAAGTGAAGGTGCCTGCTCTCTGCAGGCGCTGCCCCAAATACATCATCCAGGTGGACACCTGTCCTCGTCAACAGCCCTTGGAGACGGCACTGTTACTACGGCTCTCAGCCTTGACCTGGCCGTCCTCCCGCAGCCCATAAGCCGGTGATGACCCCAGATCACCCGGGGCCAGCGCTGGAGGTGGGGCTGTAAATCCCTGTCACCAGGCAGACTGCACATTTTTCTAGGGCACGATGATCCATTTACAACTTCCATTGTGTTTCCAGAGTAGTCTGTGGCCCTAAAAAGATTGAGTGGCTAGTTCTTAAATAGGAAAAAGTTCTTTGAGGGTTGGAGTTTTACAAAGAGCCTTTTTGCAAAAGTACAGGGACATTACAACAAGAAATAAAACACTTTATTTTTGTAATTAAATACAAACAGTCCTGAATGATTTCCTAGGCAAGTCACACCAACAACGAGAAAAGAAAACTATGGCTCCCAGACAGAAGGTCCATTCAGCGGCCGACCCGCGCCCCAGCCCAGCAGGAGCCCGCCCGCACTCAGCCCGCATCCGGCTGCCGGCGTTCCCGGGAGCCCACCCACCACAGGCCACGGGACCCGGGCTGTGCGGCTTTCTGTGTTTCAGGAACACCAACAACCCCCTCCACCAGGGCACCCCGGGGACAGTCCAGGGGGCCTCACAGACCTGTGACCAGCCCCCCGACACCCCGCAGCACTGGGGAACCAACTCAAGATGGAGTTTGTGTCTATGTAACGGCCCAGTTCCACGGAGGCCGCGTCTGCAGGACTACACTCACCCAGCTGGTCTGAACGTCACCTCTGTTGACGCTATCAAGTGTCGCCTTAAGTTTCCAGAAGCCCTGTGAGTGTGCGGTTCACTGCCCCAAAAAGTGCAAATATAAACAGAAGTCACCTCATAGCTATGTGACATGTCTTCTCCAAGAACATTCTAGAAAGCTGTGACAGCGAGAGGGCCAGTCCACTGCAGACCAACCCACGCATCCTTGGCAGCACTTGCACTTTATAACGTGACTTCTAATTCCATGACATTCTTAGCAGCAAGTAACAGTTTTTTAAGTTCCAGAAAATAACTCTGTACCTGTCCAACGTTGTAAACACACAGCCCGAGTGCTCTGTCCCCCGGGCCCTCCTGCTTGCACTCGGGGAGGCAGGGCCTGCAGGCCCCGCCAGCTCTCCACCTCTGTCATCTTCCCAGGGGAGTCTGTCTAACCCGAGAGAAACAATGCAGACTCGGGCACTGGCTCCCTCACCACGAAAGGAAAACACAGAAGGGACGGCTGGACCCCCCCCCTCCCCAAAAACGTGAAAATCCTGACCACCAGACTTGAAGCAGGTTATAGCCTGGCTTTTCTCTATTTTGAGTTCAAAAATCAAACTGCAGCTTCCCACGTAACACCCTCTCTGAACCGTGAAGGTTCTGCCGACCCGACTTCACTGGGTTTCTTCCCCCAAGCACCGTCTGCACACAGCCACGCAAAGGCGACCGCCGCCCTCAGCAGAAACCGGGGCCAGCGGGCGCAAGGCCGGGTCAGGTTCAACCAAGGCCCCTGCAGAGATGGTCTCTTTCCACCAACTGGGAACTTAAAATGAAATTCTGTTCTCACCCCTACATTTACTCTCTCTAAACGCCCTTTGTTTTTCCAGCAAGAACTGTCCCCAAGGGAAACTGAGTGGGCTCCAAACGGGCTGGGCCAGCTCTGGCTGGGGAGAGACCTCAAATGGCGCGCGAGGAGGCGGGACAGCTCCCTGGCCCCCTCTCCCGGCTACAATGTGACACACAGACCTGGTGCCCTGCCCTGCACCCGGGCCTGGCCACATGGCCCTGCTGCACCTCAGAGCAGACCTGAACGAACGAGCCGGTGCCCAGTCCACATGAGGACAGCTCCGCTTCCTGCCTTTCCCCAGGGGTTATCACAACCCATCAAATGTTCTTAAACACCTCCAGAGAACATTTAGAAAGTCAGGCCCTGATCCGCCAGAGGCTGCCAAGCGTAAGTGGAGTCAGAGTGGAGGAAAAGAAGCGCGGCCAGAGGAGGCAGGCCGTGGAAGCCACACACAAACCGGAACCACATGTGGGGGGCCCTGCACACGTCACAAACAAGCACATGTGCCCTCTGCCACGAGGTGACCCAGCATTAAACAAGTCTCAGCCTCACTGTTAACAACACCCTCAGCCCCAAGGACACAGGCAGTCCAAGGGCGCCCCTAGAGTGAGTCCCGGGGAGCACGCTCCCCAGCCCAGTGCGTTCGTGAGGGAAAGGTGGCCTTTGCTGTGACAGCACCTCTGCGCAAACACTAAAATAAGATCACCCTGGCAGCATTTCAGAAGGATACTCACAGCTTTCCAGACCCTCTTTCAAACCCAGACAGAGTGAATGTGGCTTTCTCAAGGTCAGCGTGGCTCTGCCCTGTGCACACGTGACATCGGGAATTACACTTCGGCATCTGTCAGGTAATTTCCCAACCTGCCAGCGAATCTTACACATTCCCTTAAGGAATAATGCCTCAGGGTTGATGAGAACAGTCCTGTCAGAACCCACCCTGTGTTACTTAACCCTACAAAGAAAAGCTTTTTAAGAAGCAAGCATGCATCTCCATGTGCTCCCCCCAACCCTGCAGTGTGCAGGGGCCAGGTGGGTGCCCAGAGTGTGTGGGGCGGGGGCGGCGGGAGCCCCACAAGCCCCACACCGCAGCACTGGGCTGAGCAGCAGACCCGGGAGGGATGAAGGCCTTCCCGCCAGCCTCTCGTGTCTCCCGTATTCCTCTAAATCCCAGGCATCACTGCCAAGGGCTGTTAGATTCTTATTCTCAAAGGATGCAGTTTAAAGCTCCAATCTTAATGTACAGCCTTAATACAGTATCACAATTTAAAGCAGATTTTGGTGCTGTGGCAAGTGTCCGTGAGCAGCGGCCGAATTCCGAGCGTGCTGCAGCCGGCTGCCGCGCCTGGCCAGGGTCACCGTCATGTTTCGGCAGCTCTCCGTCACTAGAACTGCAGGCCACCGAACACAGTTCGGGGCAGACATCCTGAGGCTGGTGGAGGTCAGTCACCACCCAGGAAAGGAAGCGCCCCTGGGGCCTTCCATGCAGAGAGGGGAGGGGACTGGCAAGCTGGGAGGGTCTGTCTGCTCCGTGAGCCCCAGGGGCTCAGTCTAGCTCTGCCTTGGCCCTCAGTGGGCCAGGTCAGTGCGGCTGGCACTCAGAGCTCGCCAGTCTGCCACACAATGATTTCGTTCCTGTGTGAAAAAACAAATGGAAAAATTATTGTCAACCAGTACTAAACATGCCAGCTTCCAGTGGTCTCAGCGCTAAGAACCATGGCTGCAGACTCAAGTCAGCATGAGAGTCCTGATGCTCTCATGTGCGTGTGCAAGGACCGAGAAATGGGGTCAGAGGACCATGTCAACCCCAGACCTTTCAAAAACAAAAACAGCTTCTTTCACCCGCATTAGCAAATAAACTTAAAGCTAACTACCCAGCATCTTGTAACCTCTAACTGGAGGCCCCGGGGACAGTCACGTCCCAAGGGGGCCAAGGGGGGAGGGGAGGTCAGCACAAGTGCCAGGCCCACTCCAGTCCACGAACCCCAACACCGCACCAGTGGGACTGGGGCACCTGGGAAAGCTGCAGGCTCGAGGGTGAGTGAGCAGGAAGCCCAGGCACATGGACCAGCAGACATGTCAAGTCACAGGAGGCTCCTTCCCATCAGCTCGGGCAGCCTGGTCTGCCCAGCCTAGCTGAGAAGCGGGGCCAGGTTCTTGAGTCTGGAAGCCTGGCTAAACCCCAAGTCACACATACAGAATAAAAAGGCCATTTTTGATGGGGAAGTGAATGCCACCAGTTTTAAAGGCGAAGATGCGAGACTTGGATAGGTGACAAAGTGCTAAAGATTGCCGTCACACTGACAGCATGTCTGGCCTTCTGTCAGTAAAGTTCCGAATGGCTTTAAAACACTTCAACAACAGCCCAGCTAGCCATTGTATTAGTTATAAACTTATTAGCAGCTAAAATCATATAAACAAATAATACAAATTAATAACTGGTCAAGTTTTGATATTATTTTATCAGAACGCTTCATTTTTAATAAAGTTAAAGTATTTTTAAAGACCATTATTAATATACTGAGAATGTTCATAGTGCAAACATTTGCATAATTCAGACAGTTAATGGAGAATACAGAAGTGTCATCATGACGTGGCTCTAGTGAAGCGGCCATGGTGCCAAGGAAGGGCCCAGCTGACCTGGTCCCGGAAGCAAGGGTGTGGGCGGGGCCGGCTCCTTACTTGGAAGTGGTCTTCGGCTGCCTTGCCACCCACGTTAAGGACACTCAGAGAGCTGGCGCGCTTCATGCTGCAACCGGACGGTGGACATGCAAGGACAGGCCGTCAGCACACAGTCAACCAGGAGTGGGAAGCAGAGCAAAGCCGTCCCTCAAAGGCCTGTCACCACAGGGGGCCTGAGTGTCCCTGGCGGAGCGCGGGCCTTATCTCCCTCGGGCTAGGCTGTCCACCCAGTTCTCAACACGGACACCCAGGTCCAACTGTATTTAGCACCCGGTAGAAAAAGGTGCAGTTTCTCTGCGTCTTCCTCAGCAAAATGTTTGTCCTAAAGAACCACATGTAAACCCCAAGTGTTACTACAGCTTCACTTTGTACAGCCTGGCTGCTCTAGGAGCCGAGAGGCTCTGCGGATGCAGCGTACTGACTCAGCCTCGCGAGGGGCTCCAGGAACTGGACCAGCCAGGTGTCTCATCACCTCCGTGACTGCACTGCACAGTGACCCTAGGCTCACAATTAAGAGCAAATCATAGATATAGTCTATATTTTATGTTTTTGAATATTAAAACTAGGGAAACATTTTTTATTTGTAAAATAAACTGAGGCTAATATTTCTCTGCTTAGAAACCAAAATTTAAAACAAATTTCATAGTTTTAAAGAAATACTGTGATCTACACATATATTTATTTTTTTCTCCCATTTGACACCTTTAAAATAATGAAATAAGCTACAGATTACCTATAACCTAAACCTGAATTATGCATATCCTAAAATTACCTTACTGCCACCACAGATGACCTCCAACACAAGTCACCTTAGCTTTTAAGGCTAAAAATAACCGATGTGAAGGATTATTTGTAAATGTTTACAGCAGAATCTGTGATTCTGAACTTGAACTACTAGGGCACAAGCAGGGACCACTGTTACTCATTCTGCCAGCTGGGCCCAGCTGCAAGGCCGGGGCCGGGGCCCGGGCCCAAGACGCACACAAGGCGGCTCTGGC
This sequence comes from Vicugna pacos, assembly GCF_048564905.1. Taxonomy (NCBI): domain Eukaryota; kingdom Metazoa; phylum Chordata; class Mammalia; order Artiodactyla; family Camelidae; genus Vicugna; species Vicugna pacos. The sequence goes on along the minus strand of NC_132992.1, from coordinate 94,041,640 downwards.
CGCAGGGAGGGAAGGCCGGGCCCAAGCCCGCACGTCGGTCGGCACACGGGCACAGCACCAGGCAAGGGGTGGACACCTACTGAGCTCCCCCTGAGCGACCGACCCCCAAAACAAAGATCTCGATCTACTTACTCCCAAGTGGAATGACTCCCTTCCCCAACCAGGGCAAAACGAGAGCGCCCCATGCACCCCACACAGCGCACTGGGCCCCAGCAGGCTCCTCCCGATCCGGAACCCCTCAGGAACAGAGGACAAAACTGAACCACATCACAGGTGAAGTACAGTCTGGCATATTTAATTATTCAATTAACTGGCCAGGTAACTTCTTCTAAGGAAGCTACACAACCCTTGTCCTCAAACTCCCTTTTCCCTACAAGATGAAAGAACAATCCGCCCCGTCAACACCGCTTCCAAATCAGAGCCACATTTTTCCACTCACACCTGTGTGGAGCCCACTGACTCCACGGAGTCTGGGAGCTGCCGGCGGCTCTGTGATCTGCCAGCAGCACTGCTGGCCTTGCTAGAACTCGCTAGAAAGGCAAACTCACCCCCCGCAGACCCCGGCACCAGAGAATCTGGGTGGGGCCGCACAGTCTGTCACAAACCCTCTGGCAGGTGCTGAAGAATGCTCAAGTTTGAGAGCGATTTTTAATTTTAAAAATGTTACTCTTACCTGGAAAGATGACTCTGTTTATGCATTGTATGAGATACAATTTCTAAATTATTTAGTTTTCCAAAAAGTTCAGTAAGGTATCATCCAAATATCGTCCATGAAGAACGTTAGTATATGCAAGCGCGGGTCTATTTCACACCAGGTCTGGCCAGCAAAGTCTTAGTGCTGTGAACGTGCCACACTGGGGAGTGTTCACACAGTTACATCACGTACAGACAGGAAGACATGGAAGAAACAGAAACTGTGAGCTCTGTCACATGGGAAGGCAGGTCCCACGTCATGGGGCTCAGTGCCAGAATCGGAGTTTGCATTTGAAAAGCAAAGCTTTCCAACACCGGAACCTCGAATGAGCAGCGCGTCCGCCCCATAGGGGTGAGTGATGGCCGGTACAGACTGACCACACGCCCTGTTCAGATGCCCAGAATGCTGAGAGAAAGTTTGCTCTTTCCAAACTTAGAGCGCCAGACAGTACACTATCATTTTAGTCCTGGGAACTTGTAAACACTTTAAAGCCGGAGTCACCTGAGAGCCTCCTTCCCTCAGGACGCGTTCACCTGTCTCTCAGGCAGGACAGCACCCTGCGCTGGGCCTCACGTGCTGCAAATGCAGCGTCTTCCAGGGCCTCACAGCCAACAGCTGCAGAGCTTACAAAGCATCTTCTGCACAAACGGGGCTGGAGACACCCCTGAGAAGCAGGGCAGTGGCCACCCATAAAAATCAAGTCGTTCCTCTTGCCTGAGAAGCCATCAATCAGGAAACATGTTCATCCAACACAGAGAGCCACCCAGGGCACAGAGATGGGAGCAGGCCTGGCCTCTGCCCCTGCAGGGAGCTGGCCCAGGGGCACCGGCTAACACCGCAGGGCTCAGGGGCCAGACCCTACCCGACATCAAGAGGGCTGGGACTGGACATGCCTTGAAAACAGCAGAGGACACAACTGAAAAGGCACACAGCTTTAATGCTACCGAAGTGCCGCCCAGAGCTCAGTCTCACAGTCCTCGGACGTTAGACATTAGAATTCTTCCAGAACTTAGAGTGAGATAGCTTTTAAAGTAGAGTTATACCAGGAATCAATCTTTACAAAGGAGGTGCTGTTTTAGGGAGGTAGAGCTTCACAGAACAGCTGACAAAGCAGTGCTTCTGTGAGAAGTGCATCCAAAACCAGGAAGCCATTTTCACCAGAAACAACTCAGAAACCAGAGCAGTTTGTTAGCACCCTAACAGAAAAGCAGTGAGCCCTGCCTCTGATGCAGCTTAGAAAAAACAGAGTATCTCAGAACCAAATTCCTTTAACAGCCTAAATGTTACTGTTCAAAAGACCCTAAAAGACTCATGACTGAAACCTTTGTTTAACACATGCTAAAGCTAAGGTCTTTTAGAGTCTCCTGAAGAAACCTGCTACAATGGACGTCTCGACGTTGTAATCCTTCTATTTAGAACCGCTTTTCTTCCTGTAGTTAATACCTATGTGATAAGATTTAGTATAATCATAGCTAGCACTTGATTTTAAAAGAACAAAATTTTAAAGGATTTAAACGAATGCTAACTTAGTAAATAAATAATGCCTGTTTAGAGTAAACACGTTAATATGCCCGGTGTTTTAATATTAAGCTTCGACTTTTCACTGCTAAGGCTTTCTCTGCAACGTAACGGAATCAAAGAGCTCCGCAAGCTTCTTTCAAAGGCATTGGCCCTTTTTGCCTCTAAGAGGAAGTTTCACAATTGTTTCTCAACCTGTCCTGGGAAAAGACTGGACTGAAACTACTAAACCCTTCCATTGCTAAAATACGGGCAGCGAGTTGGCGTGTTTTTTCTGAAGCTCTGGAGCAGAGGTGGCCGTGAGGCGGGGCGGGTCGGCGGGGCGGCGGCGGGGCTGGAGATAGTTACCCGGGGTTCTTTGGCTCACTCTCTCGGGAACTTCCTCCCTTCAGCTTCCTAACCAGCTTCTCGCTGCTGCGTTTAATTGAAGCCCGGAGTTTGCTAAAGGAACCACTGCGTTTTAAAGATCCAGTGCCATCCTGAAAAAAACGTGAACAAATGTGAAGCTACAGGTGTTTCCCCCCCCAGCCCCCAAGAGGCAAAGCTGAGTGCAAACAAGATTTCACATTGTGGCTTATCTGCTAGTCTGTGACTTGCTGGTAATGTGCAGTCCCTGTCAAATTAGCCGTGACATTTTCGACAGAACTAGAACAAATAATCCTAAAATTTGCTGGTTGTATGATTTCTACGGAAATTACCAATTTGCCATTATATAAATACACTTCAAAAAGAAATCTATCCATCTTAAATTTCATTCAAGACAATCCAATGATCATGAAAACTTTTGAACATGAAGCTCATTCAAACAAAAGTAATAAGACCCTCAAAGGAAAGTTAACCATATTATTGTTGTTTTGAAAGAAAAGATACACAAAATGTCTCAAGAAAATTAAGCAGTTTCTAGGAATATCACCAAAATCAAATTCCATGTTTAATAAATGCAGGAGCATCTGGTCCATATAGCTGAACGGGACCCAAAACATTTACATCTGACACAGGCAACTTCCTCTTAATAACTTCCTCTAAATGCAACAGATGTACAGTTTCTTCAGTAAGTTTTAGAGGACAGTTTTATTAAATGTGGATTATAAATGTGGTTGGAAGTTTAAATAAAATGCTCATTCTGTGCCAATAACCAAAACCCCTCAGACATCTTGCAGGAAGCACAAGGAGTGCCCAGCTTTCATCACAGCTGATTCAGACATAAGTGAGACACTCAGCAGTATCTGGATGTGAAAATCAAAACACAGAGTGAAAAAATGTGTACACAGCAACTTTTATTCTCAGAATGAATCTTAGTAAGATTAACAGGAGCCCCATTCCTTCTAGAAGCCAGAGCAATGCTGCATTCCATGGAAAGAGTGAGGAATTCTACCAAGCAGACAGACACCGAGACACAGGTCAGTTGGAGTGAGTTTATTAGAAGTTAGAAAGACACAAATACACAAATCACTGAACACTTAAAGATTAGTAGAGAAAAGCAGAGTTGCCAAAATTCCACACAGAGACTACACAGCCAGTTCTACTTGAGCATGATCCGAAGGGGCAGGCCCGGAGCCGGGCCAGGTCCCCAGGACGGGAGCAGCACATGCCCTGGGCTCACAGCCGAGCCGGCGTCACGTCACCATCATGCCACTGCGGTAACACCGGGGGAGACCTCTAACTACCTTCTATCAAAGTGAACAGCTATCCTCTTAGGTTTTAAACTCACGTAGTACACGGTGAATGGATTTCATTAATACAGCTTGTATTACTAAGTACATGTCTGGCAAAGCTACATGTTTACAGAGATAAGGGACCCCCCAAAAGAACAGCAGCACCGAAAGGAGCAGCCAGTCACAGAGGCGCAGCTCTGACAAGAATCCTAGGGGACTGCTAGACACAGCGGTCAGCACTGGAGAGAGGAGAGAAGCTGGAGGCGGTGCCACCCTCATGCAGGAGACAGTGAGTGTCACACAAGGCGGCTAGGCCTGTCAGACAGAAACGGAGAGAGAGAGCCCAGGTGAGACTTGGGAGGCAAGAGTCAGTTTCCCACTTAGCACAGCTAGGCTTACAGTATTTCTAGGTCACAAAACCTCAGCAGCATTGTAAATTCTTTAGTATTTGGAACTATCTTCTGCTTGCTTCTGTCAGCCCAGGATAAAACAGGGACTGGGCCTCGTGTTACCTTTTACACTGTCTAGACTAGCCACTCCTCACCACCCTCAAGATAAAATGCAGCGTGTTTGGAGCACAGACTAGCACTGTGCCGGAAGCCTCCTCAATGCGAGGACAAAAGGGCTTCAAGTGACTGTATGTAAAAGAGATTCTGCAACGAGAACCAACCCTAGTGACCAACAGACAGACTGCCATGCACGGGAGGCGTGCGCTCACTCAATCTGTCACTGAATCAGAGGCCCTTCTAGACCCCTGAACTATCAGCTTCTCTCTGAAAAGCACTGACGTGGTAGATGTTTCAGAAATTGTAGGAACCGCTGACTGTAAAAGTCTACAGCACATTTTTAACATGCAGTTGATAATCCAAAGCAAAATTAACTAGAAAAGGCATCCACAGCAGCAGCGCATCTGGGTCCTGGCAGACGGGAAAGCCGACGGCCTCGCCCAGAAGCCCCGCGCGGCAGGGACCTGAGCCGCCCGCGCTGACTCACCATGCGACGCTGAGCAAGTCATTTAACCAGCCCGAGCTTCATCTTTCTCATCTTTAAAATGGAAAAATAAAACTTGTTACCAACTCCCCACGAGTGCCGGGAGGACAAGAAAACACAAGTTCTTGCTGCTCTTCAGAAAAGAATGTCAAAATGTTTAACATAATTCTACGAATAGTACTACTCCTGCTGTTCAGTTCAAAATCCAGTGCTACACTACCACAGTACTATTTGTAATATTCCTGCACTAGATGCTCAGCAGAATACAGAAGAGCAGTTTCACTCAGATTCTAAAAGTACTTCTTGTTTTATGCACACACACACGCGCACATGCACACTCTCCCCCCACCACCCCTCTCCCCACCCCCCACCCCCAACAACGGGCTTGGGAGCAGCACGTGGTCCCAGGGACACTGGATCAAGTCTGCCCACCCTCCCTGCTCTCGCCAGCTGGGACCCTCGCCCGTGAGAACCAGCAGGAAGGACAGGACAAACCCACCAAACCAGGGGGACTTCTACTCAATACAGGCTTTAGAGGTGGGGAGTTTCACTCCATTTCAACACATCTTCATACTGTCATGAATTATTTACATCAAAACAGTGGGCTTCTGAACAGAAGCTAAGAGTATGATGTACTAGTTAAGAGCTACACAGCGGTAATTAGCATCTACGGATTGCAGGTGATTTGGTGGTTTTTAATTTTTTTTCTCTGGTATATTCTAGTTGGCTTCCTAATACAATTTCTTAAAAATAAAAATTAAGCTACTTATAATTAACAGTATTATTTTATTCCCCAGTAATCCAGGAAGAGTTCAGTGTATTAAAAGCTTTTAGGGAAAAAACTAGCACGGGAAACAACAGGAAAAGAATGGGGGCATGGGGGTGGGCCACTTCCAAAGGACCCCAGTAGATACTGGCACCCGAGACAAAAAGTCTAGTGTAGATGAAGGCTGACTCTGGGACTTGGGTTCTACTCAGAATGCAAGCGGCGTGGTGTGTCCTGGTGGGACCACCGCAAATACAACTCCCTCAGAACAGGGCAGCCCCGAGGCCCCAAGGCCCCAGTGAGGACCCGGCTGCCAGGGGCCAACACGGTAGACCGCCGTTAACACAAAGCCTCGTGGACACAGGGTAAACGGAACCCAGACCTTCCAGAAAGGGTTCCTATGCACAGAGCGTCTGTGTTTTTAGAGGCAGGATCATAAAAGAGAACTAATTCAGACTTTTTTTTTTAATTCAGACCTGACGGTGATTTGTATACCTGCACAATTTATACAAAAACAAGCTCGATGAAGTTGTATTTTCAAGTACTTTAATCACAGTATTTATGATCATAAAGGGAAGGAACAGAATTGTACTTCCCTAAACAAATTACCTACCATGTCAAGAATCTGATCCAAGAACTTCATATGAATTATTAGAATATGTGCAGTAACCTTATTTTTATTTTAACAGCATACAACTCAGTTCTGTGCTGACCCAGACTTACAGCAATCTGCAGGGAGCAGTCATTATAACCCAGCTCGCCTTACCTTAGACCACACCGCCCTCTGTTGTAAATGCCACTTCCGGATGTTGAGAGGGCCTAGGCCTAGTCCGAGTGGATGGCTGCGCGAACCCCAGGGAGAGGGCCTGCCCCCCCAGTTCCAGTCCTCCCCACAGAGCAGCTCAGCGCTCTCCCTACGGCAGAAGTTCCCAAACTTCTTAAAGAGTGCTGAAATATTTTAAATCTTTTTAAAAAGTTAAAATCCAATGCAGAACCCCAATAAGAAAATAAAATCTAAACGGCATTTTCTCAACCCACAGGTGTAAAAAGTTCTTATGACAATGAAGTTAAACAGAACAACGAAGCTGCCCTGCAGAACCCGCAATCCGAAACATGAAGTTACAGACGACAGGTCTGGCCTCAACTCCCAATTTATTTCTATCTTTTCTCTTGACTGCATAACACTGAGAAAATCCTGACACAGAGATAAGCAGCTGCAAACAGCAACAACTCTTAAACTGTCTGCCTTGTACTGCCAGGGCAACTTGCACTCACACGGGAACAGAACAGACACTCTATTCTCACACCTGGGCAGAGACTGATGTGGGGCTGCAGTGTGTTAACATCTAAACCGAAGATACTGGAAATGGGCCCCTTTGGTTGCATATAATTATAGCTCAATAAAGTTGATTTTAAAAACATCTAAATGTGCATACTGCCTTTCTGGCCTCTTAAAACATAAATGTCTTTACAATTTAAAAAAATCCTTGAAATAAAAAATGCAGGTACACTGAGCTCTAAAATTATACCTAAGGGAATGTTTTCTATAGGTATACAGGGACACAAAATAGGGTACAAATTTTATTCTTTGAAACTACTGCAATGGAAAAATATTAAATAATCTTGAGTATCAATTTTTAAAAAAACAAAAAAACACAAATGATTTGAAAGTAAAATTCAAATCAAAGGTGGGAGTGAGCAGCACTACTGCCTCTGAGCCTTCGAGTTTCCAAAGGAAACCAGCCTGAGCGCCACGGCCTCCGGGAGGAGGCCCCAGCTCGCGGCTGTCCCGCTCTGGCAACCTGAGCAGCGCTCTATCTGCTGCGTCAGGTGAGACTCCATTTAAAGAAAGGGTTCCTCTCGCTGCTCAAAGTGCTGGATGACCCAAGATCTCGATTCTTCCAGTCAGTCGAACCCTGGGCCAAGTAAAGCGCCCTGGGATGGATTCTGTCAGGCTGTGAACTGCTAGTGTCCAGAAGTCAAGGAGAAAGATACCCCACGCCCAGCGGGTGAGCGTCCCGAATGGCAGCACGTCCCCAGGGAGAGGGACGTGGAACCACAGGGGAGCAAGCAGGCTCTTGAGGGGACAGCTTCTACCCGCTGCACTAGGGATTCCAGCCGCAGTCCCAGCAGGAAGCCGCCCGCCAACCCCTCCCCAAGAGGGGAGGCAGCACTCCCTCAGCCCCAGCCTCCGCCTTGAAGACGGTAACAGGATGCTGAGGTGTCAGTAACGTGATCATCACATGATTTGAAAGGTTGACCTAGAAATACTGTCTCAAGAGAAAGCTCCACTAGGACCTCACGAGAGAACCAGCGCCTGCTCCCTGGCTCCTGAGGGACAGAGGCTGGCCGGGCCTCTGCACAAAGCATGCGGACGACGCGGCGCAGGGGGAGCACAGTCCACGGCGTGGCTGGACGTGGGCAGGGCAGGCCAGCCGTCCTCGTGTGCACCTGGCTGCGGCCCCGCGGGGCCAAGGGGTCAAAGCAGATGCTGATTGGTTGTCTTGGCACAGGAGAAACCAAAGCAAGAAAGCTGCCAGATAAAGACAGTCAAAAAAGATGTTCCTCCCTGAGATTCTGGCCAACAACCTCCTGTACGAGATGTCTGTCTAGAATGCTGACCCCTACCAAACTGCTACAGCTACGGAAAACCCCAAGAGTATGTAGATTCAAAAAGACAGATTATAAGAAAGCCCCAAATTCCTATTTGGTAAAACATCTGTACAATTACAACTAGTCAAACTGCATTACGTGACTTCAGAAAAAATCAATAGTGCACCTGAATGCATTAGAGCTAATCCTGCATTCAACCCTCCCTGATAACAGCAAAACTCCAAAGACATCAGTTCCACGTGCAAAAACACTATCCACGTGTTACAAAAATTCACTAGAAAGAAAATGTCCAGAAGGCCACATGCTCTTTGGCAACCACTGGAGAAACAGCGGTGCAAGAATCTCTGCAGAAGCAGACGCTGGCCATGGAGGGGACGCTTCCAACACAGCACACGCTCGGGAGACACCTGCAGCAGGCACGTCACTGTGAAGTGTGGTGAACCACCAGGCTCCTCAGGGGACGGAGCTGGGGCGCAAAGAGCAGCTGCCCTAACATCTTTGCTCCTGAACTGCTCTTTTCTATAGTCAAGCTCTGTCTGAAACGTCATTTTCCTTTAAAGTATTTAAACTAATTCTAACAGAATCTATAGCAGCCTGGTCAGTGAAATTAGGAGCACTGAAGTTAGCGATGAAAATGGGTAAGTTAAAAAAGCAAGTTAGTTATCTGCCACACTAATCCTAACATTAAAATAAAACCAGATTATGGATTATGCTTTAAATAACCAGGACACTCAATCAGCATTTAAGTGCTCAAAGTGAAGCCAAACAGCTTTCATGGACTCCTAAGAGGAAGAAAATTACCGCTTCCAACAAGTGACAGCCTTGGGCACTGGCGGAAGGTGACCTACAAGGGCCTAGCTGGGACTGACTGAGGAAGGAGGCCGGCGAGGCTCCTGCCGTGCACTGTACTTACCCCGCTCCACTCTACGCTCATACTCACTTCCTCCCCTCCGTCAGGGCCGCTCTCGTACTTGACCGCGTCCGAGCTGAGGCTCTCCCGGCTTCTCCGCTTCTCCGTGTTCTCAGGGTCATTCAGCACCTCAGCGACTCTCTGTTTGTGAACATTGTCAAGACCCTGGGAGCCAGGTAGAGAAAAGGGTTTGATCCATTAGCACTCGAGTTTCCGGAGGGTTTCTAAGATCACTAAACGTGTACTAGGAGAAAACACTGGGGGGGAGATCAGAACAGTGACTCTCAGGAAGGCACACTCAAGACATGTGCATTTCACTGTATGTAAATCTCACCTCAAATCTTAAAAAACTACGAACATATGTTAAGCTCCACTTAATGACCTGTACATTCAAGTATTTAGAAGGCAGTGCAGTGAGGTACACAATTTTGAAATGCATCAAAAAAAAAAAAAGATTAAAGGACAGATGAAGGGAGAGATATAAATCAAGTATCATAAACTGCTCTTGACGGAGCCCAGGTGGCAGGTGCTGTTTTGTAAGCGTCTGTAAAGTCTGATGATGAGAGGCCCAGCTTTTAGCACCACGTGCCTGCTGTTTCCCGCCTCCAAACCCAGTCCGTGGTTGGACAGCCCTGGACTGTTGTGACGTCTCTGACAGTCAGCGACGGATGCCTGCCGAAGGCGCTCCAAAAGCAGACTCTCACTCTGGGGAAGGGCTGACAAGCAGCAGCAAGCAGTCGCCGACTTTCTCAGTCTCGCTCCAGCACGCCCCAGTTCAAACGCAACTGGATTAATGCCCAGCAGCAAACATTCTCCATGTTGTTTCAGTGCCGATTGACATCCACGCTCTAAATGGGATTCCAACCCCACAGCTCAGGCAAAACCCACACCTTCGCTGACCTGCACGGGCGCCCTCTGAGGAGGCACAGTGCTGCTATGACTTTCACAGGGAAACGACTGTGGCAGGAGGGGTGTGGTCAGTGAGGCCCGGGTAGCCTCTTCTCTTAAACCTCTGCAGCTTCTGACTCTGACTCCGACTCTGCGGGTTGGGTGAACACTACGTGCAATGGTTTACAACAAGGCCTGAGGCGCCCCCAGACCACCTGAGCCAGAACCCCTCACAGCACACACCCAGGCCCAGAGGACCCGGGAAGGATGACGGGGACAAGGAAGGGCTCCTGCAGGGACAGCGACTGGGGGAGTCCCTGACGGTATCCCTGCCGGGCCTTCTCTGGTCACACAATTTCTTCAAAGAAAAAAATTATCAGGTATACATGGGTGACTTTAATCCCAGCTGAAAAGTGGCCACAAACTAACAACTATACAACAGTCTACATACACATCATTCGGGGGAGGAACCCAGACCTGCGCCTCCAGCTCTAAAAACAGGAAACAAAACCTGCTGACTTTATATGCACGCACACACTCAGCAATACACTAACTGCTCACTGCACACCAGTAATCACAGGGCAGGAGCTCAGCCCTTCTCCTGTATTTTCTCTGCAAGCTAACTCCAGCAGAACTGAAACCTCTCAGGTGATGAAGGAAGTGCTTCAGCAGCTCACTAGCTGCTCTTCGCTGACTGACACTGCACTGCATGGCTGGAGCACGCTGTGCAGCTGGTCACCCGTCGATGGGTACATGGTGCTTCCATGCTTAGCCTCCTGGGAGTAACGCTGCCGTGAACGCATGGAGGAGACAGATTCAATCCTCACTATTTACAGAGGCCACAGTCGAGAACTCAGCCACGTGCCAACACGTATTTCTAATCCCCAGTCAATGCTCGAAGTGCTTTCACGGTCCTTCACAGACACACACAGAGTGGAGGAAAGCTCAGGTCATACAGCACATGTCCCCAGCTAAGACCCAGCAAGGTAGCATTCTGCTTTCTTTTTCCTCCTAAAGCTTCATTTATTTTTTTAAATTGTGTTTGTTTGTTTGTTTGGGGGGGGGGTAATAGGTTTATTTGTTTATTTAGTGGAGGCACTGGGGACCGAAGCCAAGACCCTGAGCATGGTGGGCCCGTGCTCCACCACTGAGCTGCACCTCCCTACCCCTGCTTTCCTCTTTCGTCTCGTACTGTCAACAACTGTCCCCTCCCAGTCTGAATTACTCGGTGCCCAGGCTCTCCACATTTCTGTCAGGGACCTCACTGTTTAAAATGGCCCCCAAGAGTGTGCTAAAGTGTCATCTAGTGTCCTAAGCACAAGAAGGCTGGGGTGTGCCCTGCGGAGACAGGCATGAGTTTCAGAGCTGCTGGCCATGAATTTCTTGTTTCACCGATTCATTAACCAACACCACACACTACACAAGGTGTCTTTAAACAGAAACACACATTAACACAAGGTTAGGCCTTGAGTTGGCGTGAATGTGACCAGAGGCTCACACGACCCCACCCTGCACTTTCCTCCCCTGGGAGTAGAGGCCTGGCAGTGCCGACTGTGTGTTCAGAGCAACTGCAGACACAACAACCGCGCAGCGGGACTCCGCTGTGCCAGCGTGTGCACCGCTGCTCAGTCTGGACGTGGACGCTGGGAGTGGACCTGCAGGCCACCTGGCAATTCTCCGCCTGACTCTGATGCACCTCCAACCTGTCTCCTATAGCAACCGCGCCTGCGGCCCGAGGGGCCAGTTCCCACACCTCCCCAACACCGCTGTTTCTGTTTTGGTTTTGCTCTAGCCATCCTCATGCGTGCAAAGCGGAGTCTCACCGCGGTTTGGCTCCGCCCTCCCTGCTGACTGATGACATGCAGCACCTTTCCACGTGCTTGCTGGCCTCTGTGTCCCACCTCTAGAGCAATGTCTATTCAGGTCATGCACCGCTTTCTAATGCAGTGGTCCCTCTGCCTTCACACACTCTGGATAGCAGACCTCGCCAGGCGTGTGGGTTACCAGTGCTTCCACCGTGCTGTGCAAGTGCCCAACTCCCCTGCAGCGCCCTGGGGCGCAGGTGTCCCCAGTGCTAGCGGCTCTGACTGACTTGTGCTTTTGCTGCTTGTGCTTTTGGTGCCATATTTACCATCGCTTAAACAATGCAAGTTCTTTATACAAACTAAGATAGTAAACATTTCCTATTCCTAAATCAAGAGTTCAGTAAGCCTAGTAAAAGAGAACCATTAAACTCAAAGTTCTGAAACCTAAGTTGAAAAACAGAAGGCTTTTGACTGACCTGTTTACGTGACCTCATGGCCGCTTCTTCCAATGTTTCTGCAGCTTCAAATTTGCCTTGACGTCTGTAAAGTGCCCCAAGGTTTTTTAAAGTAGTTGTAACAGTTGGACTGTAAGAAAGCATATGGCATACAGAACTATTACATGAAAGTTTTAGAGTGACCACTAGCAACAGCACATGATCTAAAAGACTCACAGACATGTCTGGCTAACGTTCTTCAAACGTGGTACTTTCTTAACTGAAATTCTAAAGGGCTCTTCTGTCTCAAGCATCCCTGCCAACTGCACCGAGCCCGGTGGCTGACCGGCCGCACCCCTGCTCTCCCCATGCTGTGACTGTTCCCAAAGACCCCTGGACAGTCTCCACACCTGTGCAGTGACCCCTAGGGCTCCCCTGGGGGCAGAGCACACCCGGTGTCGGGCAGCAAGGAGGACACACGTTTCAGTGTCGCTCTCCACCTCCCCCTTCTCCCTCCTGGCAAAGGGGAAACAGTCTAAACCCCAAACTCCTCACCAGTGGAAGGAGTCAGGGGATGACAGCTGCGTGTGTGGGAAGAACAGTGTGGACACAGAGGGGGTGTCTCTGTGCTTCTGACAGACAGTCTCACGAAAAAATAAGAAACAAATCTAGTTCATTTCAGCATAGACATATATAACCTCCAAGAGGCTTTGTTCCTTGGGGATGATAGGTGCTTTAGGTACAGAAATAGAGAAGCTATACTCCATGTCTTTGAGAGCACAAAAAATTCAGAAATTATGCTAAGTGCTAGCCCAGAAGAGGTATCTACTCCAAACTAGGGGTTCAGAGAGTTTTCCTGAAACAGACGACTGGTAAACTGAGCCTTAAGGAAGACTGAAAGTTAAAGGAGGAAAAAGACTGTGGAAAGCGTTCAAGTCAGAAGAGGCCCCCAGGGCTGTGCTGGAGTAGCTCACACTACCCTCTGTGGACCACCCCTGCCCTCCCAGGGCGGCGTGGGGAGGCGGGCATGCGGCCCAGGCACGTCTGCAAAGTGCTGGCTTCCGCAGGTCTGCTGGTCTGTTTCCCAGGAGGTTGCTCCATGGCCACCTTCAACACTGGGTCCCCATTTAGCCATCTCCTGCAATGCGGCCGCAAGCCTTGGACAGACTGCTACTGGACAGGACCCATACTGCAAGGGGCTTTGTGTGTGTAAGTTACCTCATTCATAAAGTTACGGGGCTTCCTACTGGAATCTGGGGGAACCACCGGACTGTGCAGCCACAATGCCCTCAGGGGCGCTCACACTGGCTATTCATGAACTTTGAGGCACTAGCTCTTGCACAGCCGTTTCTCTGTTTCTCTCAGTGAAGCAGACATACCTATCAACTTTGCAGGCTTTGTACCAGCCTCCATACTCTCCAAAAGCTGCCCCATCCTTCTGCTTTCCCTAAATTGTAACAAATAATTTCAGATGAGTAATTATCTTAAGCAATATATCCAACTTAGAAAACTCAAAATAGTTATGTTCTTACTTTGCATTCTTCTCTTTCCTCAGCATGCATCCAAATGGGTTTATTTTCATCTACGGAAGAAAAAATAACATCCTATAAATTACAGCATAAAAGAGCCCTTAGACTAAGTAGAAGTTGTCAAGTTTCACTGACTGCAACGTTTCTGTTTCGTTTTTCACACAACCCTTCTCAGGTATTACTTCTCACAACCTGGACAGGTAAGTGTCACAACGGAGAAGACAAGACCATAAAGACAGAACCGGATCACAAGAAACAAGCAGAGAATGGCCATTCATGTGCAGCTCTGTGAACAGTCCTCTACTCTCAGCGCTACCTGGAAAATCATTTCTAAAATTCAAATTAAATTCTATCTTGAAAATACTGCGATGGCTTGGGTACCACCAAGGTCAGGCTGGAAATCACTATTTTTAACGCACCTACACTGCACCTGCGTAGAGAGGAGTGCACCTCTTACCATCAACAGAACCAAACTCCCTTTCATGCGCACGGGTGAGGATCTCTTTGTACAGGGTTTCTGCTTGCTTGAATTTTCCTTGCTTCAAGTAGCAGGATGCCTTAAAATGAAACAAGTACTTATTACTCCTCACATGCAAATGAAGCACAGTTCCTATCGACAAGTGAAACTACAACAGAGCTCAGACAGATGCCAAAAGGGCCGTCTGGCTCTGTCTGCAGCCGCCCCTCTGTCCACACACCAGGTTATTCTTCGTCTTGGCCACGTTGGGGTCGTCAGGCCCCAGCTTCGTCTGGTAGATCTCCAGGGCTCTCTGATAGTAGTACTCCACCTCCTCGTACTTGCCCTGGTTCTGGCACAGTAAGGCCAAGTTATTTAACTGCTTGGCAACATCAGGGTGATCCTTTCCCAAAACCTGGGGATAAAAAAGAGCATATCAGAAACACTCATCACTTGTTTCCCTACCATCCAATCCACTCTCCACCCATTCTGGGGGAGTCTCTCGCACAGAAATACGACTGTGCCTCACTTCCAGGCTTACAGCCTTTGAATGGCTCCCATGTCATGCGATGAGGAAAGTAATAGAGTTTACTGCACTCTCATTCTTGGGGGAAGAAGGGACTGTGCTGAGCTCCTTCAGATGCTCTAGCATCTCTCATTCTTCTAACAATCCTACAATGGAGGTGATACGCATGTTCTGAAGATAAGGAAACTGGATTTTATAAAGGCTATGTAACATAATGGCCAAGTTCTGAAGAGCCCAAACTTAAACCCAGCCCCTTCCAACTCTCAAGTCACTGAGTTACACTCATTCCTATGCATAATAGCCCTCAAAGGAGACTGTCAACTGTTCAACTCGTGTCCTACACACCCTTTCACATTCAGACCCAGAGGCCCTCTGCGATCCCCCAAACTACCTTCCCCAGATTTCAAGCTCCACCTTCAGGGGTCGTTGAACGTGCTGTCCCAGATGCCGTGCTCGTCTTCCAGCACCACTCTAGCCCCACTCCTCTCCGCCGGCTAATCTTCCAGGCCTCCCCAGAGGGGACTTCCCTATATCCAATTTAAGGGAGCCCTCAGCCCATCCCCACCCACTTAACTCACAAGCACATCACCTGCTTTTCTCTCTCTTTGCAAGTATCACTACCCAAAACTATCTTGTAGGTGGAAGGAAAGAGCAAATACACATGAATGAATTTGGCAGATCATTATATACAGCTCATAATCTGTAATTTGATACACCTGTGGTTCTCGATTTTTAACCCAGTCCACTCAAAATCTGAGTGGATAAATAAATAAAATAAAAACCACTGTATTTTGTAAATATCAGACAGATGGCAACCTGACAAAACTTTACCTGCGCAATTTGATAATGAGCCTTTTTTATTTTCCCTTTTCCAATTCCTTGCCATAGGTCTCAAAATTAAATGATTAATCTCTCAGTATCAGTGGTAAATACTCACACAAAATCAAATTAAAATATCACGGCAAAGACCTGACACCCAAGTCTCTATAACATTTGAATACACAGCCATATAGAGTACTGCTGAAATTACCAAGTCACATTTTTTAATGCCTAATTACCATAAACTGTAGTAGCTGGTATTAAATACCCATGACACTGACTTAATCTATAGCTCTAAGTTATTCTTCTGTTCTCAAAAATAGTTACTCCATTTTTAAGCTTTATAAGCATATTTGGTGACCTTATTTTTAATATTAGTGTTTTTCTTATTGACAGACACATGCCCCATGGTCAAATGAACTGCCCCCAAGCCATCCACCTACAAGCCCTCAGAAATTCCTTCTTCAACAGTCGCTTCTTGGCCTCCTCAGGCTGGGGCAGCATGCAGACTCAAGGCTCCACCCTCGGAACACCCACTCCTCCTAAACTCTGATGTAAATGGGTCAGTCTGGCTGCGTTCTGAGCTGCCCATCTGACTGAAAGACTTATTTTCAGTAAATGGCAGTGACGACAGATCACAGCAGTCATTTCTCAAAACTTAAACCCACAATGTTTAAACAGCACAGGACACTGCCTCTTCAGCAGAGACCCCGCCCCCAGCCGCACCTTCTCCCGGATCTCCAGGGCTCTCTTGCACAGCGGCTCGGCTTCTTTGTACTTTCCTCTCTTGCCATAAAGCACTGCGAGGTTATTCAGAGTTGCTGCCACCTGCCAACAGAGGGAAGCACGAAGGACAGTAAAGGACCGCAGCGGAGAGGACTCAGACGGCGCACATCATTTATACCCGGTGTGCACAGTGAGGTGCTCTTAGTGGGATGAGGGAATATGACCTCCCTTAAACCCAGAAGAGCAAGTTCACCATATATAAGTACAGTTGTACAAAGTAACACTGCAGAACATTAAAGTTAAACCAATCAACATCCACATGATTGTGATTTTTTTCCTTTAATTTCACTGGAAGCCACAAAGCCAACCAAAATAGATCTATATGCAAATCTGATCAGATTTTAATAAAAAGACAATACAAAATCTTCAGAAAAAAATTTACAGGAGTACATGCAATTTGATTTAGGATCAAAAAACTTAGTCCGTGATCCATCTGAGGTGGTGGTGATGATAAGCAAGCTAAGTGCACACTGACAGCTGCCGAACATCAGCGACCCCAGCACGGACGCCCCCACTGCTGCGGAGCGCGTGAGGTCCCACCTGCACCGTCCAGAGAAAGGCCGCTCTTAAATCTTCCCTGTTGAGTTTAATGTTAAAATGAGTTGGGTAAAAAAAAATTAGGAAAAATAAAGTATAAAAAGGATGAAAGAACAGATATACAAACCGCAGGATGATCTTTGCCCAAAGTTTTTTCACGGATGGCCAAGGCATCATTCAGTAGATTAGCTGCGTCTTTGTATTTATTCTGGTCTCTAAAGTTAAAAACATACATTAAGTGTTTTAGATAAAACTTACTGAATCTTTTTAAAATGTAATTTTGGAACTAAAGAAATAAAAGTCAAGCTTCAACTATTAAAAAGTGAAAGTTACCTACTAGAACTATTAAAACACCCCTAATGTAGGAGAAAAAGACCCCGTCCACAAATGCACTGGCAAGGTGAGCTTGGAGCCAGGCCTGATCAGCCTTTGAACCTGGCCCTCCACCTAGACTGTCCCCTGGGACAGCACTGCCCCACACTGCTGTGCTCGCCTGTACGTGCCAGATGCCCTGCGGAGTGAGGAAGCCCAGGACCGTGGACGGAGCTTCACTTAGTATCAAACCAAACTCATTCCAGGGTCGGAGTCCAGCTCTGCCAGTTAACGGCTGCGTGGCTTTGGTACATTACGTGGCCTCTGCAGCAGTGGTCGGCCCATCTATAAGGTAGGGATGTGACTCTCAGAGCTGCTCTAAGAAGCTAATGACACGCCACTGCACTAGAAAAGCCTGGGAAACACAAGCATAGGCTGCACACTGCAGTGTCACGATGCAGTTCACAGCTGCCACCGTCTGCGGGAGCAAGGAGGGAGGAAGGGTCTTTCTGACTGGTGAGACAGAAGCACATCCAGCCCCTCTGGTTTAAGAGCTAAATGACACTGCGGCTGCAAACGAGTTAGTTACTTTGCGAGACTTAGTACACATACCTCTCAACTGAGTCAGAACAAACTGCTCAGCAAGGCTTTACCATGCAGAAACCAGTCCGCCCTCCAGAACACTGGAAGGGTTGACAAGGCTTCCAGATCCTCCAAAGTACACCAATTCCAGCCAAGAATATAGGTTTATTTTTCTTCAATCATTCTATTACACATAAAAACTAGCTCGAACTTTTTGTGAAAGTCAGCCAATATGAAATAAAGTTTCAAAAACTAGAAGACACAGTTAACAACAAAAAAACCTAGTAGACACAGCTCTCTGAGAGTGCCAGGAGAGCTGGGCAGGACGCGGCATCTGAGCACTTCTGTCAACAGTGACGTGACATGAAGGTCAGAGACAGTCAACAAGCCAACAGGAAGGCCATACCAGGAGCGAGAGCACTGGTTCTCAGAGGCGGCTCCAAACCACACCTGCAGCCTGTTAGAAACCTGGTCCTCTGCCAGACCTGCTGAATCAGACGCTCTGGGGGCAGGGCCCAGCACTTACTCAAGAAGCCCACCCAGAAATTCACATTGGAAAAGAAAACAAAAGTATACCCTGCAAGCATTAAAATCCTAATAGGAAAGAGGGCCTGATAACAGAACATTCACGGAAGGACACAAATGACTAAAAATATATAATCCGAGAATGCAAATTAAAACACAATGCTACACTTCTCCACTAACAAAGAGTTGGTGACAGTGCACAGGAGCGTGGACCGGCACCATCTTCCTGAAAAGCAGCTGGGCAAAATATTCCGAGAGGTGTAAAAGCTCTATATGCTAACCTGTTTTAGGAACTGGTATTTTTTTAAAAATCCAGAATCTTGAACAAAACCTAAAACTGTTCATCAGTATAATATTAATGGCCCCCCAAAAGGCTTAAAATTAAACGTTCCTTAATACAAGAACACTGAAATCATGAGTTATGTGGTACAGCTCTAGGATGCAATTTTGAATATGAATATGGATAAATTTATGTAGCTACTAATTTTTTTCCAAACTTCTTGCTGACATGAGTAAAACCTTCATGCATTAAGGAAAAACACAAGACTGAGAAGAGGCCATCAAATTCCCAGTACTAGCACGATGACAACTGTGTAACCAG
Source organism: Vicugna pacos (assembly GCF_048564905.1). Lineage (NCBI taxonomy): Eukaryota > Metazoa > Chordata > Mammalia > Artiodactyla > Camelidae > Vicugna > Vicugna pacos. The sequence goes on along the minus strand of NC_132992.1, from coordinate 94,022,693 downwards.
GCTGCCTACAGACAACAAATCCCAGTTACGTTCTATGTGCATTATTTACAGTAACAATATGGCCAGTGTTGGCCAGAAACTCTCATGTTCTTAATAGGCATGTAAATTTTTAAAAAACTCCTCTGGAATGAAATTTAGCATAATCTACCAAGATTTTAAATGCAAATACCCATGACTATAACATACTGTATAACAGTAAAAATTTGCAGACTTAAAAGTCCATCAACAGGAAGCCTGTCAAAAAATTCCAGGACTATTTGTAAAGCAGAGCACCACACAGCCATGAAAAAGACTGTGCTGCTGTCCAAGCACAGAGTTGCCATGGTGCTACCACAGTGCTAACTTTCCCTCCCATGTTTTTTGGGGTTTTTTTTTTTGGTTTTTTTATTTTATTTTTTAACTTTTTTTTTACTGAGTTATAGTCACTTTACAATGTTGTATCAAATTCCAGTGTAGAGCACAATTTTTCAGTTATACATGAACATACATACATTCATTGTCACATTTTTTTCCGCTGTGAGCTACCATAAGTCTCACCCGTGTTTTTTAAAGCAACCACCTCTTTGATGGTTACACTCCTCTCTGTAGAGCCCTCCCTCCCTCCTCACCCTTCACACTGTCCCCATGCCTGCTCAGGTCCCCAGCTCCATCCCCAGAAGACCCCACCTCCGGGCAACCTACTTAATGCTATTCAATTCCTTTACCAAGAGCTTTTGAGTCAGGAAACATGCCCAAGTAACATGAGGTGGAGGGACAAAGGCAACCTGGTCCTCAACTTCAAAGAATCACGATTCCGGGAGAAGAGATGACAAAATTCAAACAACCCGACGCCAAGTATCGCAAGCAAGTGCTGTGAGAGGGGTGGGGCAAGGGTTATGGGGCACAATGGGGCCAAGAGGCACATGGAACCCTGGATTCATGAAGGACAGAGAGTTGGACAGCGCCTCAGAAAGATGGGGAGGGGACTAGGAGGCAGAGTGGGAAGGCTATTCTGGACAAAAGAACACTTTGGTACACGGAGTCCTATGGGGAAAAAAATCTTAAAGATTCAGTTTGGCCAAAACAAAGGGTGCGTGTGAGCTTTTCTAGGAAGGCTGGACTGGGTGTAGCCAGGCAGTGTCTGTGCCACAGGGTGACATCCTGCTAGAGAGCTTGCCAAATATTCTGAATTTAACTCTCGGCTGTTTGAAGAGAAACGGATAATAAGGCTGGAAAAGGAACTTATACCAGTTTATAAAAATATATTTCAGGGCATTTTCATTAAAAACACTGTTTCTATGTAAAATTAAGATAAAAGGAAAACTACTAGCCTGTAGACCAAGGCCAGGATATTGAGCATGGTGGCCACGTCTGGGTGGTCATGGCCGGAGGTCTTCTCCAGGTCCTCCAGGGCCTGCTTGCAGAGGGGCACGGCAACCTCGTAGCGCCCCTGTGAGGCGTACTGGATGACCAGGTTGTGGAGGGTGCGCAGCCGCGCCGGGATCTCGTAGCCACCCTGCTGGGCAGCTGCCGCCGCACTGCTGTGCTGCTGCTGAACTACACGGAGAGAGTTCACTTCTGGTGAGTTCGAAGAAAACCAGCCAGATCACACCCATTCATTCAGACTTTCTTCTCTAGCTTTGGTCCTAGTCAGCACGCTGCCCCCAGGCTATGGAAGCCCCTCATCAGGACTGGGTAAGAACAGTAACTTGTCAGTGGTGGTGCGTGCCCGCCCACAGTGCAGTGAGGCTGCTACTCTCGACACCAGGAAAACTCATTCTGCCTTTTTCACTCCGTAAGAACCCACAGATCACGTCTGAACTGGTTGCACACGCTCTTGTTAGCTAGGGGCCAGTTTAACATGTTACTATATCCCAACAAGAAAATGGCTTGAAATTGTTTTGGGAAACACAACCATTCCGAGTGCGCACATGCTCCTGGGAGGCAGGCTGCAGGCACACCGATTACGGCAACTACACTCAACAGGACAAGCCACCTTCTGGCTGATGCCGCCATTTAAGCAACACTTCCACTTACTTCCTTGACCGGGGTCATCATCATCATTTGGGAAAAGGTCATCCAGAGGTTCTTTGGTGGAATCGGTGTCTTTGTCCTCCTATAAAACCAACCCAGGACAATCTTAGTCTTACAACTACTATAAATCCTGCACTGGAAATCTGACATAAATTTCATTTTAATTAAAAATAGAAAATATGGTTCATTTTTCAGATCACATATAGGATTATCCACAATTGGGCTTATCCATCAGGTTAGTGAAGAGTAATAAAAAGCTTGCTAGACTAAACTCAGGTGCTCAGTGCGAGCAGCGGCAGACCATGATAGCATCTGTGCCTTAGGGTCCTCCCATGTCCTAAAGACGTTCAACGGAGCAAGAAAACCCTTACTTGGAATAAATTTTATTTGGAAATCACATGATTAAGATGGAAACTCTGTGAACACAGAACTGTTGGGCTAGACCCTCCCTCTCCCCACCCTCTGCCCTCCACCTCCACCGCAGGACCCCTAAGGGCAATCTGACAGCCTGTGACTGGTGTCTCCCACTGACTGCTGGTGAGGACGGGTTAAAATACATGTGGAGACAACTGACCACAGCCTGACTGGGTGAGAAGTGAGCATCGTCCTGGGGCAGACAAACACCAACCACCCCTCCCCTGGAAGGGGCAGTCTGAGAGGGACTTACAGTCACTTTTGTAACAGTCCCATTTGTGATGCGTAATACAAATGAACTCATAAAGAATCATTAGACAAACCTAAGCTGAGGGACCATCTACGATGTAACTGGCCTGTGTTCTTCAAAAACATCAATGTCATGAAAGACAAAGAAAGACTTTTTCCTTTCTTTGGAAGGACCAGCTCCAGATGACAGTTGACTAAAAAGACGTGACAACTCTGCGCAGCGTGCAGGCTTGAGCCGGATCCTGGAATGGGGTGGGAAGACCAGCAAGGCCTCTGCTGAGATAATCAACAAGCGAGGACTCTGCACTGCGGAGGAGATGAAGCACTGTGCCTGAGTTCAGCCTCCTCAACCTGACCGGGCCCCCGGGGTCCACGGAGAACGCCCTTGAGCTAGGGAAGCGCACCAGCAGTGGGAGGAGGAAGTGGCAGAAACAATCGCTCGGCCCTGCCCATCGGGGGAGCTCACTGCACCCAGCTCTTCTCCACGCTAGACATTTCTTCAAAATAAAATGTTCTGAACGTCCCAGACTCTATGACACCATCTTTCCCAGCTTGATGTTGCCCAGTTTTCCAGGTGACTCCCTGGCTGACACCAACATCGCCACATATTCTTATTCCCACAGCAGCCTACAGGAGTACATCTTTTAAATTAACACATTAGTTGCTCCTGACCTCAAGGTGCAAGGGAGAAATACAGCCTAATAAACAAGCCTAATATAGAAGGAGGCTATGGACTGTGTCCCCCTCAAAATCATGTGTTGAAACCCTCCCCTCCCCACAACATGATGGTATTTGGAGACGGGGTCTTTGAGAGGGAAAAGGTCAGATGAAATGACGGGGTGAGGCCCTCACGATGGGATTAGTGCCCTAATAAGAAGAGACACCGGAGACACTCTCTCTCCCTGCACTGCCAACCCGCCATGTGAGGACACAGCAAGAAGGCAGCTGTCTGTAAGCCCGGAAGAGGGTCCTCACCAGAATGCAGCCATGCTGGCACCCAGCCTCCAGAGCTTGTGTATGGTATTTTGCGATGGTAGCCCAAGCTAAGGCACAGGCTAAGTGTAGGTTTGCTGGTGTAATGCACAAACCATTCCAACAGGCTCAGGATGAGGGTTCAGACTGGAAACACAAGTATGGAACTCAACGGTAGACAGACTAGGTAGTGAACAAGCCTAGCACCATGTAGGCATTAAAAAAAAGGTTAGCTAAAATGCAACGAGAAGTCCTGGACTGGCTCCTGGAACAGAAAAGGGACACATTTTAATGGAAGGACTGGTGAAATCCAAATAAAGGCTGCAGTTCCGTTACCAGTAACGTAACAACATTAATTTCTTACTTTCAACAAAGATACTCCTACGGACTCAACGTTCATGTCCTCCTACCAAAAATTCCTACGTGAAAGTTCCAGTGCTCAGCATGGTGACATCTGGAGGCTGGGCCTTTAGGAGGTAACGTGGACTAGCGGTCACAGGGTGGGGCTATCATGACGACATCAGTGTCCTCATACAACTCAGAGGAAGACACACTCACTCTCTCTGCACGCAAGCACCAAGGAAGGCCAGGTGGGACACGCCGGGAAGAGAGCCCTGACCAAGAGCTCGACCAAGCTGATCTCAGACCACAGGCTCCAGAACCAAGCGGAAGGAACGTCCCTGTTTTAAGCCATGCAGCCCTCAGTACTCTGGAGACCACAGTGTCCCAAGTTAACTAAGACATGTACTCAGGTGATGGAAGATGTGACTTTAGAAGAAACTGGGTGAAGGGTATATAGGAATTCTCTTAACAAAATCATCTCAACTTTTCTGTGAATCTAAAATTCTTCCAAAATAAGAAAGGTTACTTACAAAAAAGAAAAGTTAACTGAATCAGAGATAAATAGTAGACGAAAAACAGTAATTAAGACTGGGATGAACATTCAGATGGCCAACGGAAAAAGAAAAAAGCAAGACCTTTGGGGAGCCCTAACGTTCCAGGAACTATAAGATAAGCTGGCAAGGGAGACGGAGGAGGCATGAGTGAGGGAGCAGGAGTGCCAAGTGGTGTCCTTGGCAGGGTGGAAGGGACGTTCAAAGAAAAAGTCAAGATCCACAGTGCCATAAAGCAGAGGGAGCCCTGGGTCTGGATCGCAGCTGGCTAGGCTGGGTCACGGCTGAAGGGAAAGTGCTCTGGCAGCGTGATGGGTGTGGAAGCCAGACTGCAGGGGGCTGGGATGCTCAGGACACCTCAAGCTGAGACAGACCTCATGGAAGGTCATGGCGCCTCTTTGCACTGTACCTTGTATTTACACAGTATTTTCACATTTTCTGACCACTGTTCAAAAATACACATATGAAAAAAAATACTCCAAGGAGAATTCACATGACTTGCCAGGGACTCAGTCCCAAGACCCATAATCCTCGGTCTTGCTCAGTGGAACCACTTGAGGGGAGTGGAAACCCGCGGCCTTGCTGAGACCCCCACCGCGGCAGCGGGGACACCGCGCTGCCTCCCTCCCTCAGGGCCACTTACGGACGGGGAGACGTCATCGTCATACTTCTTCAGCTGGTTCATGAATTCCAGGTGCTTCTTTTCTTCCTCCAGCTGAGCCACAGACTGCTCACTCTTCTGCAGTTTCTGCTGCGTGTTGGCCAATTCATCCCGCAGCCACTGATTCTCCTGGCATAGACGGCGGACCTGCGCACGCAGTTTCTGCTTCTCTGACTCAACGGCATTCAGGTGATTGGACAGAGCCATCATAACCTGGGCAGACAGAGAGGGTGACGGCATCGCACCACTCGGTCCAACCAACCCCACCTGCCATCTCCAGCAGCACCCGGGCTGCAGCTCTAGCTTACACCGCAGATGTGTGCTCCAAGTACACGCAGGGAGTGAGTCATTTACCTCTATCCTCACCCTGCAGTCACAGGCTACATTCAGGACATGATCAAGAATACTGCATGTTCAGAACATCTACAAAAATACTTATTTTTTTCTGTCTGAGAGCATCGCAAATGGACCAGCAATGCACAGGCAGCTACTCTTCTGATGAAGCTGTATTTTTTTACTTTCAGTCTAGACAACTCCAACAGAATTTCTCAGAGACCTTTTCCACCAGTGAGAGCACGTGCACGTGCCTGCGTATGTGTGCAGAGTGTGCAGGTCACTCTGTGAGGGCTGGTGGTGGAGCTGAGGTGGGGCAGGCTGACAAGCCTTCCATGTTCCACGGTTAAGGGAGGAAAGCTTGGTGGCTAGCACAGAGAGTCAGAATTCCCCAACACATTCACAAGCTGAGATTGTATCAGGCTCTACCTGTGGTGCACTGACGAGGCTCAGGGACACCTGCCTGAGGCCGTGCCCAGTTCCTGGGAGGACAAGAGCTGAAAGAGCTGGGGAGAAAAGCTGGCTTCAGTCTGTTCTCTCTGCAGACCATGCACCTGCGCTTCCCTCTTTACTATCCTCCTAGGTTTAAAAACTGAAACTCCAGAGGGTGGGGCTGCTTCTTCCTTCTTTTAACCCCAGTATCTGCCAGACTGAAAAAGGAAGTTCACATTCCTATCGCTTTTCAACACACCACTTGCAAAATAATAGATCACAAGAACTAAACAAAGTTCTACAGTTAGCATCTGTAACATGGTTAGGATGAAGAATTCTAAAATTAGGGTATGGAGAGTCACTTTGGTCTAGGAAAGCAGAAATTGGTAACCTAGCACCCCATTTCTGCTTCATTCATTCACTATATAAGAAGAAAACTAAAAAAGAAAGAAGCCAATTTTTAGCATATTTAATTTTACCTAAAATACGCTGGCAGAGCCACATGTTGGGGTGGGGGCTCACACCCAGGTATCTCTAATTTTTTCATCTGTCTAGTTTGACAGAAACAAAGATTCAGTCAAATATATAAAGCAATCCTGTCTTGGGATATCAGAGACTATTAACTGTTGGCCAATATTCTCTTCCCCTTCTTCCTTAGGCTTAAGAGCCTGGAACTTTAAGTGAGCAAGACAACATTCCCCAGGGTCTCTCACAACTAGGTGTGGCCATGGAACCAAATTCTGGCCAATGAAATGCAGGCAGAGTGCTGTGCACAGTTCAAGGAAGTGAAGCAAGGAGGCACGCCCTTCCGGTCCCTTCCCCGTCTCAGGACAGGGTTACGTGGCTGCAGCTTGAACTCTCAGCCCGCGAGACAGGCTGTCTGCAGTGCAGTGATTGCAGCAGGTGGCAGGGGCCTGGGTACCCCTGACAACCACGCAGCTATACAACCTGTCTGGGACAGCTTACCTGGGTGTCTGTTTTACACACAACTATGATGCTTAAGCCACCATTTTTGTTTTTTGATACGTGCGGCCAAATCAAATCCTAATTGACACACAGGGTTCTCTCTGTTTTGACTCTACTGTTTAAAATTTAGACATGCCCATCATTCGTGTAACAAACATAACCCACATACAAGTTGACCTCTATTACTCTGTAAGTATCTTCCTTCCAGTTTAGTTACACTGTGTATTTCAGATGAAGTCTCCACTTTTCCAGACTGCTAAGGTCATGTCCATGCCTGAGGATTTGTACCTGTGCCTCACTCAGGCCAAGCTCCAACATCTCCAATGACTTCCGGATCATGTTTGATTTCTCCTCCACCAGATTACTTTCGTCATCTTTCTTCAAACACTTCAGTGTCTCCAGTAAACTTTGTAAAATGGAATTGTGCTCATTCTTCAGAGCTTCTAGCCCCTGAATTACTTGCTTTGTCTTAGAAATAATTTCGTCCTGCGTGAGCTTCTCCAACTTATCTTCCTTTATGTACACCATTGTGGACATGCTGTCGTACATTCTAGGATGGAAAAAGAGAAAACACATATCTCATTACAGGCTTAATTTTTGTTACCCCTTTAATAAAATGCTTTTGAAGACTTTTTTTTTGGTGAATAATAAATGTGTATATTTGTACCTTGAAATACTATATTATGTACTCTTTCTGTTTTTCCTTTGCAGACCAATTTAACTACTTTTCTGGCTTATGTCTGAATTCTTTTTTATGGAAGAAATGACAACAACTGAAATTAATGCCCAAGATTAAAAGCAGCAAAATATCCAAATGGCATTTCCAAAACACACAGCCTCAGTGAACAAAATTCTCCCTGAAGTTTGCAACCTTTTCTTTCCTTATGAAATGCAGAAGGGACAGTAAATTCTTGGTAACACATTTACCAGACAAGGCCTTGAGAAGTGGTCACACCTGGAAAAAGAAAAGGCAGCAAAGGAACCTGGGGACGACAGAGAGGTGAGCGGAGGGCTGCACGTGTGCAAGGCAGGGTGGGTAAGAGAGGGACACAGGCAGGACGGCCAGTGCTGCAGAGGCTCTGGGAGGAGGAGGGCCCAGCATGCCCCCAGACCAGACTAGCCAAGAGGTCACGGGGTGAACCATGTGGTGTCTGGGACTGGCTTTAAAATATTCCAGTGAGAAGGAAAAGGAAAGGGGAAAGGGGCACATAAAACAATGTCACCAAGTGGTGGCGATAGCTAAAATTAAGCAAGAGTTCTTCTTACTATCCTATGTCCTCTCTAGTTGTGTGTATGTTTTAAAATCCCCTAATTTAGCTTTTTTTTAAAAGGCCACAGTGGTCATTAGGAAAGCCTGTTCAGGAGTGACAGAGATGGAAGTCAGATTGTATGTCAGAGCGATTTCCTTCAGAGCACTTACCACTGTCTTCACAAAGCGTTCAGCCCCCTGAACATGAGCTCTATTTAAAAGGCAGAGACTTTATCGTGTACCCCACTGTCTGCATGGTACCTTGGACAGCTCCTGACCCCCACAGTCCGTCTGGTGAGTGGATGAGCTGGTAGATGCTGGCTGAAGGGAAGCAGTGTTGCAGCAGCAGATACATGCTACACACTCCAGGATTTGGGCATGAAGGGCTACACGCAGCTGATGTCAGGGTCACATCTGTCCCTGCACCCGCAGTTTCATATTGGAAAACTGATTTTTTTTGCATAATATTAATTAAGACTTTAAAATCCTCTGGAAATTCAGAAGTTGCCTATACGACTATTCAGAAACTCACCTCCATACCACGAAGAGCCCAGAAAACAACAAAAGAACACAGGCAACTCCTCCATCTGACAGCCTACAGTATCATTAGATTTGTTATAAATTTATTCAGCTTGTGGCTCTCCAACTCCAGGAGAACAGGGACCTCATTTGTCTTATTCAGCAGTATACTCTGAGCCTGTCACACAGTAAATGCTAAATACGTATTTGCTGAATGAATGAATGAAACATTTTAGGACTAGCTTCCAATAAACGGGATTCATACCCCTAGGTTAAAGTGCTGATCTGAGCACTGCCTAAGGTTTGCTTTCCAGAACTCGTGTCCCTACAGAAAGGAAAAAAATAAAAATGAAAGCCTCCTTCACCTTTGGCAGTGATGTATTCATGTACTATTTCCTAATAATGCAACATTTATTCTTTTCTTTCCCAAACTAGATGATACAAGCATTTACTGAAATGTACTCTGAGCTAGGCCCTGGCATACACAGGACGAGGGCCTCACCCTCTGGGACATGCAGATGAGAGAAGACAGGTGACAGGAACTTACGGTGGGAGCATGGTGGGGACAAGGGGGCAGCGGCACTTCCACTGGAGAGGGGAGGCCAGCCATATGGAAGAAGTGACCCCCGACCCCAAGGTGAGCCGCTCTTATCAAATGAGCACATTCTCTCCAGACGAAGGTGAAGTGTGGAGGGCATTGCCAGCTGCAGAACATCAGGGCCACAGCAGAGGTATGAAAGTGCCTGCAGGTGGCTGCGAGCAAGGCACACAGTGACAAGACTAGAAAGGCAGAGGGGAGCAAGGTCACAGGACACCTGCATTCTACAGGCAGGAGCTGGGGGCAAGGGGGAAGGGGGCTGCAGCAGGGACAGGAGCAAGAGGAAGGTTCTGGTGACGACGCCACAGAGCAACCCGTCAGACACACTGTACTCATTTCCCCAGCCCTCTGCCAGCTTAAGGTTCGCTGCCTCTCTTCAGAGAGCCAAGCACCTAGCCAGCAACTTCCCGGTCTTTTCCAACAACATTCAACCCAAGGGACGCAAAGGAGAGTCCCTAGAACTAATAAATGACAGCAACTTCATTACTCAGACCAGTCTGGAAAGTAAGTGCTCTCAGGGTGTGAGTGGGCAGCAGTCCCACCCACACAAGAGCAAATCCTGTCCAATCATAAAACGGTCGATGTCAGCACCGCCACAGGTTATAGTGGTGGCAGAAGAGGGAAGAGGGGGCAGTTATTGTTTACGTAAGAGAGAAAGGGGGAAAAGAGTGTTTATACAAAAGTAAAAAACCATAAAAAGTTAAGACTTACTACAGGAAAAAAGTCAAAACAAAGTAAGGAAGACATCACCTTAATTGAGGGGATGCATCTAAAGAAACCCAATTTTAATTCCTTAAGGAATATGTAGTAAAACTGGTGGCAGGGCACTGCATGCTCACACACCCCTGTACAGGCTTTAACCACACACACGAGCAACCGAATACAAATGTTATCTGCCTGCACACGTGCGCGCGCGCACACACAAACACGAGTTGCTTAAGCCAGTTTTTTTTTTTAATTACCCTTAAAAGAAAATTAATGAGAATCTAAATGCCCTTGGAGGGTACTTGGCTCTCCTGGGCAATGAGATGACAGGTGCTGTGGGCAGCTGAGGCCTGGCAGAGGTCCCCAGACCTCCTCGGGTCTCAGCGGGCAGCACCAGGCTTTCGGGAACATGGGAAGGTGCAGGTGAGGCACTAAGCACAGCAGCTGACAGTCACGCAGGAACCACTCAGTGACCAGGGCACCCTCTGCGCCCAGAGGCAAGGAGTAGGGAACAGCCCTACTAAAGGACCGCTCAAGGTCTGCAGATACTCCCTGTAACACAGGCCTCACTGCTTCGCAAGATAGTTGGTTCTTGTTAGACTGCTCTAATATTTAGTTAGAAACTTATTCCTTTTACTGAGTTCATATCTCCCTCCTTGTAACTTCTACCCATTGAGCCAAATTCGTCCCTCTAAAACAAACACAAAATATATTTACTATCTCATCCACAAGATAACATTTCAAATATACTGTGTTACAGGCATACAGTTCTCCGAATCGTCCATCGTCCAAACTCACGCCTCATGCCACTTCCCAGGCATGCCTCAGTCACAGCAGTTTCCTTGTCTCCCACCTGAGTCAGCAGTGCATGGATAGAACAAGGGAAGTACACCATGGCATGCATACCTATACTGCTTGATACCTTCCTTATTTCTAAGCTAAGCCACTATAACCAAAGGTGGGTTATATAACAACAGTGCTAAGGCAACTGGATTATTTGGTGGGGTGGGAGGGAGACGCATTCCTACCCTTACTATACACTAAAATAAGTTCCATATTGATTAAAGAACTAGAGGTTAGCTCACGGTGAAAAAGAATATGAAAATGAATGTATGTATGTTCACGTATGACTGAGGGACTGTGCTGTACACCAGAAACTGACACAACACTGTAAACTGACTATAGCTCAAAAACAAAATTTTAGAGGTTAAAAAACCTCTAGAAGCTAGAATAAAATTTAGCCACAGGTCTCTATGCATATGGGTGAAGGTAAAGAACATTCTATGAATAAAATGTACGAGAATTAAGACTGATAAAGAGTTTGCTTAAAATAAAGCTCCTGAAGTGTGGTCTAGAGACTGCATGCCTTTCTGAGGGAGCACTGCTTTGCAGCCCACGCCGAAGAGCTCAAGAGGTCAAGAGAGAGGTTACCCTGGTTTCTTTTTTTTTCTCTCTTCAACATGCAGAGTTGTATTTTTTTAATTGAAGTACAGTTACAATGTGCCAATTTCTGGCGTACAGCACAATGTCCCAGTCATGCATATACATACATATATTCATTCATTTCCGTATTTTTTCATTAAAGTTTATTGTAAGATATTGAATAAAGTTCCCTGTTTGTTTTTATCTATTTCTATATACAGTGGCTAACATTTTCAAATCTCAAAACTCCCCAGTTTATCCCTTCCCACCTCCTTTCTCCTAGCAGTAAGGCTGTTTGCGAGTCTGCTTCTGTTTTGCAGGTGAGTTCAGATTTTTTTTTTCAGATTCCACACATGAGCGATTATCATATGTCGTTTCTCTTTCGAGGTTACACTGATTTCCAAAAGGTAAAAATACTGAGTGTCTAGGTTGACTGAGACATCATATTTTGTCAGCCTATAAATCACACTCCCTAAGACGTCTTCCAACTCTAATGCTGTGAATGCCTTGAGGTGACTCAGTGGAACAATGAATCAGCTGGCACAGAGCCTGGCGCTCGCAGGCACCAATAAGTATGTGCGCAATAATGAACTAAGCAGCTTTGGAGGCACTGCATCTGAGTCCAGTACCCTTTCCTCCTCTCACCTGCTGTGTGAACACCTGGAGCCTCAATCTCACCACGCACCAAGTGGCATGGACACACACCTGCCCTGCAACGTGGTAAAGGTTCAGAAACATTCCCTTCCCTCTGCCCCTCTGACACACTGGCCTCAGGTTGTCTTAATTACCCATGGGAAATTACTTATTGTGCTTTTTTTTCCTCAAGAAAGAGAGAACTCTTGAAAGTCCCATTATTTGCTCTGTGAAAGCAAAAGAACTAAATTCTTAATGCATAATCTCCAAGGTAGAACCTGACAAATCTAACATCTGAGATGAGTTCCTAAAAGGAGAGAAGCCTTCCTAGGATCACACCTCTTCAATCCACGGTTCAACAGGCAAACCTGTCATGGCCTCCGAAGTTCCAAGTCTCCAGACTCAAGCCCCCAACAAATCCTGTACTGCGTCTTCTGATGGTAAGTGTCACTAACTAAAATAGTGAAGACAAAAATAATCCTAAAGCTTAAGTCTTATTTTTATTTAGTTTTAGAACTATTTTTGTCTCCGTTATTTTAGACAGTGACTCAATCTTAGTGATTTTTATTGGGTAATATAACAGTTTTGATAGGTATTTTTAATATAGTCATAAAGACATAAACAATCATGACTGACCTAACCAAAATTAAACTGAGTCTACTGGGAGGCTGTGAAGGTGCGAAGAGTGCACCTGTGTGGTAAGGAGAGGCAAGGAAAAGGGAATCCTACACACCTAGAGCAGGAAGTCAAATACTGAAAAATCATCAGGTAGCAATACAAACACGTTATTTAGAAATGGTGGTGATTATGGAAAATCTTAATTTCACTTAAAAGAAGTGAAAAGTTATTTCTGTGGATAGGGAAGAGGAGAGCAAGTGAGTGCCAAAAACCCAATCTTACAAAACGACGTGCCTCTAAAACTGCACGCGCACTGCTCTGGTAAGATACAGCAGGAGGCTGCTCGCCCCTAACCAGACCTTTATCTGGCGGGCCGGTCCTGGTCCTCTGGCTGAGGGGGTGAGTGCCGGTCTCCCTGCACTCCCACCCACACGCCACCCCGAGGAAGCAAGTCACTAAGTGCAGCCACACTCAGAGGGTGGGGAGAGGTAAGCGCCCCAGGAGGGAGCGAGTCCATGGACTCCCCCGCAGCACCCGTCTCTGCCTCTCCCCTCACTTGTCACTGACCTCAGCGCGGGCTGTGGAGCTCTGTGTTAATACTCTGGGCTACACCTAAGAACACTAACCATTAAAAGTAGCACATTATTATGTTGCTCAAACTGTTCCAGCCCTGACCATGAGAGCTCTTTCGATTACTTCTGTGTCCCCTGCCATGCCCCACCCTTTTGTTTTTCAGGCCCATTTTGTACTCGCCCTGCCCCAGCCGTAGAATCAGTCATTAATCCAAGGAGCCTGGTTGGTTTGGTTGAATGGTTTAGAAACCAAAACTGGGCCCAGTGGGTCTTCCTCCCCAAAATTTGTAAACCCAATCTAACCACGAGAAAAACATCAAATACAAATTGAGAATTCTACAAAACTCTGACCAGCACTTCTTAAAACTGTCAAGGTCATCAAAAATAAGGAAAATCTAAGAAACTGTCACAGATCAGGAAAAATGGCAGCTAAAAGCCATGTGACGTGGTGTCCTGGATGGGGTCCTGGACAGAACAAGGACATCAGAGGAAAACTAGTAAAATCCAAATAAAATGTGGAGTCTGGTTAATAATTATTTGCCAGTGCTGGTTTCTACTTGTCACAAATATCGCACAGCAGCACAGGATATTAATGTTAGGGGCAGCTGAGTGCAGGTGTGCAGGAGCTCTACACTATCTCTGCAACCTCCATGTAAACCTGTAACTATTCTAAAATAAAAAATTTATTTTTCAAAATCAACAAAGAAATCAAAAAGATACTTGTATAACTTTGATAAAAACAAAACCAAAAATATATTAAGAATGGACATCAGCCAAGCATTTTACTTTCTGAGCACTTTCATATGTGTATTGTTTCATAAGAACAAAAAAAGTCTGTAAGTAGTTTGGTCAGCTATCACTGTAATTCCTTTTCACAATGGAGCAGACAGACAGCTGAAGGGATTTAAGCTCACGTTTCCCAGAGCAGGAACAGAATCCAGCTCTCTCCACCCTGCTCAGATGCACCTCTGACTCGTGACCATGCTGCTGCGCACACGTACACGCACACACAGCCTGTGCTTCTGACAGCTCACTAACAAGAAAGCAGAATAACGCCCAAATGGACTGTCTGGGGTTGCAGGCAATGGAACTCCCACAACACTCAAATACAGGAAGAGTTTGGCATTTCTGCCACAATAAAAATAGGCCAACCTAACAGTGAGGCAAGAATAGAAACACTGAATACAATGAGTATTTTATAAGACCAAAAAATTAAAGCAGAACTAGTTAGATTCTAAAGACACTCTTCAAAGATTACTCTAGATAATACAGACTGAGTTTTTGTCAAGATTATTAATTTTCATGTAATGATCTTGTTTCTATCTCCACCACCTGATCATTTCATATGTTTATACTCCCTTTGGACCACAGACAATGAGATTACACACACACACAAAATCAAACATCCTACTAATTAGCAAGGAATACAATTTTCAATAACTTGACAAATTTTACCACAAACTTCCCCTTCTCTCAAAAATTTTTAACAAAAGCCAGAGAAGGAAAGAGCATCGTCATCTTGGTCACTTTGCCTCCCCTGGTTTTATTATGTGAGATTCTGCCATGAGGGAGTAAAAAACTCACAGTAAAGAAAGTTAAAAATCAAACAAATAAACAAGCCACGCACTCAAAAGGGAATGTGTGGAATCTGATTAGTGGTAGCGGTGGTGGTGGTTGCCCAACATAGAGAATATACTAAGAAAAAAAAAATCACTCAATTTTACCCTTTAAAATGGCAAATTTTATGTTACATGAACTTCTGTTAGAGCAGGCAGACAGCTAGATATGAGCAGAGAAAGGGGTACACAAACCAAACGGCAGGAACTGGGCAGAAAGGAGGGGCACAGGCCAAATGCAGGGAAGCATACATCACGTGAGCAGCAGGGGTCCCTGGGCAGCAAAGGAAAAGCACGAACCTCTGGGCTGATAAGGGATCACGCTTTTTGGGGTGACAAGTGGCCTGGAGAAGAACAAAGAAAGGTGAGAAAAGGCAGGAATCTCCAGTGTCCGAATGTGACCTTTTGCTCATTATGCCCTCATTTCAATAAAATTAGCCTTGCGGATCAGAAGTAGCCATTAAGCACAGACGCCGTGACACTTCTGCTCCAGACTAAGTAAGGACAAAAATCCCTCCTCCCTTTGGGAAGGGGGAGTTGGGATGATAATCAGGGAATACGACCCCCAAACCCTTCCCTCCTCAATGAATATTCCGCCCATTCATTTTTACACCCTATGTAGCTAACTTGCCAAAGAAACTCAGGGCAGCCGCTCCCCTGAGCCTGCCCGCTCTCCCCTTGAGAGTATACAATCCACCCTTTAATCAATCCTCACTTTACTTTTTTTAACCACCATGTCTTGTCTCTGAATTCTTTCTGGGATGGGACAAGAACCTGGAAGACTGGTTGTATCTATCGGCAACACTTATACATCAATTTTTTAAAAAAGAAATGTTGTGGGGGGGAAGCATCAGGCCTCCAAGCACAGAGTGAGTAATGACCAAGAAAGAAATGTGAGTTATTCTGACATTCCTGGATGTGAAATGAAGTTCCTATAAACAGCGAAGAGCAGCACAGGAAAACGATAAGATGGAGGGAGAGCACAGAGGTCTTTACCTTGCAAAGACTGGTAGCAGAAAATCACATTTGAGATGTTTTTCCAAGAGCTACCTGAGCTGATCCAGTGGGAAACCCTGGCAGCTGCCCAGGCCACAGCCCATCCATCTCTGCTCAGACAAGCTCTGATGAGCACTAGGCATGGGGGTGGAGGGGGTCCTGAAGCGGAGGGAGGGGCAAGGAGAAGCAGACAGGGAGCCTCACTTAGTCTAGAAAACCCAAGCTGTATTCAGAGAAATAAATATTTGGTCTGAAAGTTGGTACCCCTGACCCTGAATTCACATGTTGAAACCTAGCCCCTAAGGTGATGGTACCTGGAGGTGGGGCTTTTGGGAGGTGCTTGAGGGTGGACCCTTGTGAATGGGATTAGTGCTCTTATAAAAGAAACCCCAGGGAGCTCCATAGCCCCTTCCACCAGTGAGGACACAGCAGGGAGACACCACCTATGAAACCACAGCAGGCCCTCACCAGACACTGAATCTGCTGGCACCAAGACCCTGGACTTCCCAGTCTCCAGAACTGTGAGAAATACATTCCTGCTGTTTATAAGTCACCTAGTTTATAGCATTTTGTTACAGCAGTCTGAACGAACTAAGACATCCAGTATCTTGGAACTCAAGATTAGTGTGTTGTGGGTTAAATGATACAGGTGTTAAACTTTAAAAATTAAATTCCACTCCTGGGTATGTATGTATGTACATATGTATTTATACAAAATGTCCATGGAGACAGAATACTTTCTGTTAGTATTAGTAGTTGCCAAAGGCTGGAGGGGAGGATGGGGAATGACTGCTAATGGATACAGGGTTTCTTTTGGGGGTGATGAAAATGTTCTGAATCAGATGGTTGCACAACCCTGTAAATCTTCTCATACATGAATCATATTGCAATAAAATATAACCAGAAATTTTAAAATTAAATGATACAGATCAAACAAAAATAAAACACAAAACCCCTTTAGCTTTGTTAAGGAGTCAAAGAAAGCTTCATTTCTCAATCTTTTTATCCTATGCTCCCCTTTTGATAAACAACAAAAAAACTCAAACCCTTTTCAATATATTTAGAAATTTCCAAATACACATTATCTACTGCAAAGTAATACAAAGCAAAGTAACCAAAAGTAATATTAGAAGTAAAATGTACATACTCTTTGGTTCTGAAATTTCAGAACAAAAATTATACACTGTAGAATCAAAGGGGAGATTACAACTTACTTAAAAAGAGGTGACACGAAACAAAAATTCTTGAATTTCCAGGGATGGTTGGTTTTTGTTTTGGTGGGGACAAGAGAAGGCAAGCAGAGAGGAGGCATGTCACCCCCCAGCTCATATAACAAAGTTAAGGTTCATATTTGAGCAAAATTCAAAAAGCTCTCCTGAAGGGTCTCAATATTTTTCAAACCATGATCTCTTTGGATAAAAGCACAAATGTCACACCGCTACATCGTCTGTATTACAACAGTGAGCGAGTTTGTTTTCTAGATGTAACACCATACATTTACAACACATCTCTTCTGTCCAGCTGTCCGTGGCCTACCTTCTCCCCCTTAAGAAGCACTCTATTCTCCTCGAGGAGAACATGCTGTGTCAGGAACCTCCCGACCAGAAACACCATCTCAGGGCCATGAGCTGACAGAGGCGGCTGGGAGACCCGATGCCAGAGCCTGTCACAGTTACAGAGTGGAAATTTTATTGACTCATCACTTACTACTAGATCCAGGGTATCTCCTCTGATCTAATCTTCATCTAATCTGATCTAACCTTGTCTAATCCTTTTATCTCCTCTTCTAAACTTCAATCACAAGAATAAACTGAATGAATCAATTCTGCTGGCCTAAAAATCAGAAAAATCTATAAAGTGAAATATTTTAAAAATAAAGACTCCATAGTTACAGTATCTATTCTGAATTTGTTTCCATCCCAAAACTGTATAAACCACTGGATAAAACAAAAGCCTGAACCTGCCTCTTGAGTGAGTCTATGGTAGACACTTTGCAGAATTAGAGAAATGAAGGCAATCGCTTGGGTCCTTTTCCCCACAGCCCTGCTCAGGAAGTTGACTGAGTGTGGATCTGTTTTAAAATCGGTCACCTCTACGTACAGAGATCCTCTGACTCTGCAATAACCTACCCACTCCACCTGTGGGAAGAATTTTGCAAGAGGGTCCTGATCCCCACCAGCTGGTGAAGTGCCTACCCTGCCCCTGGGCAGGGCTCCAGGCCAGGGCCAGGGAGTGGACTGAGGTCATTCAATTGGCAGTGGGACTGCAGGTCCATCCCTTTGGATGCAAGTTGAAAGCATGAGAAACTACAGGGAAGGGTACTACATGAAAATATAGGTGAATATGCTTTTTCCTAAAACAAGGATGAGCAAGCCCAAATGAGCAGATGTCTCCATTACAAGTCCTTAGCTGAGCAAGAAGAAAGGAAAAACAGCTTTGTGGGACAGTGTGACTAAGAGTATATAACAGGGTGCTATGGGCGACTGGGACAAAAGAGTACATACATGGAGAGTATTTCTGTGGTTTAAAAAAACGCATTTTACTTCAAAATGAAAAATGTCAGCGGACTAACGTAATACCATAAGACTAAATTTATCTATTTAAGTGCTAATCAGTAATATGTATATGGAATAATTTTCTTTCCTAACTAAGGAAAAGCAAATAAAACATTTTAAAAAATCAATTCTCTTTGGAGAGAAGAAATGCGGAAAGAGACAACTCACTTACACTTTTACATCTTTCTGTATCATGAGTTTTCTGAAAAGAGTATACATTTGTAATGATTTAAAAACAGAGAAGACAACAGATAGCAGGAATCATTCAAAAAAACTGATAAAGTGGACTTCAAAATTTTAAACTACTGATTATTAAAAGGCACAGCCAAAAAAAAAATTTAAGCCCCAGATTGGGAAAAAATATTCCCAACATATGACAAAAGACATGAACTCAAATACATAAAGAACTCCTACAATCAATAATAAAGAGACAATGCAATTTTTTAAGTGGGCAGAAGACTTAACAGACACTTCAGAAGAGGCCAATAAGCACATAAGCTCTCCTCACCATTAGCCATCAGGGAAATGCTCACTGAACCCACAACAAGAGGCCCCTACACAGCAGCAACAACGATGCAGACAGACAACACCGGAAGCTGGAGAGGGTATGAGCAACTGAACACTGGTAGCAGTGCAGAACGCACAGCCACGTTGGAAAACTGGCAGTGTCTTTAACAGTCAATCCTACAACTACCCTACGGGCGATTCCACTCCTAGGTGTTTACGCAGAAGAAATGAAAATGTACGTCCACACAGCCTGGTCCAAGAATGAGCGCCCCCCTGCCCCAGATGTGCATAAGGAGAATGGCTAGACGGTGGTGGAGTCACACAACAACACTACTCAAGAATAGAAAGGAACAAACCACTGACACACACTGTTTGCATGTGCTGAATTTTAAATGGTTATGCTGAGTTAAAGAAGCTGGATGCAAAAAAAAAATTTTATATTTATATTTATATATATATATTTTTATAAATATATATAAAATCTCATTTGTATGAAATTCTACAACAGACAGAAAGAAGTAACCCATAGTTATAGAAATCAGTATTGCTGGTGGGGAGAGTACATGCCACCTCTGGGAGCTAAGAGAGCCCCCAGCTGACAGCCAGCCAGCAAGAAAACCAGGACATCAATCCTAAAACCAAAAGAACTGAATTCTGCCACAACCACACAAGCTTGCAAGAGTACCCAGAGCTCTGGAAGAGAACTACAGCCCAACACACAACTGCAGCCTCCAGCCCTGAGCAGAGGACCCAGCCAGGCCATGCCTGCATCCCTCACCCACGGAAACTGTGAAGTAACAACTGGTATTGTTTTAAGCCACTAGATTTGCAGTAATTTATTATACAGTAAATAGAAAACTAACATAAACGTCACACAAAAAAAAAGCTTTGGAACTTAATGATACTTTAGCAAAAAAAAATAGAAATTATGGATGAATCCTGAGGACATTATGCTAAGTGAAATAAGCCAGCCACAAAAAGACAAATGCTGTATGATTCCAGTTACACGAGGTATCTACAGAAGTTAAATTCATAGAAACAGTGACAGAGGGTACAGCTCAAGTGGTAGAGCGCATGTTTAGCATGCACAAGGTCCTGGGTTCATTTCCCAGTACCTCCTCCAAACATAAATAAATAAACCCAACCCCCCCAATAAATAAATAAATTCACAGAAAACAGGAAACAGAATGGGGCTTGCCAGGGGCCAAGGGGAGGGTGGGAACTGAAGAGTTATTTAACAGGTACAGTGTTTTAGTTTTGGAAGATGAAAAACTTCTAGAGATCTATTGCACAACAATGTAAATATATTTGAAACTACTGAATTGTACATTTAAAAATGGTTAAGATGGTAAATTTGGGGCTTTTTAACCACAATTTAAAAAGAATAGAAATTAACATATTTCCCCTGTTTGGTCAAAATACAAATCATTTTTTTTTAATTTATGTGGGGAGAGGGAGGTAATCACATCATTTATTTATTCATTAAATGGAGGCACTGGGGATTGAACCCAGGACCTCATGCTTGCCAAGCATGCGCTCTACCCCTGAGCTATACCCTCCCCCAATAATACAAATCATGTTTAAATGGACAGAATAAGTGAATTTAAAACACACCACCTACTCATCCTAAGAACAAAGAATCAACTTTCCCCATGTAGCCTATGCCAGCCTCTGTGAAGAACACAAATGCCACAACACCAATGTGGTGACTGAGACACTACAGACTGGAACAACCCCAAGGAGCGACCATGACCGTCCTGCAGCACGCGGGCTTTTGAGATAGAAGAGTCTGGCAAGGGTCTCAGGTGAAGGCAGCTGGAGAACCGAGCTTGGCATTAACGTGACTCATGACAGCAAGGCGGTTCAAAGCTAGAAACATGCAAGCAAAAAGACGAGTGAGAAGCCTGACTCCACAGCCATGTCCTTCTGGTACAGAGCTTGCCCTCCTAATTCTCAATTTCCTCAGCAGTAGAATGGTGGTGATTACCGCACCAATTTTATCCGGTACAGTGCTAAATTCACCATTATAATTCATTTTTGATGTAAGAGTATATTAACCAGGAGGCTACAGGGCAGAATGACACAAGGATGACGTGGGAGAAAAAATGCAGGTCATCTCTGAATTAGCCCTCCTGCCTTAGAAGGTAATATTTTCAAGAAAAGCTTAAAAGGTCACTAATGACCTGCCAGAAGCCAAATTCAACAGATTTTTCTGTCCCAATCTTCCTCCAGCTCTCAGCCAATTTGATTCTGCCCTCCTCCTATTCCTTGTGTCCCAGGGCACTCCTCCTACCCTGAGGGCCACTCCCCAAGCCTCCACCAAAGTGTCAGAAGCTCTCTTGGAGAGGTCATTATGAACAAGGCCACTGGCTTTCCACACAGGCTGAGGTTTCTCAAATCTTTATCTCCAGCCCAAGTCTTTGTCTTGAGCTCCAGGCCTGAATCTCCAACTGCCCACTAATCCACTTGACCACCACACAAGCATTTTGGACTTAATCTAACCAAACCCAAGCTCACCATCTTCTCTCATTTCCCCATCTTGGTGGGTGTCACCTGCCAGTGAGTCACCCAAGTTAGAGACAAGGAAGCAATTCCAGATGCATTCCTTCAGTAAACATTGAAGTGCTTATTATGTGCCAAGCACTGACACTGAACACAACAGACAGAAAATCTCTGCCCTGCCCTTGCGGAGACCCTGAATGCAACTACATAAGAAAGTAATTAAGTAATGCAGTATTGCAGGTAGTGAGAAGTGCTAAGGAGCGCCAGGGGCAGCAAGGACACACTGATACCCAGGAAAGCAGGCTCAGGATCTACCTGGGTGTACCTGAATGAGGGCACGAGTAGGAAGAGGGGAAAGATGGGGTAGGGGTGCTCACAGGACACGGGCAAAAACTTTAGCAGAGGAGTGACAGGATCCAACTTAACACTGCAGTAGTTGGCGCAGATTTTGAACGCTGCCTACAGCCTCCGCCTGCAGCCCCACCTTCCCCCAGTCTATTCAGTCCCAAGTCAGGGCCACACTAACCCTTCCATCCCTCTCCAATTCACCTGTTCCTCTGGCAACTGCCCTGACTCAGCTCTCAGTCCTCACTTGGGGTTAATGGCTTCCTAACCAGTCTCTCTCAGCTCAAAGCACCTGCCACACTAGGCATCTATGCTCTTCCTAAGATGCCACCTCACTTCTTAGAATCCTCCTGTCCCCTTTCCTACCTTTAGGGTGAAAGCAAACCCCCGGACACGCTGTACGAAGCCTTTCCACGTCTCCCCTTCCCAACTCCACAGCACCACCTCACGGCTTCTGTCCTCTAGAACCACCACTCCCAGTCCCACCCCAAGTCTTCAAGTCTCACAGCCTGAATAATCTCCTCAGAGCACTCAGCACAGTATTTAACCTGACCAGCGGTCCTTGAGGAAAGTGACTACCCGGCATCCACAGCACCTGCCATTCAGCTGGTTCTCAGCAGACATTTAAGACCTTGCTTTCCTGTTCTAAACAGGCTAATCATTTTTATTCCATGCCCTGAAATTAACACTTCAAGCTTTCCTGTACTTCTGCTTAGGATGTTACTGATCACTTCTTTGTTATACAAAGTTCTAGTTTCTTATCATATTCCATTGTTTTCAGGTTATACAAATCCTATGTTTTATTCAACTTTTGACTTTTCTGTTTCTAGTTTTCTTTTCATACAATTATGTTTTAAGACAGTTTATAACCCCATACGGAAAGCTACACTGACATTTGCTTTTCAACATTATGAAACATATTTAAGAAGGTCTAACTTTTTTAAAAGAATATATGATTTAAGGTAACTGCAGGTGAGTTTTTACTTACCATAAAGTATTTAGGATACTGTGTGCCCCTCCCCAGCAGCACATTCTTGCTCCTTGCTGGCAATAATCACTGTACTGATTTCCATCCACGTCTTTCTTCCTTTATTACACTGTCTACAGTATTTTTAGAAGACACTGCCAAGCGAGGTGAAGGAGCCAGGCTGCAGTGAGGTTACCACCCTAGGCTGTCCACACCCCTCAGTAACACCACAGGGCTGCCAAGCTCCACTGCAACATGAGGTTGCATTCTTTGATGACTTGGAGAAACTGGCTCTTAAGAGACCTTACCCTCCCACATATAATCCCACACAATCTGAGATTTTTAATATTTAGTATCATTATACTCTTAGATATACTTAGGAAACAGAACAATGAATCAAATTTCCCACCTTAGCTAAGGCTTGCTGCCAGTCCCTAAAATAAATACATCCAGAACTGTAATAAGATTATGAGATTTAAGGAGGTTGCTCCAATTTCTAACAGGTTTTTCACTCAGTTATTACAATATATTCTGAGCTAAGGATTCTGATCAATGGCTTAGTCATGCTGTACAAAAAAGCCTTGAAATTTAATGCAAAGAATCAGAGAAACCAACTGCTCTTTCATATAGCAGTTTAAGTGGTGTGTCAGAAATTTTGTTATTCTCACACTTTTTTTAAAAAATTTTTTTTCAAGTCCTCCTTATTAAACGCTCGTGTTAAACTCTAAATATGCTGTTTAAATAACGAAACAGTACAAGGCAGCAACAATACAAAAACTGTAACACAAAATTACCTAGATCTACAAACCTTAAATTATAAAACCATCCAATCCACCAGGCATTAATTTAACTTCTTTAATGCTTTATTTTAATTCTGGGGGGAAAGAGGTGCACCAAATTTGACAACCGAGTGAGTATTCCAGAACGGGGATGCTGCAAGTTCAGCGAGAGCACCTCCGGCCTCGGTGAACACTGTCGAGGAGACAGGGTTCCGCGTCTGGCTATGAAAAGAAAGGGGCCGTGGAGCAGGCGAGTCGAGCCGGCCTCCCACCCGCCTAGCCGCCGGTCGCCCGCGAGCATGACAGGCGCGTCCGCCCAGGGCGGTGCCGCCGGAGAGGGCGGGGGCCGGAAGGAGGAGGGAGGATTCGGACAAAGCGAGCCGGGCCGGCCGCCCCCTCCCCGCGCGACGCGCTCCCGGGGGCGGCCACGTCCCCCGGCGGGCGGCTCCGGGGCCACAGCTGTTTCCGGGAGCGGCCGCCCCCGCCCGCAGCAGGGCCGGGCCGGGGGTGCGGGGCGGCGGTGAGATGGGGACGCGAAGGGGGCCCGAGCCTGGAGCGGACTGGATGGGGAGGGCGCCAGGGACGGAAGGAACAGACCTGGCTAAGGCCCGAGGACCGCGTCCCTGGAAGGGGCCCTGCGGGGCTCGGGAGGGACCCGGGGGCGGGAAGGGGACGCGGGTGAGGCCGGAGGACCCGGGCCCGCCGCGGACTCACCGTGCTGCTCCCGCGGGGCCGCGCGCTCGCGCTGTCAGCACCGGAGGCCGCGGGCGCGTGCGCGGAGCAGGACCACCGGGGCCGCCGCTTCGGCCGCCTCAGGCGCGGCGCCGCAGTCACGAGCGAGGAGCGCCGGCGCGGCCGCCCTGCAGCATCCTCGGTCGCCCGCGCGCGCTGTCCCCCGCGGCTCCTCCTAGCAGCCGCCGCCCCGCGCCCTGCCGGCTCCGGCTCCGGCTCTGCCGCTCCCGCCGCCGAAAATGGCGTCTCTGCGTCCCTCCCCCGACTCGGCGCTCCCGCCCCACAATGCCGCGCGCTGCCGTGACGTCACCCGGCCCCACCGCCGGGGGCGGGGCGGCCCGGGACAGCCAGGAGCCCGGGAACGCTGCCCCACGGAGCCTTCGCGCGCTGGGCGAGCTGCGGACGGCCGAGCTGGCCTCCCAGACGGGGACGTGGCCCCGTGCCGGCCGCCGCGGGCCATGCTGGGGGCGGGGCGAGGCCCCTCTGCGGGCGGCCGCGGCGACCACCGAGCGCCTGGCGGCTGCCCTTCCCTGCAAGCAGGGCCACAAAGTGGCCTGAGGGTCAGCACCGCGTCCCCGGCCCGGGTCGCGGCCGTCTCCTGCTCTCACATCAGGAATAATGTCTACAGTGTGCAAACCCTGTCTTCACGTGTTTTATGTGCTCGTTTAGATCTTTCCAGAAACCGCGAGGGGGCTTTCACCAGCCCCTCCAAAGGAAAGGATCCGGAGGGACTAGGCTAAGCCGGGAGGCCTCTCCTTTCTCCAGGAGGAATCTGCAGGCTTTGGTCCAGGCCTTGGTCCGCGAACGTCCTCGCTCCTGGACATTGGCTCGCCAAGAATCAGAGCTAAGGGGACCTTCCGAGCCCTCCCCCCAGCCACAAAGACCTCACAGGAGCTGCGCCCCAGACTCATGGGAGGGATGGGGATGCGTAACCCCTTCTGCCTGCCAAGAGCAGAGATGCCACCCCCGCTGTCGCACCCCACCACCGGCAGCCATCACCAGTGCAGGCCCCTGGCTGCAGTGCCACGACCTCCAGCCCCAGCCTGAAGGGCAGTCCTTCCAGGTCAGAGAGCGCTGCTGGGCCTCACCCTGCCGCATCGCCAGCTCTGCAGGCCTGACTCAGCAGCCAGCCCGGAGGATGCATGCTGATTCAGTGGGCCAGGCTCAGCTTTCTTTGCCTGCCACCAGCTTGCAAGAACAAGCCCCTCATCCCACCTTCCCCCCAGATGCCTGCAGATGTTCCAAGTGGCGTTATGAACCGGGAGGGGTTCCGGTGCCAGCCCCCACCCCCACTTGCCTTCTAACTGCTGTGCTTTTCAGATGTTATCACTCCAGCACCAGCAGCCCTTTTAACCCTTCAATTACTGTCAACAGGAAGAAAATGCTCCTAGATTTTCACAGAGGTCCAGTTACTTTGCGTTCATTTATAAAACCAAACGAGCTAAAAGTGAGGGAGCTCCTGCGGTGACACAGCAGTCACTGGGCCCAGAGGGAGACTATTTATCAGATTCAAGCAACCCTCTACACTCCCTTAGTGATTCAGCCCCAGTGCAACTTGGACATCAACCACCTTGGGGCTGGGCACCTGGGCGCAGCAGGGCAGCTGTAACCAAAATGTGCTGGAGAGCGGAGTGGGCTGAGTGAGGCTCCCTTCTCTGTCCTTGACTCGGCTCAGTGACTGTTCCTTCCACTCACCCATCACACAAGCAAGTGTGAAACCTCAGTTGCTTATGCTCCCCCGACGGGCGGTCAAGATTCTACTACTTTAATAGTGCTGTCGTCCATCCCCTCTGCACCCCCACTCTGCTACTCTGCTCAGACCCTATTATTTCGTTCTTTTATTCTCTCAACAAATAGTTGTGGAGCTGCCGCGGTCACCACGATAGGAGCAGGGATTTGTAGGCAAAAAGGATAGACAGGACCCCAGATCTCTCTCTCGTGCAGCTAGCCAGGGGATTAGAGTAAGATGACGCGACCCGCAGACGCAGGCAAGTGAGCTGAGCCGGAAACAATAGGAGGGAGCCAACAGCGCAAAGCCCGGGGAGGAGGGGGGCTGTGGGGGCGGTGTCTGGGGAGGGGCGGCTGGCGGGGGGCGGGGGCACTCCAGGCAAAAGGCCGAAGTCCTCAGGCAGGAATGAATCTGAAGTGTTGAGGAGAGGAGAGAAAAGGCCATCAGTCACCCGCTGCATCCACGGACCCTCCAGAATCTGACCCAGCCCCTTCCCTCCTGGACGCTCTCAGGGCGGTGCCCGTCCTCGCCAGGGTCTCCCACTGAGGCCAACAAGCGTCTGTTCTCTCTGAGAAGTCCTGAGCTCCCTTGGTCTCTTCAGTCCTCTGATTCCCACAGTAACTCCCGAGAGAAGCATGGCCATTCCCGTTTGACAGATGTTGCTGCTGAGGCTCTACAAGGTCTCAGGTTTGCTCTCTGCTTCCCGGAAAGAGATTAACTCAGCTTTAGGAAACCCTCAGTCTCCCAGTGCAGGCACTAGCAGAGCCAGGAGTTGATGCCTTTGTGGTGCAGAAGCCTCAGCATGGCTACTTAGGGGCAGCAAATCCATTATCTGTCCTTCCCCACAAACCTAGAGGACAGGGCCCCAGGTGGCAAACGTGTGTTCGCACAGGACCCGGTGCCCTCGAGGGTCCCGTTGGCCAATAGCCTGCTGGGCCAGCCAGGGGCCTGGAGGGGCCTGAGGGGCAGCACCTTGGGTCCTTTGGCCAGGGCTGGTCCTGCACCCCACCCCATAGGGCAGGACTAGAGGTTCCTCCAGCAGACATGAGAAAAGCGAGCCTCCTTCTTTGCTCCCTTCTCAGTGCTCCTCTGTTCTGGAAAGGCAGCCTGCGCAGCGTGACCCACATCCTCCTTCTCTCTGCCTGCCTCTGTCTCTCCATCTGCCTGCTTTTCCCAAATGTAGGTACTGTGTACTCTCCTCTGCCCTCATCCATGTCTGTCACCTTCCCACCTCCAATCCTTTCTCTCCCCTGCCCCAAAGCCTAAAAGATCACCAGACAGCCTCTAGATGGAAACAGGCTGGGGCCAGGGTGCAGATTTGAAGGCAGCCCACAAGGCCCGCGTGCAGCTGTGGCTGAGGTCCCTGGTCAAGGAGGAATGGAAACACCACAGGCCATGCCGACCTCCTGCAGTTTCCAGGCACCTGGGCATCGGAGATAAGCCAGAAGCTTGGTCCATGTTCATTCCACTCCCAGTGTTTGTTAAGAACCCCTAGTGTCAGGTGGAGGCTGGGCCAGAGGACAAGGAGCCTCAGCACTGGTGAGCCGACAACATGTGGAGCTGAGACAGGAGGCTGGGTCAGGTGCTGAGGAGGATCCTCAGGGACCAGGGGACTCCATGGAAGAGAGACTTTGACGTGGCAGATGGGTAGGATCCAGCGGATGATGGTCCAAGAGGAGGAAATGCAGGAAGAAAAAGCTCAGTGCCCAACAAGACACACAGTCATCTGTCTCAGATGGAGGATGGGGCTGGGGCCGGACTTTATCACAGTTTTAAAGCAGTCAACTTTTTATTACAAACGTCTGTGGATGTCTGTGTCCAGGGGCAGCCCTTTGCGGGGGACTGAGATACTGGGATTTCCCTTTGATCCTGAGGGGTCTGCTGTCCACCGAGTGGGCAGCCCTGGTCCATGAGTGCCTTAAGACGGAGGGAGGGAGGGAGGGCCAGAGGAGGAATGGGAGGAGGCCTCCCCCTGGGGCCGGGAAGAGATGCTTTGGTGGGCGTCCTCGGCTCGGAAGGGGCGACCTGTTCCGGTCCGCCGGGCCAGACAGGGGTCCGCGCACCCGCAGAGGGACAGGGACAGGGGAGGGTAAACACAAGCCCTGTGGCCAGGACCCCCAACTCCCCGCCGGCCCCCTCTGCGCGCCCCCCACCTCGTCCCGTGACCGGCCGCAGCCCAGGCTCGCACCCCTCCGCAGCCCATCTCCACCCCGTCTCCACCCAACCCAATCCCCTAGCCTGGGCATCTAGCCCAGGCTGCGCACCGCCCCGGAGTCTGGGACCTAGGAGCCTGTGCACCGCCCCCCACCCCGACCCCCGCCCGCCCATCCAGTGCACCACCCTCCAGCCGCCCCTACGCCAGTCTAGGCCCCGCCCCCACTCTGGGCCCCGCCCCCCAGTTTGGGTACCGCCCCCCAGTCTGGGATGGAGGAGCCAGGGCACCATCAGGTCCGCGACAGGCTTGGGAACGAGTGGCCAGGGCACCCGCCAGGAGGGGTAGCCCAGCATCCAGACCGGAGCGGGAACGACTCGGCCTCCTGCCTTGCTCTCCGCGGCAGGTCACACCCTCTTTGGTGTCTAGCTTCAATTTTGAAAATGGTATTTATCAGATTTCCAGGTTCTTTTCCTTTAACGAGCTCGAGCTCCTGGCATTAAGCTCCAGGAACTGCTTTCTCTGACAAAAGGGAAAAAAGCGCAGCACTTGGTGGTGGGAGGAGTGGGCAAGAAGGGAGCGGGTGGCTGGACGGAGAAGCCCAGCCCGCCTCCCTAAGCCTCTCTCCCCCATCTTTCTCTGATGAAGAGGAATTGAAGCCTGGGTCCTGCGGGGGGAAGTCTGACTCCCGCAAGAGTGCCAGGGCCCCCAGCATTCCTGAATGCTGAGTGCAGTGCATTGTTTTTAGGGCAAACTCACACAACATAAAATACACACATCTTAAGGAGACCATTTAATGGGTTCTGATAAATGCTCAAATCTGCATAACTGAAAAGCCCCATCAGCACACAGAATGTTCCCATCACCCCACGAAATTCCATGTGTCCCTTTGTCAGAGCAGACGGACAGACATGAAAAGGAAGGCATCGGCCACGTGGCAAGAAACTGCACATCTTGAGATGACAAGGGGGCCTAGGGGCCAACAAAACCAGGAAAAACAAGCCCAAACCTCTCCCTCCTCAATGAATATTCCGCCCAGTCATTTTCACACCCCATATAACCAGCTTGCCAAAGGAGCTCTGGGCAGCTGCTCACCTGAGCCTGCCTGCCCTCCCTCCTGATCACAAGCAACCCTAAAGCCACTGCTGTTTCCTTTTGTTTTTTTCTTTTTTTAATTGAAGTATAGTCAATTTACAATGTGTCCATTTCTGGTGTACAGCATGATGTTTCACTCACACAAATACATACACGTATTCCTTTTCATATTCTTTTTCATTATAGGTTACTACAAGATACTGAATTTAGCCCCCTGTGTTATACAGTAGGACCTTATTGTTTATCTGTTTTACATATACTAGTTAATATTTGCAAATCTCAAACGTCCAGTTTATCCCTTCCCACCCCTTTCCCTGGGTTGCTGTCAGGCTACCCCATTTCCCTCGTCCCCAAGGCCACATGTGGATTCAAGGCCTGCACTGATCACTCGTGTTCTCTCGCCTCCCTGCCCCATCCACCTGTCTCCACGTTTTATGGCCCAGCACACACTGGCCTCCTCCAGGCAGCCCTCCCTGTCCTTCCCTCTCCCAGGGCCTCTGCTACTTCAGCTCTGCACTCAGAGGTAGGTCGCCAGGCCCTTCCAGAGAGAGATTCTCTTGAATCTCCCCATAAGGCTCTGCTTGTGCAGAATTCGAAAGGCCCAGACTTCCACACATTTTGGCTGCCCCCACTCTTTTCACCTGTGATCCCAGGGTAGGTGGACTTGCTCAAGGACACAAATATGGGGGCTCCTCAGATGGGCAGATGGGTAGCTTATTCCACTTTTCAGACAAAAGTAGCCACGTAGGTGCCAGGTCTGTCCCAGACAAGGTACAGTGTCCCCCACCCCTCCGCCCATGAACAGACAGTTTGGGGCCTTTAACCTCTGGAGGCCTGACAGCGGCTGACTTGAAGCTCCCAGATGCTCCTCCAGACTCAGCCTCCTCCCTACTCTCTCCACGGTGACCAGCCTCATCCAGTAAGACCAGACCATCTCCCCACTGTTAAGAGTGTTCTGGGAGCACAGACCCCACCTTAATCGCTCTGGTCTCTCCTGCCCTACTCCTTCTCACACACCCCAGGCCTAACTCAGATTCTTCAACATAGTGATTCTCAGTCAATGGGCATGAACGAATGAACGAACAAATGGACATATGGACAAGGGAGCAATCAACACCCCAGGTACTAGATTTCTCATATCGCAGATAGGACTCCCTAGTCTGCCTCACCCCTCCCCAGCTCTGCTGGGCCCCCCCATCAGGCAGGGGGCTGTGTCCTGTGGCTTTCCTGCCTCTGCCTCCTTCCAGGGTGTGATCCAGCTTCACCCTGGCTCCCTTCGTAGGAGCAGAAATGGCTGCAACAGTTCCAGATATCACGTCTTTGCACCTCACTGTTGCACCTCACTGTCCAGAAGGAAAGAGACTCTCACCTCCCACCCATCAATAATGCCCTGGGCTTCGCTGGGATTCCACCTCCCAGGTCATCATACACCCAGTCCCTACCGGGACCCCACCCCTGGCCACTGCTGGGCTTAGCCGATGGGGGCCTATCCTGGGAACAAGTTGCTGCAGGATAGGGGCTGGGGTGGAGGCTGAGGGCAGCCAGACCTCTCTACAGGAGGCCCTCTGAGCTCACAAAGTCCTGTTTCCCCTGGGGGCGGAGGGATGGGTACCTCCAAGCAGACCATCTGCACACACCTGTTCTGTCTCACCCAGTCAGGCTTGTTAAAGCCTTGGGTCCCCATGTTCCACCCTGTGAACTGGCTTTCCTCTTTCCTCCCCCAGAACTGGTTGCCAGACCTGCCTGTCTATGTATGGAGTGCCATGTAGGCACTAGTCAGGCTGGATTTTTCTCTCTGAGTGGATTTCTTGGTCTCCACGTGATCTCGTGGCTTCACAATCATATTTGGGAGAAAAAGGTCAATTATCTCCAGCCACCAGAATCACCTGCATTTTGGCCCAGCTGAGACCACATGACTTGAGAAACACCCAGGAGAAAGAGGGGTGGGGAGTGAGGCCGGCTGAAGGTGGGCTTAGAGGGTCACTGCAGGCGTGGCACACTCCCACGCCCCAGGACACCCACTGCGCTGGCCGCCTGTGCAGAGGGAAAGGCCAGGCCTGAGGAACACTGCGGGCAGGGCAGATCCAGGCTGCCCTTGTGCAGGGAGGGTCTCAGCCCTGCCAGTGTTCAGTGCCCTGGGACGGGCTTCTGATTGTATCAGGCCCTGCTCAGCTCTGCAGGATGGGGTGGGGAGGGGGCAATGGGCTATAAAGGAAAACAGCCAGCCTTCAGAAGATCTTGGCTGGGCTGAGCTGGACCATCATGCTGCCCCCTTGGCCTCTACCCTGGCCCAGCACCAGTGATCACTGTCTGCACCAAAACTCAGTAACCACAGACGACCCTCTGGACACTTATTACCCACGAGCACCAGCCAAGGCAGGGAGCACGATTCCACTTTACAGATGGCGAAGTGGAGGCTGGGGAGGGGACACGGGCTGCAAGCTGTAGTCCTTGGACCACATCGAGTGCCCACTTCGCTGCTGCAGTAAGGAAGACAAGACTTAACCCACCTGCCGCCTCTGGAGATGAGATTCAGGAAGAGGCTTTGAGCAAGGCCTCTGGAAACGTTCATCTGTGGATTCATTCCAGGAGCTGCTGAGCCATCAGACATACATCCTGTTCCCCTTTTCCAGGGCTGCACCTCGACCCAACCTCATCCAAAACACCATGAGTCTCTCCCGCCGTTCTCCGCACTAAGCCTCAAGACTGTCAGAGTAGTGTTCCCGTGGCCGCTGGAACAAGTGACCACAAACTGGGGGGCTTACAACAATACAAATATATTCTCTGGAGGCCAGAAGTTAGTTCCCTCCGGAAGCTGAGGGAGAACCTATCACAGGCCTCTCTCTGGCTTCTGGTGTTTCCTGAGGTCCCTAGCTTGAAGACACAGCCCACCAACCCCTACCTTCGTCTGCATGTGGCCTTTCCTCTTTTGTGTCTGTGTCTCAAATCTCCCTCTCCTTTCTAAGGACACTTGTCGTGGGATTTAAGGCCCACCTAACACCCAGGATGATCCCATCCGACATCCTTAACTTAACTTCCTCTGCCAAGTCCCTGTTTCCAAATATGGTCAGGATCCCAGATATGAAGGATTAGGGCAGGGACATCTTTGGGGGCCACCAAGACCATTGGTCTCTTCACAGAACCAGGAAACTAACATGAGCCACAGTCTTATTTAAGATTGTCCCCAGAAGCCACAGTAAAAAAGATGAAAAGAAGCAGATGAAATTAACTTTGATTTTATATATATATATATATATATACACACACATAAATTGTTTTTCCAGCAAATTTTATCAGAAATTATTTTTTAATTGTGGTAAAATATACATAACATAAAATTTACCATTTTAACCACGTTAAATGTACAGTTCAGGGACATTAACACATTCACACTGTTGTACAACCATCACAGAAATTCTTCATCCCAAACTGAAATTCTATACCCATCAGGCAACCTCCCCTCCTCCAGCCCATGGCAACCACCATTCTACCTCCTGTCTCTATGAGTTCGACTACTCTGGGTACCTCCTGGAACTGGAATCGCACAGAATGCGTCCTCTTGTATCTGGCTTATTTCAGTTTATGCAATGTCCTCGAAGGTTGTCCATTTACAGCATGTCAGAATTTTCTTTCTTTTTAAGACTCTTAATATATCTCACTGAATCCAACACAACTAAGTATTACTTCAGCATGTAATCTACATAACAATTATGCGGTGGTTGCATTCCTTTCCTTGTACTAAGTCTTCGGAATCTGGGGTGCAGCTCTGTAAGCACAGATCAGTTCAGACCGGCCACAGCTCAGGTGCTCGCCAGCATGCGGCCATGGCTGCAGTACGGACAATGGAGTGCTTTCCCATCAGATGTCCTGGGAAAAACCCAGTGGCCGTGCCTGGCTCAGAAACATCTTCTGGATCCTCTCCGCACTCAGTCAGGTACTGACTCAGCTGGATGGCCCACCTGTCCACCTGGGGACACAGCCTCTTGCATCCCCTCCTCAATTCTCAGCTCTGTCCCGCCCCACCTGCTGCCCAGGTCACACTCACACATTCTGAGTTAGCCATGTGTGGCCTCTGGGACCCAAGAAGGAAGAACATGCCACATGGCAACTCCTAGCCCAGAGCCAACTGAACTTTCTGTGATGATGGAAATGTTCCACACCTGTGATGTCCAATACACAGCCACAAGCCACGTGTGGCTGCTGAGCATTTGACAGGGGTTAGTGCAACCGATGGACTGAGGGTTTTTTAAATTGAAATCTAGTTGATTTACAATGTAGTGTTATTTTCTGATGTACAGCATAGTGATTCAATTATACATATATATTCTTTTTCATTATAGGTTATTATTGAATTATTGAATATAGTTCCCAAACTGAGTTTTTCATGTCACTTTACTGAAATGTAAATAGCCACACATGGCTAGTGGCTCCGGAACTGGACAGGCCACTTCTCACCCCGGCCACGCCCTGGTTGGAGCCACCTGAGTCCTGCCAGTGGTCTAGATGGGGCTGCCCCCCTGCCCTGGCCCCCTGGCAGAGTGATCAGGCGGTGGGCTCCCTGGCTCAGCGCCCTCAGGGGCTCCCAGCACACCCAGGGGAAAAGCCAGGTCTGTGTGGTGGCCTGCGGGGCCCTGGCCCGTCTCCTCCCAGCCTCCTCCTCCCTGGCTCCCGCTGCCCCAGCACCCTGGCGGTCCCGCTGCTCTCGCCTGGCAGGCACACCGCAGCCCCGGGGCCTTAGTCACTTGCCCAGACCGGGATCAGGCGCCCGCGCCATCTGCTCCTTCCCAAACTCCCTAGCCCGCTTGCTATTTTCCCACAGCACTGAGCATCTAGTAACCTTCTGCATACTCACTTCTTTATTGCATACGCTGTCTGCCCCCTCTAGGATTTCTGCCTGTTTTGGTCACTGACGCCCCCAGCACCGCAGCAGCAGCCGAGAGCCGCCCGCCCACCTCGGTGCATTTGCTTGACTGAACAGAACACCTGCAAACGGGCTGCGCGGCAGCGGTCCTCCCTGCCGGCGTCTGATAGGCCAGGGGGCGGGCCCACGAGCCGGCGGGCCCAATCAGGACAGAGCCTGATTCCAACCCGCCCCTGGATGGACGGGCCTGCGCTGGCCCGGCCCCGCGCTCCGAGAAGCCCCAGATTCGGGGCTCTTTGAGGATGCCAGGAATCTGCCCAAATAAAGCTCTTAGGCCAGTGCCTGGCAGGTAATAACACTTGCTGCTCCTCCTCCTCCTTCGGTGAAGCAGACCACGGGCTTCAGCTGCACTAATTTAGCACATCTCTGCGCTAGGAAGCTTGGGGAGCACTGCGTGGGGTTGGGGGCTGGGGCGCGACGTCAAGGACAAAGGCTGTGTCCGCTGGCCTGGGCAGGGATGTCCCCTGGTGACCTCTGGGCCTTGTGTCTCCAGGACCAGATGTTCAGATTCTGGAGTCTGTAGCCAGATGCAGCAAAACCCTGGCTGATGGGAGGTCCCGCTTTCTATGCAGAAGGCCCCCGGCCACCGTGGGGGAGCTGGGTCTGTGCAGGTGGCCCCGCCAGGTGTCCTGCCACGACCCTGCCAGAGTGGACGCCCACAGGGCCAGGGCTGTTCTTGACACCTGACCACTGTGCCCAGGCTTGGGGAGGCACCAAGGACACACTAGGATGCTCCTTTCATTTTAAAATAAAAATCTTGTTTGCGCGCTGGTTTTACCAGCAGATGGGCCAAACTTTCACAAGCCGGACCCCACAGCTGTTTGCTCCTCCGTCCAGCAGTGGCTAACGGACCCCGTGTGTGTGTGTGTGCCACTGCAGAGATCAACAAGCAGCTCTTCTCGAGGGGCTCTCTGCCACCCTGCACCCTGCTGGGGATGTCTGGACGGCAAACAGAAGTCTTAGGGTGTGAGTGTGCTGAGGTAGCGGGAAGAGAGGTGGGCCTAGGTGAATCTAGAACCCCAAGATACCTGGATGAAAACCACCTTGTGACACCTACCAGCCTCGCCCATCCATCTCAGCCCCTCCTCCAGCACAGCTCTTCCTGTACTTTTCCACCAGGTCCTGAGGACTGACTCAGGACAAAGCAAAGACAATCATCACTGCGAATCAATAGTCAAGTAGCTCCAAATGCAGCCTGAGCATTTTTGGAAGATTGATCAATTGATTCTCGATGGCATGAGAAGAAAGAAATGACTTTCCTGGAAGATCAGTGAGGTGAGCAGAATGTCTGAGCAGGGGCACTGCCCAGCAAGAAGGGTGGCCACCCCCACCACGTGGACACACAGCACAGGGGCACAAGATGGGCAGGGCGGCCCATGAGGGCTGTCCATGTGCTGCTCCACTCCCAGTGCCCAGAGCAGGGCCTGGCATGCAGTAGGTGCTCCAGGGCATTTGTTGAATGAACGAACGAATAAGCAACAGCCCCAGAAGGAACGCCATCTCGCCCTTTGCCGTGAGGGCTCACCGTTCTCGGTCTGAAGTGCGTGTGAGGAACAGAGGGCTTAGTTGCCACAGCTGAGAGGGGGACCCAGTTTCTCTGCAAACCCGTCTTCGCTACAACATGAATGAGCCTTGAGGACATCACACCAAGGGAAATAAGCCAATCACAAAAGATACTGTATGAGGTCCGAGAGCAGTCAGATTCACAGACAGGAGACTGGTGGGTGCCAGGGGCTGGGGAGGGGGAACGGGGAGTTGGTGTTTAATGGAGACAGAGTTTCAGATGATAAAGTTCTACAGACGGATGGATTGTGGTGATGTGATGTACTTTATGCCACTGAACTGTTCACTTAAAAATGGTAAATTTAATGTTATGTGTATTTTACCACACACACACTTAGTCTTCATCCTAGTTGGCCTCTGAGCCTCATGGCATCTCTGAGGTGAGGCTCATCCACTCTGAAAGGAGGGTGCCCTGCACAGGCTTCAGGCTTCCTAAGTAGGATGTCACGGAGATGGGCCTTCCGGCAAGAGGTGGCCGGCCGTCCAGCTGTCCACCAGCACCCCCGGCTGACCCAGCTCGCCAAGGCTCAGGTTCAAGGGTGCTTCCAGGGAAGGTGAGCGAGTGACAGGCCAGCTCCAGGACTGGCCTGTAAACCCTCTGCTGCTCCTGCAGGCTGAGGGCAATGTCCTGAACAAAGGCGAGGGCCGGGTCCTCCTGGAGTGCTCCAAGTTCCTTAGGCCACGAGTTGTGGGCCTCTTTTTGGAGGATGGTGCTCCAGAAGGCCAGAGATCCTGGGACGTTTCCCTGGGGAGCCAAGCCTTCTAGCATGAGCAAGTCTGCCAGCTGACCAGGGGTAAGGGCGCTGCAGGCTGCACCTGAGGCCTGGAGAGGTCAGGATGGGGACGGGGTACGGGAGGCGCCTTCTGTAGCGAGCAGACGGAAGATGCGGGGGGCAGTGCCCTGAGAAGGACCCGCATGTTGTCTGCACACCCCAACCTGAAGCTCCTGCTGTGAAACGTGGCTCTCAGTTTTATGGTACTGCTTCCTTTCTTTGTGATACTAGCAAGAAAATACTTTAATTAACCAGCACTTAGAAGGAATTGCTGTACATTTGAAGGAGACGCTTCTGCAGTTGAAAGAATATAATTAAAATCTACGACTAACCTGGAATACAAACATGAAAATCAGATCAGTTGACTCCATAAAATAGTCTGGTGGGTTCTTCATCGTGTGACTCATTTTTTCTCTTACCTTGAATCCTGCTCATCTGTAAGCCCTGCAGGGGCAGCAACAGGAAATCCTCAGTCTCGCAGCCCGGTGCCTGGCACAGACAGGCACTCAGTATTTGTCGGATGAATGAATGTGGATTACGATCTGTTCCCACTTACCCGCCCGCCAGCTTCAGGTGCGTGCGGGCAGCGTACAGCTGGAACAGCAGGTGGCCCGGGGCCGGGGCCCACAAGATGCATTGGGCTTCTCCAGCTGTACGGGATGAGACAGTGCACTCAGTACCACGAGGCTGACACCTGGGGAAGAGAGGGAGGAGCTTGAGCACAGATTCAGACGGCATGGAAGGTGCTAAGAGCAATTACTTTGAAATAAAATAATACAGGCCTGATGGAGTCGGAGAGGGAATCTAACAGAACTGAAGTTGAAGTCTCCCGGATGGGTTTGGCCGAGCGGCTCAGAGGAGGAAAACGTGCTGATGATGCCAAAATCCCAGCTCCCGCTGGCTTCCCAGTCAGGTGGGCTTTCTGGGCAAGAAGGCCCAGGCTCTCCTTTGGGAAAACTGATTCCCCATAAAGGAAGGCTGCTCCTTCGCTGTCTACTACTTCCTGTTTCACTTTTCTGACCAGAGACATTGTTAAATTTTTAACTTGAAAAATGATAATAGAATTTGGATATTTGTTTTATTTTTGTTTTTAGAAGCTGAAAAAGAAAACAATGCTAGTCGGGAAAAAACACACACACACACAACACTTCATCAGTTTCCCAGGAGTTCCGTAACCTCCCCATTAATCAGAAGTGTAAAGAAGTCTTTGCAAATGTGCAGAACCAGAGGGCTGCTGTGCGGGGGCCTCTGTGGCTGTCTACCCTCCTCCGGTGCAGAAGCATGGCCAGCCACCACCCAGAGCAGAGGAAGGGGCCCAGAGGGCTGGCCAGGAGAAGGGCTGGTGGGACCTGTGCCCTCGGAGGGACGAAGGGCCAGGACACATGAAGCTGGGCGGCACCCAGAGCACGAGGCTTCTCTGTAGCACCTGCTGCCATGTTTTGTCTAAGGAGCTGCTGTGAGGTTGCCAGGCTAGTGAGGGTGGGCGTGGGCTCACTCGGGAGGGGTAACCCCTGAAGACCCCGGCCTCCCTGCCTGCAGGAACACTCACCTGGCAGAGGCCCTGGGTGCACGCCAACTGCTTGACAGCTTCGGGCCTTCGAAGAGCCCACAGGCATTTCCTGCTCAGACTCCGGCTGCCATGCCAGGGCACTGCTTCCACTCTCCCAGGGACTGGCCTCAGTCCACTCTCCCCAGGGAGACCTTTAGATGACTGGGAGCCGGCCCCTCCGGATGTTACACATCACTGTAATCCCAGTATCCATGGGGGCCTGTTGAAAGCCGGAAACCATTCCCAACACGCCACATGGAGCGCACCCAGGGCCTCTGCCAGGTGAGTGTTACTACCAACAGGGAGGCTGGGGCCTGGAGATGGGCTCAGGCAGACCACCCTGCTCGGAAATTCCCGGGCAATCGTGTTCTGAGGCCGCTTCACTGGACCTCCCAGAGGCAGACCTTCATATTATTATGAAAGATGTTTCGGTCAGGTGCACTGTCAGTGACCTGAGCTGGATGGGCCAAGTCCTCGCACTTCTCCTGGCCATACTGGTTCCTTTTTTTTGGGGGGGGGTGAATATGAGCAATTAAAAAACCAACACCTACAAACAGCACACAACACACAGAAGGGGGAAGAGACTCAACTTTATTTTACCTTTTAATTCAGAAACAGAAGCATTAAATTTCATCAGACATGCTTTTTAGGAAAAGCATATGTATAAAATACATCACTGACATCATCTTTATTCTGTAATTTTTTTAAAGTCTACAAAAATACTTTATCTGAATGACTGTGATAGAATCATCTTAAAACAACCTAATTTTTTGACTAAGCATACAAATTTAGGATCAAAATAACCTTAGCTTAAATTTATTTGCATTTGTTCTGATCTGAAGTAACATTTACCATAGTCATTTAATGGTAAATGTTTAAGAATTCAAGAAAGAGGAAAACAGCATTGTTGTATCTTCCTTAATTTACTCAGCATTTAAGAACCTAGCAACTCACTAACACCATGAGCTGAGTAACCATTTTGACATTGAATTGTTACAAAAAGATGACACACGGTTACCGTGTTTCAACTACACTAAGTCTTGAGTTGCTAAAACTCTCCCGCCAGGCCTCAGTGTCTGACTACCATGGAACCAACGCCGAGCCGAGAGTCTGAGGAGAAGCTCTCTGACTCCGGACACGGGCCTTGGGGGTGCCCTCCACTGTGGCCTCTGCCGCCCGCCCGCCCCAGGGCGCCGAGACACCTGCCACTCCCACCGCACCTCCCAGCCCAGGACGCTGCCACTGCCGGGCGCTGCTCCTTCTGACCATTTTCAAGGGAAACTTTCCTTTCACAGTTTTTACTTTACAAAGTCTAAGGAGCACTTGTGCTTCCTTTGTCTGAACACAGAACACGTCTGCCTTCCATCTCGGAGTCGCTCTTCCCTGAAACTGTGACAGCAGCACCTCTGGGCCTTAGACGTGAGGGGCCTTGGGGTGGGGTAAGAGCCTCGAGTCTCTGCTCGGCGCTGCGTTACCTCAGTCACACTGCGGACCCCACGCCCACCCACTGAACAGGGACCTGCCCCAGGCCCAGCCCGTGGTCCGAAGGCCGTCCCTGCCGGACACCGGGGACACACTGTTCCCCAGCTGTAGACCTTTCCTGAATGCAGAGGCCCCGGTGGTCTGTGTCTGGAGCTCTCCGGCTTCCACCAGTTACCTGCCCCCAACCCTGATCAGCACTCACTTAATTAAGTTTCTGTTCCTTGAAACCTCAAGAGGCTTGCTTCTAGGAGCCCTGCGGATCTTGAGGTAAATTATGAAACGCGCAGGAAAGAGCTACAGCGGGTAACAGTTCTGTACGTGGTTAATACCGGTAGTGGGTCACTGAGCCACCAGCTAAAGGGCAGAATCCACTTGCTCAATGATTCCGTAAATAAGCTATCTGGAGCAGCCGGCTAACAGCTCGGGGACAACAAGACCTTAACATCTCAGAGGGCGACTCAGGACACCTGTGTCTGCGTGGTTGTTCAGCAGTCCCACCGGTTACAAACACACACCCCCTTTCCATAGTCTCCCTCTGCCTCCACAGAGTTGGGAACACGTAACTCAATGTATCTTTAACAGTTTGCAATTGGTTACTATGGAAAGTCACCCTCGAAATCTCCAAGAATAGAGGTGCAAAAATAATTAGAAACGACACTGCTGGAAGTTGTCAGAAGAACTTTAAATGACATGGAAGCCACTCAATGAAATTGGTGGGACAGGAGAAGGAATCAAAAGCTAGAAAGCACTTCACGCCTCCGGGCTGGCTCACAAGGACCCCAGCGCCCTGCCCGGTCCCGACCCTGCTGGTTATCACTTTCCCCTGGTTTCTTGGCAGATGCACACAGTGTCACATGGGCTGGTGACAGGCTGTGTTCAGCAGAGGCAGTGGCATTATTTCTGTGAAGCCTCGTGTTCCACGCTGCGTGCTGCACGTGCCCCGCTCCCTGGGGCCCTCTGCCCCGACCTGGGTTAGCAGGCCGCAGGGCTGACTGCCCCAGCGCAGCGCTCCCCGGGAACTATGGCGTTCGGCGACGTTCGGCACACGGGCTTTCCTCTCCAGACTCTCCCCCACTCATCCTCGTGGACCTTAACAGCCCGGGGTCGGGGTGGGGAACGACGCGCTCCCTGTCTCTGGAACGCTGTCTTGGAAACCATCCTCAGTGGCAGCAATTTATAAGCCACAGAAGAAACAGTCTTAACGACTGTGCTGTCACACCTCATTTTGGAATAAAACCTGTTTGCCAGTGTCTTCTGGTAAATTCCAGATGCCTCGTCTGTGTTCAGAGGACAGGCTCTGAAGGCCACTGCCACTGAGGCAGGTGTCCCTCCTGCAAGCTGCGCCCCCCCCACGGCTCCAGGATGCAGTGCAAACAAAGCCTCATCTTTTTTTTTCATTTTTTCTTCAGGTTCATTAGGATGTAATTGACACGCAGCCTGTGTAAGTTTAAGATGTGCAGCATAATGATCTGACTTACAGACATCGTCAAATTACTAGCACAGTTTAGTGAACATGTGTCATCTCATACAGATGCAAGATCTCTTCATCGTGAGCCTCACCATTCTATAACCACGTAATTCTATTTTAAACAATGCTGACCTCACAAGAAGTTAAACAGAGGGACACGGTCCACAGCAAGCTGTCCAGGAAAACTTTGGAAACAGGCTCGGCCTCACTGGAGTGAGTGGGAAAAGTTCTCCGAGGCACCTCCACATCCTGAGGTCTGACACACGCTGCACTTGCCTCTGGGCCTGCATGCGTAAGCCTCCCAGGACGGCTGCGCTTCCGCAGGGCCTGGACCCGAGGCCTCCGATAACCGGGCCCATCGGTCGCGTGAGGGCGTGATAACACTGCAGGAGGCTTACAGGCCACTCGGCAGCCAGTGTCCAAATCAGTCCCATCAGTGGAGTCAAATTTTTCAGTGAAACTTTATTAATATTTTTATATTGTTCTCTTTCAAACTGGTATAATTCAAAACCACAGAAAACAGGACACTGTGCTTGGGTTTTATTTACCATCACTTCTGCGGCTGACAGCCAGCCTGGCACCCATGGTCAGGACGGAGCCACATGGGCCACGCACGGCACAGCAGGACCCGCGCCCTCCCAGCCTGCCCTGCCCGGGAACCTGTGTGAAATGAGTTCCTCTACGCGGCTGCTTCCCATGGAAACTCGGATGCCAGGTGGGCTCCTAACTGCTGGTCTTCTTTTGCTTCAGTCTAAGCTTTTTCCGAATCCTGTCCAGGGCCACTTTTCCCATGAAGAAGGTGATGGCAAAATTACGCCTGTACCAGTCCCTGCAGAGGAACAGGACAAGCACATGTGACCCACTCCAGGACCTGAGGACCAGCACCCGGGCACTAGGGGTGGGTGCCCAGCCTGACTCATCCCCCTTCCTCACTCTTCCTTTCCCGCCCTCATTAAAGCTAAACTGTCCACAAAAGGCTCCCTCCTTCCTTCCTTCCTCCTGGACCTTCACCAGGCTGAGAACAAGGCTCAGGAGGGATGTGCCCAGTGCACCCCAACCCTGCTTTCCCCATTCCTGGAGGCCACTACAGCCTTCCTCTGGTTTTGCTAGATGTCTCCAAAAGAGCCCTTGGAAGCAGCATCCTTGGAGAGACACAGCTGTTGAGTGATGGGGGGTGACCACTGAGTCAAAGGACTGGAGGCTCTGGAGGGACCCGGGGGGACCTTCCTGGCTCCGGCACTTTATTCGCATGAGCAGCACATGACAAAAGTCCTCCATCTGGAGAAGCTGACTTATCACAAGTGCCAACATCACAAAGTTCCACATCCTCTTTTCTAGATGATCTGAACTCTTGGGTAATTTGCGTCTCTAACGAGGTCATTCCGGCGCTTCCCGTACAGACACTGGGGTGGGGCACACACAGACACAGGCTCCCTGGCCCGCTCGACAGAACATGTCGAAACTTGCAAACGCACCGCACTGCCAACCGCTGAACGGGCAAAGCTGGGCAGGCTTCCACAACCGCACGCACACGTTCCAGGCTCGGCGCCAAGCCCTTGGAAGCTGCAACGCCAGCAAGTGTCAGCGCTTTCTGGGCACACGAGCTAACGAGGGAACGTGGAACTGCTCCTCCAGACTGGACTCACGTGACGTGCTGGGTCTCAGTGTGGAGGAAAGGGGACTATCCGAGGGCTTCGGGAGCAACAGCGAGGGGTGAAAATGCTGGTCTTCTGGGCCTTCGCGCGGCCAGACAGAAAGCCCTCCTCCACATGAGAACAAGTTTCATTTCACTTAGGTGAGGCTATAGACGCAGAGCAAAGCCCCAAACAAGAAAGGCTTCCAGGCAAAGAAACCAGAATCCCGTCAGGACTGCAGTCCTTAGTTATTAAGGAAAAGCCAGATTCCACTGCACAGACAGCTTGATTTGATAAAACGTAGTGGGAAAGACAAACTAAGCTTTTCCTGTTCCCGCAGAGGGGCGTTCAGGACCCACCGCTGCCGGGATGTGTCTCTGCTCTGAGTGCCCCACAGAGCGCACCCAGCTCTGCAAGGTGCAAACGTGCTGCGTCCACACCAGAAACCAAAGGTCCAGAGAAATGCACTGAACACCGGCTGACCGAATAACTTACCTAGTTCAGAGTTCATCAGCAACAGACTGCGGGTGTTGGGGAACCAGCCTTTATACCCGAGTGCACGCTCACGAGCCCCTCCAGCCTCGACCTCTGCCCCGCTCTCTTGACCCTGCCCCTCCTGCCCCACCCGACACTGTCACGCTCTGTGTTAAAGCAGACCTCAAACACCATGCCGCTCACTTCACCTGGACATATGCACCGTGAAGCAGTGTCCAACCCTTTTTTAGAAACACACAACCACAGCACCATCACTGCATGTGAGAAAATGAATGATAACTTGTCAACAGTCACTGTTTAGTCTCCTCCGATTGTCAAAAATAAATGTCTTTTTACAGGTGGTTTGTCTGAATCAGGATCCAAACAAGGTCTACACACTGCATAAAGTCTCTTTTACTCTCTGCCAGTTCCCCCTCCTTTTTTTTAAATCCTAGTTACTCGTTGAAACTGGATCATTTGCCTTGTAGAATTTCCAACATTTGGGACTGCAACTCAGGTTATTATTTACACGTGGTCTGTGAACCCCTTCTCAACCCCACAGACACACTTTGGCCTCTTTCCTGTACACTGGCTTTAGGCTTGGGCCTCACTAGACCCCAGTCCACTTGTTTGGGTGGGAGCTCCTCACAGCAGCACTTCCCCCCAGTCTCAGAGGCACGCAGGCAGCACCCCATGGGTCAGGAGTGGTCAGCCTGGTCCATCCGTTATGAAGTCCCCTTCAGCCTCCCCACCCACGTGGCTGCGGGTGACCATGCCCGGGTCGATTATTTCACTAGGAAAGTGGTAATGTTCTAGCTCCGTCACTCCTGCTGCCTCAGCTGTCAGTCTGCTACAAGAAAAATGCCCCTCCACTTAGCTACCCTGAAATACCGTCGGCACAGGGAAGGCAGGAGAGGTGAGCATTCTTTGGAATGTCTCCTTCACTTATCGATTTTCAGGGTAGTAAGCTGGCTGCCCAGCCACATCCCGAGGTGACTCCAAGCCTGTCAGTATCATCATGATCCCAAAGATGTTTGTACACGTGATACATTTTTAATCCACAGCAGTCGTTTTGTGTGGCTGAAATGGCTTCGTCTGTGACCCACGGGAGCCCCTCGAGTTGCCTCCTGCACTGCTCTCACGTGACACCACCCTACCCGGTCTCTGAGCCTCTTTGCTTTCTTACCCCTTGTGCTGTTCCTACCCCAGACCGTGCTTCTCAGAGGAGCCCATGTTCCATTAGTGGGAAGTGCTGTTTA
The DNA here is from genome assembly GCF_048564905.1 of Vicugna pacos. NCBI lineage: Eukaryota > Metazoa > Chordata > Mammalia > Artiodactyla > Camelidae > Vicugna > Vicugna pacos. Next base: position 93,978,346 of record NC_132992.1, on the reverse strand, counting down.
GGATCTCTGGTCCATGCAATAGGGAAGCAAACTGCTACGGGGCTGCCATGCAAATAGATTGAAACACAGTATCGTTTAAAAGGGCAAAACCAGTGGGGAGGGTATAGCTCAAGTGGTAGAGCACATGCTTAGCATGCATGAAGTCGTGGGTTCAATCCCCAGCATCTCCACCAAAAAATAAATAAACCCAACTGCCACCTGCTGCTAAAATAAAATAATTAAGTAACACAGTAATAAAAAATAAGATATTAAAAAAAGAATTGGAGCTAAAAGTGCAAAAACTAAGTTGATAGCAACTTCTACTTTTAACATAAGCATGAATGTTGTTAAATTCAGGCAGGGAAATAATCCTGCCCAGAATGGATGTGATATTCAAATTTTCAGGAAGAAAGTAAACACCTACCTGTTATAACACATGTGCTTCCGAAAATTTTTACTTAAAAATTCTTTGTAAAAGTCAGCCATTTCTTCTGCATTCAGTGTTGCTTTTTGACCTGAAAATTAATTTCAATTAATCAAAATTGCTTAATTGGTTCTAAAGAAATTATTAAAGGTAATAAAGGAGTTCAGCACGGTTGCAGGACACAAGATCAATATTCACGTATCAACTGTATTTCTATACATTTGCAAGAAACAATCTGAAAATGAAATTAAGAAAACAATTCCATTTACAATAACATCAAAAAGAATAAAAGACTTAGGGATAAATTTAAGAAGGGAAGCGTAAGACTTACACATGGAAACACCACGCAACATAGTCGAAAGAAGTGAAAGACCTGAGCAAATGGAAAGACCTCCCACATTTATGGTTTCAAAGACATAACGCTGTTAGGGTGACACACCCCCGAAAACGACCCACAAGTTCAGCACAAACCCTATCAAACCTCGGCCGGCTGGCTGGCTGGCTGCCTGGCTGGCTTTCTTTCTTTCTTTGCAGAAATTGGTAAGTGGATCCTAAAATTCATATGAAAATGTAAGGAAACCCAGTGGCCAAAACAATCTTGAAAAGGAAGAACACTGGTGGAGGACTTACACTTGTCATATTCAAAACGTACTATAAAGCGACAGTTATCAAGACAGTGTGGTACTGGCAGAAGGACGGACATACATATCAGCACAACAGCACTTAGATTCCAGAAGTAAACCCCGACATTTGTGGGAAGTGATTTTCCACAAGGGTGCCAAGACAATGCAACGGGGATGGACAGTCTTCTCGACAAACAACGCCTAGGACAACTGGATATCTACATGCAAAAAAAAAAAAAGGGCGGGGGAGAAGGTACAGGTCAGTGGCAGAGCACATGCTTAACATGCACAATTTCCTGGGCTCCATCCCCAGAGCGTGCCTTAAAAAAAAATAATAATTTTTTTTTAAAAAGGATCAATCCCTATCTCACCACCACAAGTAAAATAACATCAAAATGGCTCAAAGGTCTAAATGTAAGAGCTAAAACTATAAAATTCTCAGAGGAAAACGTGCAAATCTTTATCACCTTGAATTAAGCAATGCATTTTAGTTAAACATGACACCTAAAGCACAGGCAAACAGAGAAAATAGATAAACTGGACCTCATCAAGATGTAGAACTTCTCTGCTTCAAAGAGCACTACTGAGAAAGTGAAAAGATAGCTTATGGAATGCGATAAAATATTTGCAAATCATCCTTCTAATACAGGTTCTAAAACCCAGAGCATGTAAAGTACTCTTACAGTTAGTCAACAATAAAGAGAGAAATAATCCAATCTTAAAATGGGCAAAGGATCTGAATAGACATCTCTCTAAAGGAGACATAGAAATGGCCAAGTAGAACATGAAAAGATATTCAACATCATTAGTCCTTAAGGAAATTCAACTCAAAAAGAGTGAGATACCACTTTACACCCACAAGGATGACTACAATCAAAACCCTGACAATCACAAGTGCTGATGAGGATGTGGAGATTCTGGGACCCCCATACACTTACTGGTGGGAATGAAAAACGACTTTGGAAAACAGCTCGGCAGTTCCTCAAAAAGTTAAGCACAGAGTTATCAGTTGACCCCACAATTCGACAATAGGTATATATATGACTGTTCATAGCAGCATTATTCATAATAGTCAAAAAATAAAAACAAGCCAAATGTTTGTCCGTCAACTGACGGATAAACAAAATGAGGTATATCCATATAATGGAATATTATTCAGCCACAAAAAGGAATCTTCGAAGTACCGACACATGCTTCCGAACTGGATGGACCTTGAACACACTCTTTAGTGAAAGAAGACTGTGCATTACAGGCAGACCTTGGAGATGTTGTGGGTTCCGCTCCAGATCACCACAATGAAGGAAATACTGCAGTAAAGCGAGTCACACAGTTTTTCTGGTTTCCTAGTGCATATAAAAGTTATGTTTACACTGTACTGTAGTCTATTAAGTTTGCAACAGCATGTCTAAAAAAAATACATTCCTTATACAAAACACTACTGTTGGAAAAATTGCACCAATGGATACACTCTATGCAGGCCTACCACAAACATTCAATTTATAAAAAACACAGTCTCTTCAAAGCACAACAAAGCAGAGCTCAGTGAAACGAGGTATGCCTGTATACGATGCCATTTATCTGAGAATGTCCAGAACAAGCAAATCCACAGAAACAAAGTAGATACGTGGCTGTCAGGGGCATGTGGGAGGAGGAACTGCGACTGCCTGCCAGTGGATATGGAGTTTCTTTTTGGGGTGATGATGAAAATGTTCTGGAATTAGTGGTGATGGTTGTACAATTTTGTGAACACCAAAACCACAGAACTGTACACTTTAAAAGTGTGAACTTTATGGTGTGTGAATTGTATCTCAGTAAAGGAAAAAAGACTTGAGGGGGGAAACACCTTCTTTACCACTAGACCCTAATGGTTATAGAGTAACTAATTTTCCTCACAACTGACACATCCATAGGCGTGGACCTATCAGTGTGTGGGAGGTTTCCTCACTTAGAGACCAACGCTTCCTGAGCTCCTAAGGAAGGACCCTGAGCTACCGGTGTAGGGGTGTCAGATGTTGCCGAACTTGGTTGCATCCTGGGATGGACAGCAGCCTAACCGTTCCACCTCCGAGTCAGTGAGCACACGCTGAACCAGGTGACACACCAGGTGCTGGTGGGGACTGATGACACAGGGACAGACCCAGTCACCCCTGTGGCAGGAGATGCCAACTGCAGCGCCCACTCTCAGGGCTCCCCCCGCCCCACACTCACACGACTTGAAAGGCCACATAGGACAGGAACCACAGCCTGCCAGTGTCGGGGGTGGGCAGGACCGCACAGCAGCCCAGGGGCCAGTCTCTGGACACCCAGCAATGGCTCAGGGGAGAAGGAATGAGACCACATGGGAGGGGGCACTCTGGCTTGGAAGCTCTAAGCCCCGAACAGGCACGACACCCAGGCTCCTGTACTTCAGAGCAGCCCCACATAGAGATGCCCCCCTCTGGTTCCTCCCAGGGTTTAACCCACTCGCCCCCAACAGGTGTTGTCTCCAAGCAGACGCCATGCTTCCTGGCCACACAGCCGATGCCGATGCTTCAGCCCCATCTGGGATTTGTGGAGACAGAGGGAGAGCTGGGAGGGGTACCCCAGGGCATGTTTTCACAGATATGGGAGGGAAAGCGGCCAACCCAAGACTCACACAGCAGGGAGGCAGATGCTCAGACTGCAGGGCACAAGCAGGTATCCCTCATACAAAGACTGGCGCCACCCCCCCCCAGCCTGGCCGTGGGCCTATATGTCGCCTGGACTCCCAATGCCTGAGCAAATGGCCGTTTATTCCAAGTGTCCTGGCTCCTCTGACCCAGCCTCCTGCCACTCCTCAAAACCTCCATCTAGAAGATTCTCTCCCGGACCTCCCTCCAGCTGCCTCCCCTTAAGAGAGGCCTTCCCTGAGGCCTCCGTTTAAACTCCTGCACCTCCTCACTTCCCTGCTTTTCTCTGCCAGTGGTCAACACACCCAGGAGTGCAGAGTGTACTGACTGAGCTGTTTGTCTGCTGGTCATGCGGGGAGGTCAGCTCTGCAAAGGCAAGACCATGGTTCTGTCTCATCCACACTAGTCCCAGGGACTAGCCCGGGATATGGCAGGTACTCAGAAGTACCTTAATCAATGAACAGATGGCTGAGAAGTGGGGTGAGGGGGGAACAACCAGCTGCCTGAGGGCTTCCAGGGGAGGTGACAGTCAGGCTGGGTCTTGAAGGATGAATACGATCCCACAGGGCAGAGACAGGGGAGGGGCATAGGCAGAGGAGAGGCACAGATGTGGCTAAACGCTGAGTGGTGGGGGGCAGGCAGGGCTGGCACGCCATGAGGGGCCACAGATCGGAGACCCCGGCTTCGGGCAGCGAGCGAGCACGCTGGCCCCCGAGCACCAGTGTTTTCTGAGCCAGGAGCGGGTTTCCGCCAGTTTGTTCCCTCCAGCCAGCCTCCCGGCCCTTCTCTCCCTGGCCTTCCGCACAGAGGAGGAGCTGAAGAGGGGGGACAGGTCCGCCCGGCAGTGGTGGTTAGGGCGGCTCCACGGGGAAGGCGTTCTGTCCCTCCCCGGCTGTACGGCTGAACAGTGGCTCTCATCCGGAGGCTGTGGTCACCATGGCACCCCTCACAGGCTACTCTGAGGTGAACTGAGTTGTAGCCTGTGCGGCAGGGGTGGGGGGTGAACAGGGCCTGGCCCCAAGAGTGCACTTGATACCCCACTGGCAGAACAGCAGGGGCGCCAGGGTCCCGAGGACAGGCCAGGGCCACTGTCAGCTGGTGTGTCACTCAAACGGTCCCAGGCTGACGCTCAGCATAAAGCAGAAGCACCGTAAACGTCTGCTGAGGAATTCAGGTTGCACACCTGTTAGCCCTGCAGCAATGAATCTGAGCAAAACTAAGTAAAGAAAGAGCTAAAACGACCCAGCTCACTGCACGCTCGCTGAAAACCCACCACCAGCCAGCGTCGACCCACCCACGGCGCCCGCCCCACCCCGCCCGCACGAACACCTCAGCAGCGAGGGAGCCAGACGCAGGAGTCCTCCCACGGCACCTGAGACCTCATCCGGGACGGGCAGGGTTGAAGTCATGGGCCCTGCCCTCTGCACTTGAAGTCGGCAGCTCCCTGCACTGCTGCAGAAGCTTCCAGGGAACCTCCAGCGAGCAGGCGGGCCGTGCAGCCTTGTCCAATGTGAAGTGACTGAATACTCAGACTCTTCCCATTCTGAGGCAAAGAAGGGCGATGCTGCATGGGACACAGAGTGAGCCTTCTCCCGTTCTCCTCTAGGACGCTCCGTGGTCATACTTCCCTGCTTCTTGGCATACGTGTACTTCATGCAACTCAGCCCTTCGGGAAGGGAGCTGGGCATCTTCTACGCCACCAGCGACCGACGAGCAGTGCCCTGTCAATGTGACTCCCGCACTGCCGAGTCCAGTCACTGAGAACATCCTCACCTTGGCTCAGTAAGCATAAAATGATGCTTAGGTGCGGTTTTAAAGTGCACTACTGAATCTATAGTTCGAGCAAATTTTTTTCTTATAGTCACATTATGCATCTGTATGTGTCTTATTATGCCTACAGACTTGTTAAGGCTTTTCATAAAGTCCACACTGCCTCTTCCACTGTGCCACAAATGCCCCCTAGTCTGCTGTTCACGTCTGACTGGTTTTCTGGACGCTGACTCCTTTGTCTGCCTGGCCCTCCGGTTTGCTGGGCAGTCTGAGCGCTTCCTGCATCTCGTCTCCATGGGGAACCCTCGCTCCTTCAACACAACCCCCGCCCCTCAGCCTCTGCCAGTCTTGGGGCACTCAACTCCCTGCTGGCTGGCCCTGGCCTGGGAAAAGCCTCAGGCTGGCTACTTCCATGAACTTGGGAGGTATAAAGTGGGAGGTGGAGGAAGCCGGTCTACAGTAAGACAAGGCTGAAGCAGTGGGGTAGAGAGGGGATTAAATGGGAGGAGGGAGGACGTCCCAGGTCCCTCTGGTGCCAGCGTCCAAGCACAGGCCGTGCCTGAGCCCAGCTCTGCCCTGGTCCTGGTCCTGGCCCTGAGCCACATCCGTGTCCCCTCAGCAAACGCTCCTTTCCAGAAGGATACATCACGGGGAGTCTTAACCCATCCCGACGCGGCCAGTTTTCATACTCTTAAATCTTCCCATCTTTACTTTCAAGCAGGGAATCGTCACCCCTCCAGATAATGGAGGGTCACTTTTATTTTGTTAGACTGTCTACAACCAGGAACGATGTATTTAACTTTTTAATCCACAAAAAATTTATTTTTAATAATTAACTTTTTGATCCATTGGAATACGTGAGTCTAAGTTTATCCTTTCAAGCCAAAAGTAATTAGTTTCTTCAACATCATTCAGTAAACAAAACTCCTCTTCCCTGGGCTCTGTGGGCCCCTGTACTCAGCTGCCAAACCGCACACTCGGGCCCCCGGGGGTGGCGCGCCCTCTACCGCCCACTCCTCCCACTGCGGCAGTGAGCGTTTGAACAGCTGGCAGAGCAGGCACCTCCCTTCACGTGTCCTTTCCTCAATCCATTCTTTCCATTTTCTGAAATCTAATAAAGGCCTGTCTTTCAAAAGGAATCTCAATGTTATTAAAATAATAAGACTCAAAACAACCTGATGACACACTGACTGCCATGTCTGTGGCCCACACAGCCCAAAGCCTCGCCGACCAGGGTGGCCAGGACAGCGCAGGGCGAGCTGAGGGCCGCTGTGCAAGGGGAGGTCGGGCAGGCCCCTGGAACCCGACTCCCCAGGTCAGGACCCAGGCTGCTCCACGCACTCGCTGTGCAATTTTGGTCAAATACCCTGCCCTCAGGCTCCTCATCTGTAAAATGGTAAAAGTAACAGCACTTACTTCACTAGGTCATTGCAGGGAATAAAACAGAATGTTTAGGCAAGGACTTGGCACGGCCCCAGCACAGCCCAGCCCAGAGCTGTGTGTAGACACAAGAGCCCAGCCTCGTGACAGTGCTGCCTAAGAAAGCCTTCCCGCCACCCAGCACCGGCCTGGCCAGGGCTCAGTGAGCTGGAGAAGGGTCTGATGCGAGTGTGTAAATGTGAGATAGAATGCCTTGGTTGTACCTGTTTGCGGCTTAGCTTTGTATTTGAAAAAAAAAAAAGGAAATAAACTTTAAAATTATTTGTCACCATAAAAATGAAACAAAAATGTAAAAATGTATTGCCCAGCAAAAACCCAAACAACCTGCTAGGACACAGCACCCTTTCCTGCTCGCTCCTGCCCTCCCAGACCCTGGATGCGGCCCGCACCGCGGACAGCAAGGGGCTACTGCGTCTTCCCCAGCCTTGCACTCCAAACGCACCCAGGCCAGACCAAGTCGGCAGGGAGACAGGTGACACCTTAGCCCAACAAAGATCTGGCTTTTGGAGTCAGTGGCCTCCGACTGTTCATCAGAATGTTTCATCAGCAGACACCTGTTTAGCAAACAGTACGATGTGTCACCAAGGTCTAACACCAACCCTAAGAAAAAATGATTCAAGTGCACTAGACTTTCCATCCAGAAAGGAAGGACGGCATGGTAGGCAGGGGGAACGGAGTGAAGGCACATCAAGCACAAAGCACGGGAACCAGACGTGACAGGTGAGATGGGCAGGGGCCGGCAGCCCTCGGTCTAGATGGAGGAGCATGGCTGCCACTCTGCAGTCAAAGGAAATCTAAAAACCTAAGCCAGTGGCCAATGTCACATCAGGATTTTGGGTAGAACATCTGCCCACACCACAAAGAATGGATTTAAGGCAGGAGCTGATAAACTACAGCCGGTAGGCCAAAACTGGCCTACCACCTGTTTTTGTAAATAAAGTTTTATCGAGACACATTCATGCCCATTAATTCATATATTTTCTATGGCTCCTTTCACAGGACAACAGCAGAGTTGAGTCACCGAAGCAGAGACCTAACATGGTTCAGAAAGACCAAATTATCTTCTACCTAGCCCTTCACAGAAAGTTTGTTGACCCCTGATTTAGAGACTGGGGGCGAGGGAACCAATTAGGAAGTTACTGTAGTAGGCAGAGAATTAACAAGGGCCTGAATTAAAGCCAGATTTAAAGGACAGGGAGTAGAGGGAGTGCTGAGAAATGTCTAAGAGATAAAGGGGGAGTGGGGGGAGGCTCCCAGGATGACTCCCAGTTTCCAGCTCTTGAGTGGTGGGACCATGAACTGCCATCAGGAATCCAGGAGGAGGAGCCAGGGTGGGAGAGACAGAGGTTGCAAAAGCCATAGGACCTCAGGATGTAGGTCCAAAGGTCGGAAAGAGTCATCCATGAAGACCAAAAATAATGAGGAGGCTGACCTCACCCAGAGAGAGAGGAGGAGCAGGAGGGGGACAGACGTCCACCTCGCTGAAGACACCCTCAGGGCACCTGCCCCAGGGGGCCAGGACTTGCCCCTGAACTTGGTCTACTTCACTCAACATCTTTTCTTTTTATCTTCTCATGTAGCTGCTCAAACAAAAACAGTGTTGGCAGACAAAGAACAAATGAACTGACCTGATTCAGCTCTCAGTCCCGGGCCTTTAGCTTTTAGTCTTGAGTGAATAAACTCTTCTTTTTCCTGAAAGAAAACAGCTATCAGAATCCCTTTCTAGGTGGGGAGGTTGTGCTCAAAGAGGTAGAGCACATGCTTAGCATGCACGAGGTCCCGGGTTCGATCCTCAGTACCTCCTCTAAAAAAAAGCAAATAAATGAGTAAACTTAACTCCTCCCTCTCCACCTCTTTCTCTGTCCCTCCATCTCTCCTGGAGGGGTCTGGATGTGGATTTCCCAAGAAGTGGCCCATCTCACAGCCTGTTTGAAACCATCTGAACTTGGTTAGAAGTTTCATGCTTGAAATAGGATTTGAAAATGAGATGCTTAATGAACTTTGGGAGGTACTGTATGTTTATAAATCCACAGAATAAGATAAACACACTCCGTTTGACTTAGCCCGCAGAAATGGATAAACACATATTGCCTCACAGTCTTTCTTCTGGATTAGAATATTTATGCTTCTTTCTCATATACTTTATCGATGAGTAGGCTCTTAAGAATTCTGAATTCTCAGAAGAATAACAGCATATCCCAGAAGCACACAAGACACGCACATGTGAAAGACACAGTTGTAGTTCTGGCTCTGCTACATCCTGCATTTCCCTGAAGGTCTCCAGATCTGTGATTCTACTAACGACCAATATTTCTTCTGTACAGTTACATGTTGATTCTAAAATTACATACATATGAACATATACACGTACATGTACACAGGGGAGAGAGACAGACGCTATCAAACTGTAAGGCAAAGCATATACTAAGGATGTAGCGCCCCCAAGTGGCCAACTGTATCATTTCCCATTCTAACATGAAACCTAGACTTACCTTATGAAAAGTCAAATTCTGGTTTGCCCAGAACTGTTGGTTCCATTCTTGTGTTTCTTGTCTTAATTCTCTCAGCTTTTGTTCTAATGGTGATTCATTTTCAGGGATGTAAAAGTGAACAGGTCGAAGGTTTGAATATTTATCTGGGGGTCCTATCCAATCATGGCAAGATTTTCTCGGAGGGCAGAATCTTGAGATCTTTAACAAAATACATGGGATTAATATACGACTAAGAAAAACCCCAGTATCATAAGATGAACACTCGAGGTTTATTAAAGACCCACGTTAGCTTCCTCTTTTGAAGATTATGTGCCAGGGAATATCAAAATTAAAAGAACTGTAATGAATATCATTAACACTATATCAAACTCGTTCAGCAGCGGTGCTGGACTAAGTCAACATCCTACGGCAGAAAAACAATGTCAACCTGCACTTTGCACCACAGACAAAACTTAACTCAAAGAGAATCAAAGGCCTAAAATGTAAAACTATAAAACCTCTAAAACACAATAAAAATTTTACAACCTCACATTAGGCAAAGATTTCTCAGATACAACACCAAAAGCACAATCCACAACACAAGAAACAGATGAACTGGACTTCACCAAAGTTAAAATCTTCTGCTTCCCTAAAGACACTACAAAGAAAATGAAAAAGCCAACCACAGACTGGGAGAAAATATATGTAAAGCTGTAAAAAGGACTTGTTTCCAGAACATATAAAGATTTCTCTAAGCTCCATAATAAGAAAACAAACACCCCAATTATAAAACAGGCAAAATATCTAAATAAAAGTTTCTCTGAAGAAGTTATACAGACGGCAAATAAGCGCATAAAAAATGCCCAACCTCATTAGTCATTAGGGAAATGCAAATCAAAACCATGATGAGATACTACCACATGCTTATTAATACGGCTAAAAAAACCCACAAAAAAATCTGCCAAAACTAGTGCTGTCAAGGATGTAAAACAATCGAGCTCTTAAACGTTGCTTGTGGGAATGCAAAACAGCACAAACACTTTGGAAAAAAGGTTGGCAGTCCACCATGAAAAATTAAACACACACTCAACATAAACCCAGCCACCCCTCCCTCCCCAGGTTATTAATCCAAGACACATGGATATGTATTTTCACACAAAACCCTGGATGTGACTGTTTAAAGTGGCTTTTTTTATAGCTGCGCAAATCTGGAAACAGCCCAAGAGCCCTCCCCCTGCTGCATGGTGAGGACATGTGGTGGGCACTCCTCCACCAGAGGGACCACAGGCAACGCGGTGAATATCCCATCACCGTGAGGCCACACTCTGGATGGTTCTGGTCACAAAGCATCCGGGGAAGCCAGGTGCGCGTGGAGGAAGGGGCTGACCATAAAGGGATTCTCCAGGGCAGTAAACGTGTTCTGTGTCCTGAATTGTGGTGTACATGTTTGTCAGGAGTGAATTTTCCTGGCTGCGGATTGGACTTCAATAAATCTGACACTAAACTAAAAAGATCAGCTAAGTAATCAAAGATTAGCTCTCCATTTGTTTGTCAGAAGACCAATGTAACCACAGTTCATGAGGGGAAATAACATTCAATCTGGAAATTTCTTGTATCTTACTTATGAAAAAGCAAGCTCTACTGAACCCGCCTCCCACATCCAGAGCAAGAGTACCCCCACCCGCCCTCCCTCCGTGAACAACCAGAAAACCACTCAGCAACAGGAGTGGGCCACCGACAGGTGCAACGCAGAGGACCTCAAAATGACACACGGAGTGGAAGAGCCCGGCACCAAAGAGGACACGATTCCACATGTGTGACACTCTAGAAAAAGTAATCAGATCAAGGCGGAGCGCATGGCTCGAGTGGTGGAGCACGAGCTGAACACGCGTGAGGTCCTGGACTCAATTCCCAGCGCCTCCTGTAAGAAAAGTAAATAAACCTAATTACCTCCCTCCCCCCAAAAATAAAATAATTAAATTAATACAATAATGAATAAATGAAATATTTTTTAAAAGTAATCAGATCAGTGGTTGCCCGGAGTGAGGGGTGGAGTGATGTTACACGTCTTATTGGAGTGGTGACTGCAAGGATTTACACATTTGTCAAAACTCATCAAATGTACACTCAAAATGGGTGCACTAATTTTAGTATATATAAATTACAACTCAATAAAGTCAACTAAAATTATAAAGACAAAAAATTACCACATTGAACAGTTCTTTTGCATTTAGAGGGCACTTCATTCAGGGTATTTCAGTACTTCACTACCACCATTATAAGCTGCCACTTCCAAGGAACTAAAAACAGAGATGCAAGTTTGCAAAATTTAAGATAAGACAGTTCTTATCTTAGACTTGGCTGCTTACTGACAATTTGAAAAATGTAGAATAGCTAATAATTTCACAAATTAATGCAGCTAACCCAGTACAGCTGTGCATTTTGCAATGGCTCACGTGGTGGGAGCATCACAGAGCAAAGGAGGGACCAAGGAGAAGCTCCGTTCTGCCTGTAGCCTGAGCCTTCCTGTCCCCAGTGTGGGTCTGACCCTCTCATAGGTCCCTGGACTAAACCCTTAAAAACTAGGGTAAAGAACCAAGTGTAGACTGATAGGGGAAACCAAGTCACTCTTGAGGAAACACAGCTTGTGCGTTTTCACTTTGATAGCCACCACTAATCACCACCAACGCACACCGAGCAGCCTAAGAACTTGGCGTTAACTGAAGGAGAGTGCTAATTGCAGACCTGCCCGGCGGCACTCCTTGTCTTGGATGCTAGGAGCCTCCTAAGTCTTCTAAATTCCCAAGCAGCCTAAAAACTGAAAGAATGTAAACAGGACAAGGGTAGCAGTGGGTCTGGTTGGGGGCGGGTTACAGAGCTCAGAGCCCACAGAGAACACTTTGGGATGCTGCGTCAGCTCTGGTCACTCCTGAGTTCAGCAGGTCATTAGGTTACAAAATATGCAGGGACACCCACTCACGCAAAAAGCTTGAACCCACACCTGAGAACACAGCTTCCTTTTTTTACCTTTTTTTTTTTGCAGAAATCAGTACACTTTCCCTAAACTCAATATTGTTTAGTTTTTTTTTTTAAGGTAAAATTTGCACACAATGAAACAGACAAATCTTTAGATAGCTTCTGAGTTGTAACACATTACAGCTCTCCCTTCAGGACAACACTGGCACGTATTTTATTACAAATCTGTCATGTTTAGCTCAGCATCAGAATGCTTACTATTTAGAAAATTATTTTGAGTCTAGAATAAGCGAATGAGCAGGAAATGTTGAAAAGTATATATGATTCCTACAGACTTTAGAGATATTTTTAGAAAACTATCTTTTAAAATAAATTCAAAAATTTAAGGATCCTTGACAGATTAAGTAAAATACAGCAGTTGAATGGGGGAAAAATGGATAGAAAACGTTCAATCACTGAAAAGAAGCTGTATAAAATTAAAATTCTGGTGACAATTGTCACTAAGTGGAGTGCTCCCTAAAATTCACCCAAATTTACAGAGCACTGATGGAGCTTAGGCTGGAGGAGGCCCCGGGGACACAAGGAAGGGTCCTGCAGGCCTACTCGGGAGCGGACGTAGGGAACCTACACTCTGAGAGGGTGGAGAGGACAGAAGTCATCCTCAGCGGCTGGTGGTGGTGGCATGGGGGGAGAGTAGGGGCTTCAGGGACAGAAGAATGAGGAGAAGGCAGGGGACGGTGGTGAGGAGCCAGACAGAGCTGCCCTCTGGGCAGTAGCTGCTGGAAAATGTTTAATATGGCTGATGAGCAGCACACACTTTACAAGTAATGATAAAATACATGACACTCCTTGTGAATCCCACGCAGCTGAGCGAGTCTCACAAAGCTTTCGTTAACTTTTAACAATAGCTTTAGTGAGAGATAATTCACATACTACAAAATTAACCCTTTTAAAGTAGAGCTGTGCAACCATCACCATTAATTTCAGAACGTTCCATCCCTCCAAAAAGAAACCCGGTGCCCAAGGGCCTGGGAGCCACAACTCTGCCTGGGGCTCTGTGGGTCTGCTTGTTCCGTACGTTTCACGTAAATGGGATCACACAAGTACGTGCTTTCTGGGACTCACTTCTTTCACTTAACGTGATTTCAAGGTTCAACCAGTTGCAGCATGCGTCAGCCCGTTTCTTTTTATGGCTGGATGACAGTCCACAGGACGGATATAAACACTTTTTATTTACCTGTTTATCAGCTGAGAACATTCGGGTTATTTCCACTTTGGGGCTATTTTCAGCAACGCTGTCATGAACATTCGTGTATTGATTTTTGTGTAGACATCTGTCTTCAGCTCTCTTGGGTGTAAATATAGGCGTTTCCAAAGTGTCTGCACTATTTCACATTGTCCCCAGCAACGTAACCAGCTTCTCCACATCCTCGCCAACACTTGTTGCTGTCCGTTGTCTAACTCATGGCCACCCTAGTGGGGATCAAGTGGCACCTTGCTGCAGCTCTTTCGCTGATTTTTGCTAAGTTTGGTGCAAATAGCCAAAACCTGGCTGCAGGTGACTAACTAGTAGGTGTACTTGGGACACAAAGGCGATTTCAGACTAAGTAGGGTGAACAAGACCCACATCAGACTCACCCATTGCCAACACACAGCGATTTCTCTGATAAACATGGACAGCAGTTTTGGAGACTAGAAGATTATTCCCTCAGTTTTGGTCTGTTCACAATGTGATGTCAACAGACAAGCTATCCCTCTTAATTTACTCCATGTGACAGCTGACCCTTGAACAATGTGGTGATCAGGGGTGAGGAGCCTCCATGTACTTGAAAACCCATGTGCAACTCTACAGCCAGCCCTCCAGATCCCAGGTCCCACACCTGCAGATTCAACCAACCTGGGGGTGTGTGGTTCTATAGAAAAACTCTGAGCATAAGCGGACCCGTGGAGTTCAAACTCATGTTGTTCCAGGGTCACCTGCACCAACATTTCTCCTTCACTTTCCTAAGTCGAGACAATTAACAAACCAATAAATCAAACCCTGACTGGGAGCATTTGCCCATTTGCATGGTGCAATTACTTACACCACGGACAATTTCAAGCCAGCAAAATGATGTTACTGAACAAGGAGTTGGAAAGAGATGCACAGAAATACCATTGTATGCGCTCTCTACCATACAGGGTAACAGATGCAAATAACCTCAAAAGCAGAGATAATTATAATTTAATTTTTAGTAAAGGAGGCAAAACTTCCCCTCTACCCTCTTAGAATCCCCAAATGAGCCTAAGAGTTAAATTAACATAAGACAGATTAACAAAAGAAAAACATAGATTTTTCACATACATATGGGAATCCCCATAGGAAAATGAAGACCCCCAAGTGCCCATATACTAGGCTGAACAAAAAGTTGCCATTGTGGAAAAGTGACTAAAATGTACGGTGAGACTAACCGTTAAGTGTTACTTTAAACAATCTGTTTTCACAGACTTCTTTCAGTCTCTGGTGGTGAGAATGCTTCTTTCCTCCCGATTTAGGGAAGGCAGCTTTCACACAGGAGTTTTACCTTCTGCTTTAGGAAGAAAAGAGCAGGCCAGAGCACCCTCTTTGCACCTGCTGCTCTTCCAGTGCCTTTAGCTCAAAACAATCTTTCTGCCAAAGAGGACTATTTTAGGGTGGCTGGTTCTGTCCTTCAGCACTCTAGAAAGCTAAACCTTATCCCATTATTTAAAGTGCCTGAAAGTATTTTAATTTTCCTAAAGATATTTATGAGGACATAGTTGAAACTTAACAGAATATCCAAAATCATCAACATAATTTTAAAAAGTTTAATTATGTTTCCTATAGTTAATGTCTTGTAGGAGCAAACAAATATAAGTGTGTGTGTATTAGAAAAACAGTAAGGAAATTTTTTCTTAAAGAAAACATTTCTAAAATTCTCTGCAGTTTTTGCCATAAGAATTCTGTCCAATTAGCCTCATTTCCATGCAATAAACATTAGCAAGCTCTGCTGCTTCTGATACTTTTTTTTTAACATCATCTTCAGACTTCTGGAGGATGAAGCTGCTAGAATTAAGATCTTCTACCCACTTTATGTTAGTTTATTTCATGACTGATGCAAATATTTTTACTCAGGTGACTTTCTCGCAGCTGCAGAAGTTGCTAGAGCCTACAGCTGATGACCAAGGGAGTCAAACACTGTCTTTTGAGAAGCCTTCTTCCCTGGCCGAGGGAATAAGTCCAAGGAATTCCAGGCCCAAGCAACACTGAAGCCTGGCACCCCCACCCCTGGCCCTTTACAGGTAGCTGTTCCCAGGTCTGGAGCGGGAGCTGAGGGCTCCAGCTCTGTAATCAGCTGGTGTAAGCAGCTCCAGCCACCTCCAGGATGCCCCCACTCCCACTCCTCCAGCCTGCAGCCAAAGCAATCTCCCCAAAACAGTCACTCTCATGGCGATCCTCCTCCCCTTAAAAACCACCAGTGACTACTCATTACCCTCAGGATAGTCTAAAATCCTCACTGTGGTCTCGCAGACCAGCCGCCCCACCTCTCCTTCCTTCTCCACCCACACAACTTCCTCTAATGACTGGGGACAGCCAGCCTCTGCCCGGCCTCCGCCCTTCCTCAGGAGGTAACACGGCTTCCTCCACTTCCTTGGCTTCCTTGCTCTGAATCCCTCTCCTCAGTGGTGTCTCCAGGGTGTCCTGAGCCCCCAGCAGACTGCAGGCCCATGGGAGCAGGTGGTGACAAGCACTTGTTAGAGGAATATTCTTCGTAGTTCTTAAAAATCTTTCCGGTTCACCTCCTCTATGTCTATGCAAAGAAATCCACTTCATCTTCAGAAACTCTGACTTACAGGAATGACTTGGTGGAGAGACACCTAACAAAGTTTAACTGGGATACTGCAATTACTGATAATAACATAAGAATGTCGAGAAGTTCTGAGCGAGGCAGAAGCCATCGCTGCCAAGTGTTCTTTACATAACTGCTTGCTGTTGAGTTTCTAGGTCTTCCAGGAGACTTTCAAAGGCTCTGCGTGTTCTGGAGTGTGACGTGCACATGGTGGAAGAACGGGGAGGCACTGGTGCAGGTGGACGGGTCAGAGCTGCAGGGGACTTGGGGAGCCAGGCTGACCGGTTGCCAGAGGGGCACCAAAGGGAGGGGGGAGAAGTCGAGACACAGCTGTCACCTCTTCGTGGCCGCTGCTGCTGCAGGTTATAGATGACACAGTTCACACCCCACACCAGCGTACTGCACCTGACCAACCAGTTCAGCATGGCTAATTCTTCTGCATTCATTTCTTCTTGCAGATCTTTGATCATTTTTACTTTTGACTCGTACTTCCAAAGAGTGTCCCTCGCGGGGTCACTGGGAAGCAGGGTTGAGCCTTAAGAGGCTCAGCCAAAGTGGAAACATCTCAGATGAAAGGCCAGCAAGTCCCCCGGAAGGGACTGAGTTCATCCCTCGTGTGTGAAAGTGGCAGGGCCCTGCTGGTCGGGAGACATCCTGGCCTGCTACCTAAGCCCTGAGACCACGCTTCTCAGCATCAGGACTGAAACATATTGACCTGATACAGACTGACTTAAGAATCCTTTTTAGAAAGCACAGGCAGGACTGTCGCACAAAGATCTTTAACGTTTTACCCACCATTCTAAGAACAATGTACGATAACCATGTTTCCCTTTAAAAAAAACCTTACTTTTCTGCAAGTATTTTTGGACTTCTCCCCCAAAGCCTGTGCATCTGCGATGTTTAGATATTCTTAGAAACTGAAGGAGATTCACACAAAGGGACCCAGTGAGTGGAGACAGAAACAGAGCCAGCCTGGGCCCACTGCTGTGAACACTCGCTGCAAGACAGGGCTCCTTCCCCCGCTCCAAGCAGGCTGAGGGGGCTGCAGAGCTGCCTGGGGGTCAGCCCTGCCAGCAGCAAGGGGACAGGGCGGCAGCCTTCACCCTAGCTGCACGTGTTCTCCTGTTTCACCACCTTCCAGAACAGCACCCTACCTCTTCTCTCAGGAAATGCTGAGGAAGTCGTAACACACATAACGAAGCAAGCTCAAAGAGGAGCCAGGGCTGTCCACTTACTTTTCCATATTTATCTCTGAGTTATTACTTATAAACTGCTTTATAGTTGACACGTGAACTTTGCGACCCAACTCTCGGAGTCCCCTCCGTTTCCCACTATAATTCGAGAGACTTTATCTTCAATTATGGCAGAGGTAGTTTCTCTGCTCTCCCCTATAAGCATATATTCTGTCTTTGTTCCCCCAACAACTGCTATTTAAAAGGGAGGAGAAGGGGCTTGGGGGAGGAAGTTCTTCTGTAAAAGAACAAATCCCTCTGAGGTTTGAATAAGCACCATAATTTATGGTTCTCACAGCAAAAGCACAGAACGCACAGTCTCCTGGGCTCGCCGTGGCCGGGATGCGGTGGGGAAAGCACACAGGCCTAACAGTTCCGCTGAGGACTGTGCCTGTTCCTACTTGTCAGACAGAGTTACCATTACTGGGGGGGGGGGGGAGGTGGGGGTGAACCTTCCAGCTCTTTCTCTTTAACTGTGAACTGCCAGGCTGGGCAGTCCGAGCCCGGGCCTGTCCTCTGCAGGCCCAGCCCGGCTCTCCCTCCCTCCCCCTCCCTTTAGGGCAGGCTCCTGAGCTCCCCCGACACGCGCCCACCCTGGGGCCTCTCCTAGGAAGAGAAGTGGGGATTGGGAGTGGGAGATCTTGCTCCCCAGCCCCTCTCCCAGAAGTTGGGTACGTAGCACAAAGGTCCTCTCTGAGGGCAGGCTTCACTGCCCACCGCTGGGAAACCACGGGCAACAAGGACAGGAAGACAATGCTGCAGGAGCTGCTGTTCTCGGCGCTTCCTGGTCTAGAGCCCTGACTCTTCTGGAGTGGTAACTGAGAGCCTTTCCCTGCTGGAGGGCTGGAGGCCCCAGCCTCCCGTCCTAGACGGATGCAGACAAATCAATCGGCACACCAAATCCAGCAGAGCATAAGAGGACCAGTGTGTCAGGACCAAGCTGGGTTTATACTAGGAGGGTAAGGTGAGTTTAACATCAGAAAAGCAATCACCAATGAAGAAGCCTTCTCAAAAACAAAAAAGTCAAATCTGAATGTAGTCAAGGCTCTAGAAGGAACATGTTAAACTGCACCACGGGAATGGAATCAACAGAATCAGGCTGAGGGAAACCCAAGCACACACGCCCTCAGCGCCCACAGAAAAACTGCTGTAAGTAAAGGAAGGGACAGAGGTAAAACCTAAGAAAACTGGAAGCCCATCAGCCAACCACCACGTGCAGACCTTACGTGGGTCCTGACAGACGCAGACTGTGAAAGAAAGCCTTTCTGACATTTGTACGACAGTGGAAGACATTTACATCGGAAATTTGCTGGAATTAAGAATTGTTATACTTTATAGGTGTGACAATGGCATTATGTCTATACATTATATATATTTCCGTATATCCATATCTTTTAAAGATACACACTGAGATACTTAAGAGATGTCACCACATTATCTGGGAAGGGGGGCTGGATGGGGCTAAGGATGAAACAGACAGCCATGAGTGGGTAACTGTGGAAGCAGGGTACTGGATACATCGTAATTCTTTATACTCTTCTATCTTTGTACATGTTTTAAATTTCCCATAAATAATAACAACAAAAAATCAATAAATCAGTGTAATTCTCCATATTAACAGAACAGAGGGAAATCAGATAATCATTTAAGTAGATGAAGAAAAAGCACTTGGTAATGTTGGAACACTGGACTGAGAGTGAAAACCCTGATTTTAGTCCTGACTCTGTTCTGTGATACCAGGCAGGTCACTTTTCCTCCCTGGGCCTCAATTTCCTCATCTTTATAATACAGTTAAAAGATACGGTTTTTAAAATCCTCCCACCTCTGCTTTAATTTGTTTTCCTACTAATTATTGAAAACCTTTTAAATACTAGATATATCCACATTAACCTTAAAATCCTATGACTAGATCTCTCACCAGTTTCTCATTTATCTTGAGTTTCAACTTCTTCCTATGAGGTTTATTCCAAACCTAAACTTGGGGATTTTGGAGGTCATGCTCCTTAATGAAAACATAAGCAAAATATGACACCAGTAGTTCCATTATGTGTTATTTGTAAATATTACCTCTCCATGCTGAGGGCCTGTTTCTTTCTTTTTTTTAATACAAAAATTACTAGAAGAAAATTTTCAGTTCATCATCCTTTGGATAAAGGAACTATATCATGTATATTCCTCATGTGTAAGCCTTAGGATCTTGAAGAAATTATTCAATCTTACTGTGTTTAAGTTTCCTCATCTGTAAAAATGGGATGAAAAAGTGCCTAGTTGACAGAATTTTGAGGCTTAAATAAATTGAAATGTATAAAGCTCTCAGAACAGTGCATGCAAGTGCTTGATAAATGTTAACTATGACTGTAAATGTCAATGAAAGTCACGGCTACAAATATTCATGCATGTACTGTAACTGTGTCCCTAACTTGTGAGCTTATTAGACCTGCCCTTAAGGGTCCTGATGTCATATCTCAAGAAAGCTGGGGGGAGAAAAAACAACTAGACAAACCAAGAAAATAAGTAAATGTCCTGATGTCCAGACTGCATCTGGACCAACTCCATCAGGATCTCTGGGGGTGGGCCCCAGTATTTTTTAGTCTTCCAGATGATTCCAAATATGCAGATGGTATAAACCAATGATATAAAGACACAGGTAGAATAAGCAGGTATGAAGTAGCTAGAGAACACCTGATTTGACAGCTGAGTTTAAGTTGCGTTTGGAAGGAAAAGTGATGCTTAACTCTAAGGTCTACACTGTTTCTCTATTAAAAACTAGTATCCATGCGAGAGGGTAGAGCTCAGTGGTAGAGCGCGTGCTTAGCGTGAACGAGGTCCTGGATTCAGTCCCCAGGACCGCCATCAAAATAAATAAATAAACCTAATTACCCCCCACCGAAAAGTTTTAAAACTGGTACCCAGAGATTAGAGGGGGAAATAAACTGCAGGCCCTAAAGCCGGCCTCCTTAACGCAAGTGGAAAACAAGGAAGTAATGGAAAATATGAGGGTAAACTAGAAATACAGGAATAAAATAGCTCTCTTTAGATAAAGAAAACCAAAGGCTTACAACCTGTTACTTTTAAGAAGACCTAATACTTACAATCAAAGTCTGAAAGACAACAATCTCTCTGTGCTGCAGGAATTTAATTACCTGGAGAACTGATGGGGACAAACACAGAGGAAACACAAACTGCCTTGAGGTGAGAATGATTCTTTAATGTTCCATCCAATATCTAGCCTAATGGGAAACACATCCTAAAAAGAAAACAAAAACAAAAACAAAAACAAAAAGAGCACAAGTCATAAGGCTAGGATTGGGCAGGGTCTGACTCATGAGTCAGCTGCTCCACTTTCAGTGTCATCACAATCATCGCCCTCATGGACCTCAGGCGGTCCAAAGGCATGCAGCACCAGCTTCCTTGACACTTGGACTGGCAAAAGACTGAGAAGTCTCATCCTGAGGATCAGACCCAAGGTAAGACTTCCTTTAATAAAAGGCGGTATGTCAATACAAAAGGCCTCGTCTGGGTGCTGTTCACAAAATAAGTTGGGGTAAGTCCTCCCCCTGGGGCAGTTGTTGGTTGATGTTAAGTTTGCCCTCCCAGAACATTTTCAGATACCTGTTGAGTATCCTTCTACCCAAAGTCTGAGATGCTGAGTGGGTTTCTATGTTCTAGGAACAGAAGTCAGGACTGTGGCCACTGTATCAGGGAACTGAGTCAGAGGCTTGGGGTATGGTGACAGGTTACTCCCTATTTAAACTGTAAACTAGACAGAATTTCAAAGCTGCGTTTATAAAAGCATGCTAATAGCAACAGACCAAAATAAACGAAAATTTACAGGCGAGCATATTTTGGATTTTCTGTTTTAAATACCAAGTGTTGTCTTTTTTTCCCAATACTTTTCTTTCTTTCTTTCTTTCTTTCTTTTTTAATGTAGGTACTGGGGATTGAACTCAGGACCTCCTGCACGATAAGCATGTGTTCTACCCCTGAGCTATTCCCCACCCTCTCGGAATTCTTAATAGACACTTCTTAGTACCCTTCTTTAATTATCGTTTAAAGTATGCGTCCTAGCCTGCCTCTTTAGCCTGTTGGCAAATGAAGTGTTAGTACTTGTACCTTTATTTCATCTGCAGCCCATTCCACACCGTTAGTCGACATTTTCATGTGATAGCTGGAATCAAGGTCCAGGACTCCCTAAAACAAATCATCGTCCTTCTCCAAAGCAGTGCAGTTTTTAAAAACTGCTTGCCACTTGTTGCTGCTGCAGACAGTAATCTCTGCGTATCTTTGGTCAGTGACATGTATATAGGCACGCAGTTTCCAAACCAGAAAAACTATTCAACGTGAAGACCTACAAAACACGATGATAAAATTTGCCACCACTTGAAGAAAAGCACTAATAATTTCAACGAAGCCAAAACACACACGTGAGCTGTGCACACAAGGAGCTCTTTAAAAATAAAAACTAACCATACTAGACGAGAAACAGGTACGTATAAACTTGCTAGCTGACTCTGCTATACTTCACAGAAGTTCTG